>NC_090449.1:619208086-619531679 GCF_031143425.1 Pleurodeles waltl | reverse complement strand
CACCAGGAAGTGCTGAGAGGTGTTCCAGGAGGTCAGGGTATACCATCACCCCTACAGACATCCTCCTTTTCAGGTGAGTTGCCCGTCTCAACACCCCTACAATAGCCAAACTAGGAAGTTTATGTGAAAGTCAGTGAGATTAAGTGCAAAAGCTTTTTGTGAGGCAAAAACAAAGTCTGATAAATATTGAGAGGCTCCATAGTAAGATTACAAAAGTTTGATCTCAATAACAGAGTCATCGAGTCAACAGTGAGCGGAGCCACAGGGCGAGCTTTAAGGGAAATGACATGCCTTGGAAGGAAATTACCCACATATATCAGAAATGGTTGAGGGTACTTTAGATTCATATTGATGTGATTCAGGACCATTGGTAGGCGATGTGCTTGCCCTATTTGGGAATCCATATCCCAATCGGCTAAGTCCAGGAATACCTTTTGGAACAGCCTTACTATAAACAGCTTTGGGTCATCCCCTTCTCTTCCCTCAGGCACCCTAAACACCCTCAAACTATTTTGAAGCTGTCAGGTTTCCATATCTTTAACTTGGTTTGAATCAGTTCCAGTCGCCTCTCCTGATATCTCGCAGATGTAACGGTGGCAGCTCTCACTTATTTGGCTCCAGCCACCCGCTGCTGGAGCTCAGCATTTTCAGTTGCAAATACTGTTACCTTCACAGCCACCTCTTCTAATCATTGCTATGCGTCATCAAAATGCAAAAATGACGCAAATGCGGCGCAAAAAAAGTATAAATGTGGGCCTATAAGACTTAACATTGTAATTGAAGGGTAAGTATATAATTATTGTTTTAAAACCTTGAGCATAATATCATACAGAATACTAATTTGTAGCACATGGTAGATTAGGTAGCATATGTGTGAGTGGTTACTAACTACCCAATTTCCAGTACACAAAAGCCCAAGCCAAACTTCCTGCAACTCCTTCTTTTACTAACACCATGGATAAAGGACATAGTCACAGTTACCTAATTTTGGATGGAACATAAATGCAGATTCAGCAACTTCTTTTGCAAAAACAAAAACAGGATGCAGCACAGAGGCAGATGGCTTTGGAACAGGTGCATAATAGAAGAAGACACAGACTTCACCGTTCATACCTAAACCCATTAAACATTCCCAGAATATGTATTTTGAACCTGTATTCACTGTGCATGGCCAGCATGCAGCATCTAATTAGTAGTATTGATGATGCTTTAAATCTAAATATTTGGATTTTCAGTGCCATCACCGCCAATCAATTGTTACCAATAGTTAATCTACTTGCAAGTGGCTCTTTTCAGGCTCAGTTAAAACATTGCATGGCATGGCACAGCCTACTTTCAGCAAAGTTCTCAGGCAGGTACTCACTGCAATAGTGAGATTATCCTCTCAGTATATTGTGTTGCCAACTGAAGATCATGCAGTTACTGCAATCAAACACATTGCTCTATAGCAGGATTCTCTAATGTCATTGGTGTATTGGATGGCACACTGTGGCACTAATGGCACAATGTCCCACAGACTGCATCCATAGAAACCGGAAAATGCATCACACAATCAGCATGCTAGTCATTTGTTATGCTCACTTAGGGGCAAATTTATACTCTGTTTGCGCCGGAATTGCATCGTTTTTTTTTACGCAAATCCGACGCAAAGCTAACTCCATATTTATACTTTGGCGTTAGACCCGTCTAGCGCCAAAGATCATGGAGTTTGCTTCATTTTTTTGCGTGGACACCTACCTTGCGTTAATGATATGCAAGGTAGGCGTTCCTGTCTAAAAAATGACTCCAAGGCATGTGCGCCTTATTTAAACTCCCGTGCAAAAATGATGCACGGGAGTGGGTGGGTCAAAAAAAATGACGTCCAGCCGCTTTTGCGTCATTTTTTAACGCCTGGTCAGGGCAGGCGTTAAGGGACCTGTGGGCTCGGAAGGAGCCCAGAAGTGCCCTTCCATGCCCCCAGGGACACCCCCTGCCACCCTTGCCCACCCCAGGAGGACGCCCAAGGATGGAGGGACCCATCCCAGGGAACTTAAGGTAAGTTCAGGTAAGTATATATATTTTTTATTTTGTGGCATAGGGTGGCATGATTTGTGCCCCCCTACATGCCACTATGCCCAATGATCATGCCCAGGGGACATAAGTCCCCTGGGCATGGCCATTGGGCAAGAGGGCATGACTCCTGTCTGTGCTAAGACAGGAGTCATTTCAATGGGGGTTGGGAGTCAAAAAAAATGGCGGAAATCGGGTTGAGACCAATATTTTGCCTCAGACCTGACTTGCCCCATTTTTTGACGCCCAAGCTCCATTTTCCCCTACGCCGGCGCTGCCTGGTGTGGGTCATTTTTTTTTACGCACACCAGTCAGCTGCGCCGGCTAACGTCATTCCATAAATAAGGTGCCCGCATGGCGCTTTGGAATGGCGTTAGCCGGCGTTAAAGTTTTTGACACACAACTGCGTTGGCGCAGTTGTGCGTCAAAAAGTATAAATATGGCCCTTAATTACTACACATTATACAACATGGTTTCCTGTCTCAACAAATAATTTAACAATTTAATGAACAGTAGAATGCCATATGCAAAATAAAAATGTATTTATACCTTTCATCAAAGTGTAACAACATAGATGAGAACATGATGTTTATAAGTCACAAATAGGACATTGTAGGACTTGTAGTTAGTTAACCTTCATTTCTACAGACCTCAGGCATTTGTATTTAGCTATGATGGCATACATGTTCTTTATTTGCACGTGACTTTGGCTATCTATTAAGAACTTGACTGATGACACCCTTAGCTGATCCTTTAACAAGAGCAGAATGGGCATGCAACTAAGCCCACATCCGAACTCGGAATAATACAGAACGTACATTTGGATTATTGAAGGCACATTTTCGATATCTACATTGGGCAGGCGGATGTCAGTCATATTGTAAAATACTTTGTGAGATATTAATGGCTTGTTGCCTTTTGCATGGTATTGTAATTTCAAGACACGTACCCATGGCAGAGGAAGGTGAGAATTGTAATGGTAACATCAGTGTAAGTGAAGGCCAATCATAGGATGGTCAAGGACAACAACAATTGGATGTGAATACTGTTGGAATAAGAGATGGAATGGTAAATAACTATTTTTAGTTTCTTGTTCATATATCTTAACACTGACACAGATGTAAATATTGCTGTTTTGGTTTATTTGAATGTTTACAGTCAGTTTTGTTAATCTGTTTCAGATACTCATCTGTTTTATTCCTGGATGTTTTTAAACTTTTAAAAGCTATTTGACAAAATATAAATAATTATGGATGTCTTAAGCCCAAATATTAGCTGTACTTGAAGATACATTTCTAAAAAATGTATTTTAGAATCTTTTGAATAACAAACATAAATAGTCAAAAATAAGTCTTCTATGTATCGTATATTAGGTGGTTCATTTGGTAGTAGGTGGGTGATAGTATTCTGGGCGTTGCATAGTATGCACAGAACTTCTGCTTAGGCGAATTGGGTACCCTTGCTTTAATGCCTGTGTGGGCGATGGTGTTGATTGCAGTGGAGATGCTGTTCTACTACAATGTTCAATGTCGTGGAGGACCAGATGTGATGTAGGCAATATTGAATTTTAAATCCATTCCAAAATGTGTATGTGAGCATTTATTACAAGAGTTTGTATTGTGTCCATCTGCATGGTGATGTAGAATAGCACCTTTGACCCTTTGTTATTTTTTGTGTACCATTCCTGATTGCAGATACTAAGGGGCATATTTAAGAGCCCCCAGCACCATTCCAATGCAACATTAACGTCATTTTTTTTACGCTAATGTGGCGTTAGAAGGCCAAAAATGCCAGGCTATATTTACAAAGTGGAGCAATGCATGTTGCAATAGGAGGGTTGTAAAAATGGCGCAAAGAATCTAAGAGATTTCTTTGTGTCATTTTTTTCCAACACTTTTAATGCCTGCTGAGAGCAGGCGTTAAAAGGAGGCTTCCATTGGTTACAATGTGCCTCTGGGTGCTTTGTAGGATCAGCATCAAAACGTTTGATGCTAATGCTGCAAACCACCGTACTAGCATAAAAAACTCTGACACTAGTCCCCTACCTACCTCCATGGTTCACCGTATTTTAAATATGACGCACACATGATGGTGTTAGGGGGGTGCTATGGGGTACAAGAAAATTGGCGCTGCACTTTGTGCAGCACCAATTGTCTTGAAATATGCTTCTAAGACCATTATAGTACACCGATTTTCTCTGTCAGCATCCATTGGATAACTGTGTACAAGCTGTGCTACTCTTTGTTAAGTTCGATGCTTAAGGGCAGAGAAATCCTGTTTTGCAGTAGCAAAAGCAAGTCCTGTAATGAATCCCTTATTTCTGTTAAGCACCTAGTGAGGCAGCACTACTTGTAGGATTTGCAAATAAAGTATGATGTCCTGCCTGTAATGATTCTAGTCGGGTCACAATACTTTCTAATTCCTGAGCGATATTATATGTTGCTTGGCTAGAGGGTTGATCTTGACTTGGCTCTTCAAATATTCATATGCAGTATCAGGAATACATATTTCTGATTCGGCTGAGTGTTCTATATGTGTAATTTGTTCAGACTCATCTGAGTCATTTGACATATTTTACTATCACATTCGACTTAGTTTGTTTCATGTTGACAGGAGGTCTGACATGTTGACAATACTATGACAATGGTGTTGTTACAGCTGCTACTGTTGTCACTGTTGAATGTAACACACGTAGTCATATAACACACATGTAATCATTTCAGTACATGTTGTTTTAGAGCATCAGTGCCTAGGAAAGGAGATAGTTGTTGGAATTGCATACCTTCTGCAGTGAATATAAGCACACACGAAGCTTCAGTTGTGGTAGTGGTTAATGAGTGTTAGGAAGTTGATTCTTTCTTCTGTTATTCTCTTAGATCTGTTCCTCTTCTTGGACGACAATGTGCAGGCACTGTTGTGCTAGAAGAAACAACATACTGTAATTTTCATGAGCATCAGCATGCGCACCTGAGATGATGTCTTAGTGTATTAGGTACTTAGTAAGAAAATAGCAATCTATATTAATTTAGCTGCGACAAATACATTGTTATATGGGTTACAGTTTTGACACGTGGCTTGTAAGTTAATACATTTCATTAATTTATACAGTATGAAAAGTAACCCTGAAAATACAAACTTAAAACCAATTTCCCTAGAAAGAAACTAATTAAAATGTTGACATTTGTGTTATTTATTAAGTAAATGTACATAGTACAAAACATTACGGTTCTCAAAAAACGGTAGAGGTGCTATTATGTAAAAAGCAGAAAAACAAAGCCAGCTTTGTTAAAGGTCTTCTATAACCGCTAAAAACAATATATAATCCAATTAAATATCACAACAATGACCATTATATACATACAATAGTACTCCAATTGGGTCCTAACTAATATTGTTGAAAAATGCCATTGCAATCAAACAATATGCAATAATACTAAAATGAAAAGGGTAAACAGCCTATTTTACCTCCTAACACAGGTAGATATTTCACACATGATACATATAGCATACGCTCAGTGTGTCTTGCTTTACATTTCTTATAAGTGGCACAGATTAAACATTACACTTACCAGGATATGTTTCTCCACCTGCTTCAACCTCTTTGGGCAAGCCATTCAAGGTAGTAAGTATACTGACTGTTTATGCCTTCTCCCTTGGTTCAAGGTGCTGCGTTGGAGTTAACCTCCATCTGTGGCCAAAGATTTTCTCTGATGTTTCTATAATGTTCCAAAAAGTGTACTAAACATTTTCTTGCACTCATCGACTGATCTAGCAGTAGAGGAGACAGAATTAGCTTTATCATTCGTGGCTAAGCACGTAATTTATCACTAATATTTGCAATTAAATGCCCCATTAAGTTTTCTTCGTCTTTTACCACTTATTCAGATAAATGTTTAAGGGGCAGATTTAAGAAAAGTGGTGCTGTACCTAGTGCAGCACCACTTTCCTTGCACCCCTTAGAGCCCCTCTCCTCCCACCATGTGTGTGTCGTATTTAAAATATGGCACACCATGGCACAGGGTAGGGGGCAATAGCATAATTTATTGTACGCTTTTGATGTTCTCTGGAAGAGTAGTGCCAAAATGTTGGCGCTACTCTTGCAGAATAGTGAAGAGCCCATTTTAAATAATGGTATGCCCCCTTTTAATGCTTGCTCTGAGCAGGCGTTAAAAGTGCAGAAATAAAATGACGAAAGGAAATATCTTAGATTTCCTTGCAACATTTTTTCGGCCCCCCGTAACAGGGGAATGCCCCCCTTGCATACATTATGCCTGGCGCAGGCATAATGTGGCACAAAGGTTTACAAAGTGACGCAATGCATGCACGCCCACAGCAACATCCCCTTCCATGCAAAGGGCTGCGTGTGAAGGGGCCGTATCTACAAGGTGGTGTTAAGCCACAAAAAGTGGCTTAATGCCTCCTTTTAATAACAGAGCAGGGCATTGCGCCACCGGGGTGTCACAAAAAGTGATGCTCCAGTGGCACTAGGGGCTCTTAAATATGTCCCTTGGTATTCATTGTTAACTCTGCATTCAGTAGCACTACATTAAGGGGCAGATTTAAGGAAAGTGGCACTGCACCTAGTGCAGCGCCACTTTCCTTGCGCCCCTTAGCGCCCCCCACTGTCACCATGTGTGCACCGTATTTAAAGTACGGTGCACCATGGCACAGGGTAAGAGGCAATAGCATCATTTTGTTTGATGCTATTGATGTTCGCTGCAGGAGTAGTGTAAAAAATGTGGCACTACTCCTGCAGAGTACTTAGGGGCCCATTAAAAATAATGGTATGCCCCCTTTTAATGCCTGCTCTGAGCAGGCGTTAAAAGTGCAAGGAAATCTCTTAGATTTCCTTGTGCCATTTTTTCAGCCCTCCTATCGGGGGAACGCCCCCCTTGCCTACATTATGCCTGACACAGGCATAATGTGGTGTAAGGGTTTACAAAGTGGCACAAAGCATGCATTGCTCCACTTTGTAAACATGGCGTGGGATAAATGCCACTTAAGCGCTGCCTTAGCGTAAAAAAAGGATGCTATGGCAGCGCTAAGCTGGAGTTAGGGGCTCTTAAATCTGCCCCCAAGTCTTCTAAATGGTTGTATGTTAAAATATCAGCTGAAACAATATTGTTCTTCAAAAATATTGTAGGAAATATATCGACAATACAAATATTGTGAAAGTAAACATATATAAGTATAGATTTACTATTCTTACCTTCACATCTACATATGTTCAAAGTACACATATGTGGAGCATGGATGACAATTCATCGAAATGCCTGGGGTAGCAGAAGTGACATCACATGCCATTTGACCTCCACTTTCACTCACAGACACATACACATGGATTCCACTTACATACACTATGTCAGTCAGTCAGTCAACATTCTTTATTTGGCAAATTACCATAAAAGCACAGAATTCATTACACATAATATTATTTTATGACATAATTCTTAAAATATAAAACAGCAATAATAAAATACCTCATCTATATTGGTTACAAACTTACTTCAAATTCATGAATTCCATATTCACATAAAATGCAGAAAACCACAGCGTAGTTCTCATACACTCTGTCTCACATAAACACACTCTCACTCGCAAGCACACACACAACATACGTTTAAAAGCAGTTTTTACTCACCTCACCTGCCACAGTAGGGCATATTCCAGCTAATTATATTCCATTTCAATTACACTAACAGTGAATAATATATTAATATTCACTGTTAGAGTAATAAAAAATTGACAGAAAAGAAAGACAGGAGAGCCCCAACTGACGTCTAAAAGGACGAGCTGCCACTGTGTTCTTGGCACTGAATTTGCCACCTCTGAGGCCACGGGTCGCAAAGGCAGTGCTAGGGGTAGCAAAGGGCAAGCCTGGGGTGGCAGCTGCGACCCCTGGCAACCCCTAAATGATGTCCATATGGAGAATAAAGAAGATTACATCTATATTACTTATCTGTACTTGCCTTCAAGATAGTTAGATGTCGAAATTCGTATTATGATAATTTTTGTAGTATGGTGTTAAAATACTCTTATAGTATACCTCTCTCAGAGAATAGTATTCTATTAGAGCACCTCAAACTACCGTTCGATCTTCAGGGCATGAAAACATGTACATTTGGCACTATTTTTTTTCTAATTTAAAAACATTCAGGGGCACGACTACTAACATTTCACGCATCCCGGTGCACCAAGGAAACTTGCTGCACTGTGTGATAGGGAGAGAGCAGAAATGTTCCATATTTGCAAAGATATGGAGCATTTCTGCACACTCCTTGCCACTGGTGTTCTGTGTGCTGACTAGTGCCAGTGCGGACACCCCTGCTTCATAGTACAAGAGTGTCTGTGTTATGGGTAGGATTGTTTTTGTGCAGAAACAGGCACTGTTCTGCACAAAAACAATCTTTAGAGGCATATTCCTCTTTTTATGCATGTTGCAGAATACAGCACCCATGGAACAGGGATGTCACAAAGAAAAAGAAAAATATTTCTCCTTGTTACACGCCTTTCGGTTAGGCCCCCCATTTTGGTGCAAACACGCATCTATGTCTTTGTAAATCTGGGTTTGCATCAAAATACATGAGTGAATGCATGAAAATGCCCATGCTCCACCCATGTAACGCCTACCCGATGCAAAGTAACTCATGGCAGGAGTATGCACTATCTTGCATAACTTTGTATTTACTCACCACACAAAGCCACTCATTGTGGCTTTGTGTGGCTTAGTATATGCCGAGAATGATTTTCCGTCAGGGTTGCACCACAAAAGAGACTCAACTCTCACACAAATTCATAGTACATAGCGGCTTCAGTGTTTAATTAGCTTGGTATAAACAAATACCAGGGAGAAGACAGTTGATTTTCAGTAAGCAACTCAAGTAGCTGATGATCTTACTAAAGAAACATGGGGGCTTATTTCTGGGGAATCGACATAGGGCAGCACCGCAAGTCTTCTTGCTGTGCTGCCCTACACCAATGTGAAAGGGCAGGAATGCCCCATATTTATGCAATACGGTGCATTCCTATCCTTTCCCCCTCCTCTGGTGCACAATTGGCTGCCTAGCACCAACGCAGGTATGCTTGCACCATGGTGCAAGAATGTCTGTGTTGCATGCAGGATTGATTTTGTGCAGGAAGGGGCAGGTGTTTTCACCTGAACAGGTGTTTTCCTCTATGTGTGCTGCAGAATGCAGCAAACATCGCAAGAGTGAAAAACGAAGAGAAATATAAATATTTCTCCTTATTACGTCTCCCCTGATAAGCAGATGAAAATTAAAAGAGGTACAGATGATAGGGGATTCTTTTAGTCCACTTCATATGGGCATGGGTTAACACGAAGCAGGCGGCAGAAGGCATTTTCAGATTCTATGACATTATGCAAGACTATGGTCAATTTCAGTTGACAGCAGCTACTAGGAAGTGCATGGAGCCGGTGAACCATAGTGGGTTTGCTATATGGTTACAAAAACATTGATAATCATAATATCATCTTTCTTAAACTTCTATTGAAACAACAAAAAGACCTGCTGCAAAAATATTGTCATTCAAAAAAATGGAAATCATTTTCAATACATATCAAAATAATGATTACACACTAGAACTAAGGTAGAACAGCAAATGATATTGTTAGCAAACATCAAGAAGCCTAGTATCATAATGGATATTATAAAATACTTAAAAACATAAATACACTAAATCACAATATAACAAGTGCATTGCTCAAAACGACATAGCAATCCAACCTACAAAAAAATAACAATTACATGTGTGTGTTTCTTTTATAACAATACCTGAAAACACCTATCTAGAACTACAACCAGTCAAGTTCGAAGGCAAAACGATTAACAAATATGAAAATAGGAATACTTCAAAAAGAGTATAATTACATAACATAAGAAAAACACAGATCGCTGCACAACTAGCCTACAGCAAAGGAGACTGACAATGCTGGAGTGGAAGCCCTTCAGCACCTATTCCATCAATCTACCTGAGGAAACAAACTGCATCCTGAAAATGAGTACGCTTATCAGCTAACTTTAACTAAAACAGGTTAACATAAAGCATCACCTATTTACAAAATCAAAAACAATTATATTAAAACTAATGAAAAGCATATTTTATGTCTGGCATTAGCCAAAGCTTTGTGTTCTTAATAAAACTAAATAATGATATACTTACAGGGGCTTTCAGTTAGAAACTTTATCTACAATTTTGTTGTTGAGTTGTTAATATTTTTATTCCACTCATTACAGAACGCAGCTTGGGGCAGTGGGTCTTCCCAATTCAGTTAGTGGGTAAGTTCACTCGGAGCAATTCAGGTCTTTCACAAGGAGCACATTTGCACACAAAGTAGTTTCTTTCAGTGTAAAGGACTGCAATGGCAATGTGTACTTTTTGAAACGCAAAACATTGTTTCCTTTTTTCCATTTTTTTAAATATTGGCAGGGGGTTGGAAGCTCCCATAGCAATGTTTTATAAAAACCAGAGCAAAACAAAATAAGTATTGATCAAGACGAAAAGGCTTGCAGCCAACACAGACCGATTGGCTTGGTCACTTCTTGTTTTGCATATTCTCAATACAGAACTGAACATTTGAAACCAGAAAAATGGACCTAAAGGGAAGAGAAAAACCATGAAGTTCTGCACAAACCAAGAGGAAGTCTACAAGGAATACAATGATTGTAAGTATGAAACATTAATCACTAAAAATTATTTTGTCTTGACATTTAAACCTTATTTAATAATAAAATAAAAACACTACATTTTACTTTCTCATTTTTATATCATTCACAGATTCCAAAATGTCCAGTACCACCACGTACAACAAAAGAAATCCATGCTAAGCCATAAGGGTTACACATACACTAAAGAGAGCATTACCAAAGAAAATAATGAAAACACTCTAAATTCTACTTTAATGGCTATTATGGTTCAACAAATATCATTGATGACACTGCTGCAAACGTAAAAGAACATAATCACCTTCCAAGTAAAACTAATGCACAAGTTTGTATCATAGTGCAAGACTTAAAAGAAGCTAGCACTAACTTTTCATCCCCAACAGGAACATGTCTAAAACATTAGGTCCAGCTGAACAAACAGCCAGGTCACAAAAAGTTGTCACAAATGGGGCATTGTGACCTGTCTCTTATTTGGTGACAAGACTTATGTCCTAATAAGTCACATTGCAAAATTTCCAGTCGCAGGGAGTTCAAGAACAAAGAACAAGGAATAATCATTAAGCAGGTTGCTATTTGGGACCCCGATGATTGAATCGAACTCTAACATTGGCCTACAAGAAACAGCAGGCCACTATCCCCATAGTTACATTCCCATCTGGTGCTTGTTATAAAGTGGATTATTAGTAAGGGCAGGTAGGTACCTACACTTAGCAATAGGCCACAAACCTCCACTAGGTCCAGATAAAGTCTAAATAAAACTCTCCTTGCACAGCAATTGGTAGCTTGGCTGACAAACAGTTAGGCTTAACTTAGGAGACAGGTGTGTAAAACATTTAGGGCCTGATTCTAACTTTGGAGGACGGTGTTAAACCGTCCCAAAAGTGGCGGATATACCACCTACCGTATTACGAGTTCCATAGGATATAATGGACTCGTAATACGGTCGGTGGTATATCCGCCACTTTTGGGACGGTTTAACACCGTCCTCCAAAGTTAGAATCAGGCCCTTAATATTAACAAAACAGTGAATAAGTAAAACATAACACACAATAAAAATCCAACACCAATTTATAAAAATAGGAAATATTTTTATCTTTAAAATGACACGAAAAAAACAAACATCCAGTGTAGGGAACCGGAGATATGAGTTTTTAAATATAACATGAAAAAAATGCTTTCTAGTGCCTTAAAACGCAAAAGCGTAAACTGGGGACATCTTGTCACACTCGACCGGGGAAAAGTCAAAAGTTGAGGCTGATCATGATGGAGCCCTGCTTAGATACACTGAGTGGGAGGCCTTGGTCAAAGTTTGACCTTCATACTTAGAACTTTTTCTCATACTTTTTCTTTCATCATCGGGTGAGGCTCCTCTTCAGGCCAGTATCAGATGTGACGACAGGGGCTTTCTTCAGCGCGGGGTCCCAGTCAACTCCTGGAAGTCTTGCCCATGGGGAAAAGCTGGAGAGCTGCAGCAGGACGAACCTGAATTTCGGGTCAGGTCACTGTTTGACGTCGCCATCTTGACTCTCGTCGACAGGTCGGTCACCTTAAGGAGCTTTTTTCCAAAGTTGTTCCAAACTTTTGGATCTTCTTCCAGAAGTACTTTTTGGGTCCTAAAGTCTCCACAAACTTGATCCAAGGCTCCGGAAGCTCTGAGTTGCTCCTTGGATGTTGGAACTACAGTTCCTAGAATGCACCTGGTCAGAATCCTCAAATGGCCCCTGGATGTGTGTCAGCTGGGCTATTCTTGCAGGACTTAATGCAGGGGACTCTGATCAGCTCCTTTGTGCCTGTTGCACACAGGGAGTCCACTCCTGGAGTTGCAGAAGCAAAGAAAAGTCCTTATCTTGTTGAAACCCTAAGAATGCAGCTAGTGCAGTCCTTCTGCAGTATATTTTTCCAGCCAGGATTTGAATTGTGGAGCATCTCTGCCATATTTATCCTTACACCTGGTGGTTGGGAAGCAGAGGGTGCTTCTGTCCGATAGTGTACAGGCCACCACCCTCTTGGGTGACCATTTTGTGGGACGTGTGGCAAAAATCAATCCCAGGGATTGATCTGGCTGAGTCTAGCCACTGGTGTGGCTAATTTCTCTTAACACACCCCTTCTATACCCTCTCCTAAACTAATCAGTGGGGCTCCCAGCTGTCTGAGAATTTAGGAAATGGGGGAGGTCCAGTTTCTGCACCAAGTGGCTTTCCCTCCTTTGAAGACCAGTTTGGCTACTCTTCCCCCATCCTGCTCTTCCATCTGTTGTAACAGTTCTCTGTCCCCCAGATGCTTCATTTTTGTCAGCCCAGGTCACTCACACCTGATTAAGGTAGCCTGCTCAGGCTGCCAGAGGCTGACCACTCAGGAAAGGGCCCCACAGGGTGGAATTTGGTAACTTTCAGAAAGAGTTCTAAAACTCTTTCCCTGTGCTAGTTATATTGAATTCAACACTGCCAAATTGTTAGATTTAGTATAACATTTAATTTGGTACCAAACATCCTATATTTAGCAGGGGATATTTATCTCTATTGAAAATAAGACTTTATTATTTTTAAACAAACTCTTCATTGTTAGCCTATAGGACCCTTTGACTGAAATGAGGAAACTAATTTGGCTGTTTTTTCATCACCAGGGCTTCTAAAATAATTTTTTGAGGTCCCTGCTTATATTTACACTGCAACCAACCCTGGAGGCACATAGGGCAAACCTTAATGGTGACATATATGTAAAAAAAGATAGTTTAGGACTGTGAAAGTACTTTTAATTCCAAAGTCGCATTTGGGGTTAACTTTAACTTAAACACAGCCAGCAATGCAGGCCTGCCTTTAACATGACACTGGACACTACAGCAGTGTACCTATGGGTACACTATCTATACTGGGGTACGTAAACCTGCATGCCCTAACACATATCATGGGAGGTGCTTACAGGTAGGTTGTCAGAGCCAATTATAATTAGGTCTCATTTGCATATCCTTTTTATACAGAGCACTGGCCCTGGTACTGGCCAGCAGTGCCCAGGGGACAGTCAGAGTCTGTAGGCACCAGTATCAGCCCAAAAGTTTGTGGGTGACCAGGGCAAAAAGGATGACTTTCTCACAGTGCTGCTGTAAAAACAAAATCCCATTTGGGAAAACCTCACTTGGAGCAAGGAGTGTTCTCTTGGACAGAGGTCACCCGACATCATTCACAAGGGGAACACCTTCCTCTTTGCGGATCAGTTACCATCGTCTTTGAGGTATCAGTAACTAATCAATGGCTTGCAACTGCAATTGGGTTCACAAACCATTGATTCTCTCCATACAGAGGAGGGACACTCCTTTTATGCCCCATGCTAGTTGTGATTTGGCATGAGTCACTAAAATCATTTTGTGAGTCAGGAAGGATTTTCTGACTCTCAAAATTGTTTTAATATACGCCTATAAGCTTCTTTGTGTTTCCAAACCTTGTGATTTTGCAAATTGCAATGCCTGTGATTGCAAAATGCCTTTATACATCTGGCCCTCTATTCTTAACTTTCCGGAGGAAATAATGGGGCAGTTGTCCCCAATGCCAAAAATAGAGATATAAATTACTGGAAGCAGAAAAAAACGATATGGCAAGCCACTAGAGCCACAAGAAGATTTGAGGAGCTAGACCTACCACCTAAAAATAACACACAAATGAGAAGTTAATTTGTCATGATAATGAGAACAATCAATAAAGAGTAATTTTTCCTGCACAGCAAACAAACATAATAACCCTGGCACAATGCACAGAATTTTTAAATCTGGTCCGATACTCTCTCTCTCTCTCTCTCTCTCTCTCTCTCTGTATATATATATATTGACGTGGGTATAATTATTAATGTTTATATTAAGTATATTGGATTTTAACTTGATAATATATACAGATATTTTATCCCAATGTCACAATGAATAATTTATAATTTAATAATTTTACAACTTTAGAATTTTGTAATAAGCTTTTATCTGGTGGACAGTAACATCAAGATTAATCCTTTTGACTAAATGTTGATATAAAGAATTTTACGTGAGATTTTTAACGAACTTTGGGACCAACAAGTTGCTAATTTCTATGTATTGTAATTGAATGTGCACTTTAAAGATGGCCGCTACAATATGTGCCTTTGTTGAATGAAGTAGGCCTTGTCTGTTGTTTATGTCTATGATTTACTTGGGTTATTTATGTGGAGCACTTTAGTAATGTTGTATCCATGAGTAAGGCTGTTGCCGAAACACGTTGGATTTTTGTGCTGAAATAAACTGAATTTTCACAATGGAGGTGTCCTGGTTCTCCTGGTATTGAAGGGAGTGTTGAACGTTATATTAGGGCCTCTCGGAGCCCACCTGGGACCGCTGTGTTGTGCACCTGCATTCCGGAACTTGTGTACGAAATATATATATATATATATATGTATATATATAGATATATATAGATATATATATATATATATATATATATATAGAGAGAGAGAGAGTGCACAGAATTTTTAAATCTGGTCTGATACTCTCTCTCTCTATATATAGATATATATCTATATATCTATATATATATATATATATATATATATATATAGAGAGAGAGAGAGAGAGAGTATCGGACCAGATTTAAAAATTCTGTGCACCCTCTCTCTCTCTCTATATATATATATATATATATATATATATAGAGAGAGAGAGAGAGAGAGAGGGTGCACAGAATTTTTAAATCTGGTCCGATACTCTCTCTCTCTCTCTCTCTCTATATATATATATATATATATATATAGATATATATCTATATATCTATATATATACATATATATATATATATATATATATATATATATATATATATAGAGAGAGAGAGAGAGTATCGGACCAGATTTAAAAATTCTGTGCATTGTGCCAGGGTTATTATGTTTGTTTGCTGTGCAGGAAAAATTACTCTTTATATATATATATCCATATACCAAAGTGCAATGTGTACAACACCACACAATCCCAGGAAGTCAAAAATAATAGCGCATTAGCAGGATGGCATAATCCCTTCCAAGAACCACTTGAAAGGAACTACCCTATGTCCATTCACGGAAATCTTCAAACAGTAATCTAACTATCAAGAACTAAGCTAAAGACAGATCCTAGCTCAACAATTACAGACTCGAGTATCCTCAAAGACTCTCTAAATAGGTGTCATGCTAGATGCCAAAGTCCTACTTTTCCCAAACGTCAAAGAAGTACATTACCTAGAGTCTACTTTACCATATACCTATTAAATCACCATACTATGCAAACTAACAAAATAATCCATGCAAAATTCCTATATAAATAGGTACTTTAAAAGTGCTAAAATAAAAATGTCTTTTGTAGAAAAAAAATATTTAAATGGAACCCAAAATTAAAAACCAGAATGATGTAAAATAAATAAATATATTTAATGATTTTAAAATATTAAGATCCAAAATACTTCTAATAGTTTGGAGTGATTACAGGGGGACCTATCTGTGTTTGTGGAAATGTGTATGGCTTTTGTTTGACCCACGTGGGTACAGATGGATGTAGTGATCTGTATGCTACTTCTACTGAGACCTTCTGCCTTCTACCTGCACATGTGATCCCTAAAATAACAGGTCTAAGCTACGAGCTGACTAGCCCTTCATGTTTTTGTCTCACTTTGAAACGAGACTAAAACTTTGTGGGTAGGCAAATTAAACCTTACTAATGCCTCACCATGGTAGCATGGATTTACTCACTAGGATTTTTGCACATTTAGGCCCATATTTAAAAGAAAATGAGGGAGCGTGACGCTGTGCCAAAATTGGCAGCGCCGTGCTCTGTCATTTTCATAAAGCAGGGATGCACCGGATTTAATTGAATATGGTGCACCCTTGTGTTGTCCCATGTGATGGTGCTAAATTAAGCTGCCTGCGCCAACACAGGCATCCTTGCACCATCGTGCAAGGATGTCTGCGTTGAGGAGTTTGTTTATGTGTGGGAATGTGTCCCTTACTGCACATAAACAATCACTAGTGGTGATTTGGCACTTCACTGTGTGCTGCAGAATGTAGCACATAGAAGTGTCAAAGCGTCATTTTGAAATGACTTTTTTATGTGCGGAAAGGGACACCTTCCCCCACATAAACAATCTTGTTTGGCATTTTGCTCTTTCTATGTGTGCTGCAGAATTCAGCACACATAGAAAAAGCAAAAAATGAGGTGGAATAAAAGTATTCCTCCACGTTGCGCCTTGCTAATGCCACCCCTGGGATGGCGTTAGATTTTAGCGATGCCTCAGGTTTACGACATCCCATAAATCTGAGGCAGCGCCAAAATGCAATGGGTGTTTCTGTGGCACAGCAACACCCATTGCACGCCCCTTCCATGCAAAGGCCTGCGTGTGAAGGGGATGTATCTACAAGATGGCCTTGTAAATAGGGTGCAGGGCATAGTGCCACTGGAGCGTCACTAAAAGTGATGCTCCGGTGGAGCTAGGGTCTATTAAATATGCCCCTTACTGTGCTTGGCAGGGGGCTCTTCAGAACCTCCTCGTTGTGGCATTATGATCCTGACTGGCAGTGTGATTACCAAAAATCCAGAAAGCTCGGGGTTGTCTGAGGACATTAAGAAAGTTATTACATTTAAACACTGAAGGAGAAATCTTGGAGCACACCTTCTTAGAATAGCTTAAAAATATTTTCAGAAAGCTTTAGCCAAATGAAGCACAATGCTGGCAAGTAGGCCATGGGTATCACCAACGTGCATCCATTTAATGCTATAAACTCTAACACAATGGATCAAATGTAGATAGTAATGAAAATCAGTTATGGATTATTGTAATCCTTTGGGTGAAAACAATTTTCTCTGGTTTTCCAATTCAGAAGGAACAATCTCAAAGGTATCAAAGGGAAGTAAAAAATGGGCCATGGAAGATATGTATGCATGCACATTCATTTGAAGTCAAACACTACTTCTAGACCTGACTGTTACACTTCATTCAATTTCCAGAGCCTTCCCTTTGTGTGCTACGAAAAGAATCAAGTCGGAATGCACAGGTCTTACTTAGTTGAGCATTCTGGAAGGTAGTACTGCGTCTGTTGCCTTCCTTGTTGCCAAGGACAAACTGCGTTTTCAATATGAATTACTTCACTTTCTTGTTGCAGAAATACAATCGTCAAAGAGGCAATCCTTCATGTTTGCATCTTCCTGCACAATATCTGAAGGTGAGACTGCTGCCTGTAAAGGACTGAGACTGATGTTAATGACCAAATCAAAATCAAGGAAAGTCTTCAGTCTTCCAGTAGACGTCTATTGATAGACAACATATGCATTGTATGCTGCCAGGTGGAGAAGGTGGACAGCCAACTTCAGGTTTTATGAGATGCATGATATGGTTAAACTCCACCAATGTTCTTGTAATAACCAAGAGGCATATTGAAGAGCACCTAGCACCATTCTAATGCCACATTAGCGTCATTTTTTTATGCTAATGTGGCGTTAGAAGGCCAAAAAACCCTGCACAATATTTAAAAGGTGGTGCAATGCATGCATTGCGCCACTTTGTAACCCATTGCGCTACATTATGCCTACGCCAGGCATAATGTATGCAAAGGGGGCGTTCCGCCATTAGGGGGGGCCAAAAAAATGGTGCAAGGAAATCTAAGAGATTTCCTTGCATCATGTTTTTCAGCACTTTTAACGTCTGTTTAGAGCAGGTGTTAAAAGGGGGCATACCATTGAATACAATGGGCCCCTATGTACTCTGCAGGAGTAGCGCCAAAATTGTGGCTCTACTCCTGTTGAGTACATCAATAACATAAAACAAATGAATCCATTGCCCCCTACCCTGCGCCATGGTGGGCTGTATTTAAATTTTTTACTGGGCTGCAGCGTGCACTTGAGCAGACCAGAGGGAGACAGCTGTGTTGACTCGCTGCTATCGGACGATGACGAGAAGAGAACCCAGGTAAGTCGTCGTCTCTTTTGTTGTCGTTGTTTGTGCACACTAGTGCACAAACAAGGACTGGAATGGCACCTTTCGCCGCCTACGATCCTGGCTTGAATTCAGGCCAGGGGCGTAGGCAGTGAAAGCTGCCATTTGCGGCCCCTTGTGGACAGGCCTGCCCCCATGTGCACTGCACATGGGCAAGGCCGGTCCACAACAGGCCTGGCAAATTTGGCTGCCTATGGCCCTGGCCTGAATTCAGGTCAGGGCTGTACGCAGCGAAAGAAAGCTGCTGTTTAAGGCCTCTTATGCACCGGCCGGCCCCGTGTGCACTGCACACTGCACAGGCCGGTGCACAAGGGGCCTGAAACGGCAGCTTTCACTGCCTATGGCCCTCCTGAATACACCCATCTCAGAAGCGCTAAGGAGGGTTGGGCCTGGCTGACCAGACCTGACCCTGCTTAGCGCTTCTGAGATGGGCGCATTCAGGAGGACTTCGCGGGGCACAGAACTCCGGCTTCGCAGAATTCCAGGGAGTTTTTTTTCAACTCTGCTGAATTTCATGAAGCCAAACTCCATTCACTCCTCCCAGGCCTAATCAAGATCCTACACAACCATATTTTATGTTCCTAAGTGGAAAGAAAAACATGATTCTTCCTCTAAAAGTACACAAGAAACAATAGCCAATAATTGGTTTTCCATTTCATTACATGGTTCAGATTCACAACGTCATCTGCAGTTCTAAATGTTTGTTTAAGGTTGTAAATGGCTGCATTTAGAGTTGACATCTGTGATATCTATAAGATGTAAATATTTTTACTACTGTGGTATTGTCCATCACCATTGTGTAGAATTCCACAGAAGAAAACCCCACTCAAGCAGTGTGAGGCACATGGCATGGCTTCCCTTGAAAGTTTGTGACTATCCTAATCTGGCAAGCATTTGTTCATTCACAAATTCATTTGTCTCCTTTTCCATCCTTTATTCTGTCAGAGATTAACTAGAAAAAGGCTGCAGGTACTCCCCTTTCATGGTATGTAGGAGAATGGATCACTCACACACCCGGTGGCTTCCTCGCAAAGGCTTTTATCGGTTGGTAGATATATTACATTCTTGCCAAGTTCTATATTAAGTATTCCCCAGCTCGCTGATCCTCAACATTTTAAATTGCTCTGTAAGTCTTCATTCTTGAAATTGCTTGATGGCTGTTTATGTCAGGTATGGCACCTTTGAGAGCAAGAACCTACTTGTCTATGGGGTTTGCCTTGTGAAACGCTCTGCCTGGTGGTTTGTGGTTGAGTTGACACCTCCTGAGAATACATACCAGTTCAATATGCATTGTTCAAGAAGGTTTCAGGCGATGCCTTTGATCCTGGATACGTCAGACAACAGAACTGTACAGTAAGTAGAGACCTGAGTTAGACTGTCCCTGCCACGGAAGTGAAAATGCTGTCACAGCAGCCAAGTAGTATCCAGCTCCAAGAACAAACAACTATTGTTTTGCTTAGTGTTTTATGCACCTGCAACCTCACTATTCTGTTTGTCATTTGTGTACGCTTTGTATCAAGCCCAATAGTAGTGTAATTTCCAACGCGGTGTTTTTTGTTCATTTCAAGTTATAGAAGCTATACCCCTTTGATGCATATAAATAGATTTAACATTATATAATATGGCCTAATCCAGATACCCAGCTGCATGCATCAATTACTTGTTAGACGCACAAATGCATACACCACAGGATAGAGTCCTTTAGTGGCATCTGAAGGCAACGTAGAAAGTTTTATGTGAGTTCAAGATTTATATACTGCTACAAGAGCAAGTCAAAAGAATGAAATGCCTTTGCCCTAATATCTTTTAGCAGGGCGTCTGTGTTTGTTGGAAAACTGACTTTATTGGGATATTAGCTCGAGGCTGCCGTATTTCCGGCATAAAACAATGTTATAGCTGGTGTTTTACTTTATTACCTGGGCAAAGATGTCCTTAGTTCGAAATGGGACACTTTTGTAATGCTGTTTTCACATTGTTACTTGGTATAATGTAATACTGAAAAGAGGCCAGATTGAATTTGAAACAGAAGAGGTGAACTCAGGATATAGACCTTGGGCGGCCGACAGTATTTGTAATTCCACAGATGCATTCGTTCTCTGTTAAATAATGCATGATGTTCCAACTTGCGCGAGTATCAGTCAACGGTATATAAAGTATAAGGCACAAAAATGTCGACAGGTTAAATATATAGAGTTCCAAATGAGTGTCAGTCGGGGTAAGTGCCTTTGACCAGAGTTATAATTTCACATTCATTCGATGACAGAGGACCGCGGTGGAAGAGTAGAGTTATACAACTAGAGCCTTTTACATTTCCAAAACCAGAACATGCATTGTGTTAATGGAGCAAATGCACAAAAACATGTCAGTATGCAGCTGCTTTCTACCAAAACCAAATTGCTGAATGCAGTGCTTCAATCACCTATCAATTATCTCATTATTTTAATTCTACTTCCCTGACCCCGTCCTTGCATCAAGAAGTCAAACAGGGTAGAGAAATTCCACAAATCCTGACACAAGGAACCAAGGAGCCCAGCATAAAAATATCGCAGAACTTGAAGCAAGGAATCAAAGAGCCCCAATAATAAGCCTTAGCAAGGAGCATGTTGAGCCCCATTCCTGTGCCCACCTATTAGCATAGAATGACCACAGTGCATGGGCTGGTGGTGCCAAAAATCCCCAAAAAGGCTTGAAACATTAAGCTGAGCATGCTCAGGGTAGACCAATTAGCAAGCCCAACAAAGGGCAAAAAACAATCCAAAATGAAGGTGATGCTAACAGGCCTTACAAGAAAGGATGCAGAAACTGAGGATTCAAGCCCTGGACAATCCAAGCCCCAAAGACAGCCAGGACCAGGAAACTGTGGAGGAGCCACCACAATCCTACGTGTGGAGGACCAGCATACTGGAACAGCTATGTAAACCACCTTCGGTAGCTCAGACCAAGCAAGGAATGCTGAGTGAGAAGAGCAGGACCATCATAAAAGGCACAAACACTTCAACCAGCACACATTGAAGGAGTACTGTGACAGACATAGGACACAAGCCCCAGGCATGGGCTAACCCAAAGTAGGAGCTGGGGTCCAAGATAATATCACAACATGGAAAAGGTAGGAGGAGGTGTCAAGAAAAAGAAGAAAATGTGATCACATATCAGCCCACAGTAACCGTAAGCAACTAGATGCAAACAATAAAAGAAGAAGGAAGAGAGCAAAGCAAGAAGTGAGAGCCAGCCACAGCATCCACAGGACAGATATGTGAAGCCTATAATACCGCATGGACCAAAGGCACAAGGCAAAAGTGGTGCAGGCGTCAAGAACACAATTGTTACAAATGTGAAATCCCAATATCTGAGCACTTTGATTAAGAGCAAGAAAAGGTTTTAAAAATCTTTTAACAGGTGGCACTTCCCAGCATTGTCTAAAGCATGGCACCCATGCTCTCCACTGCATTAGTAGTGATATCATATCAGAAGGCTGAATGCACCATTGAAAGCCTGCAGTCAATGGCAAGTAATCTTGGCATTTTCCCTAGTCTAAGATGGTTATGCTATTATGTTATATTATATTGATTTGTATAGAGCACTAATCATCCAAGTGGGTATCCAGGCGCTTGGGCAGGTGTGTAGGTTTGTCGTCTCCTAGGTTCTTATACGAAGAGCCAGGTCTTCACCTTCTTGCAGAACTCAAAAAGTGAGGAGGAGGCTCTGATGTGTTGAGGTGTTATGTAGGAGAATGAGAGACCTCTGGTTTTGCTCTTGCAGATGCAGGCAATGTGTATGAGTGAGAGTGAGACAGAGCATCTGGTGGATTGGTGAAAGTGTATGGTGCTGTGTGGTGTAGGTCTTTCTATGTGTGTGTGAGAAGTTTGAAATGGTTGTGCTTGTGAATGGGGAGCCACTGAAGTTTTCCGAGGTGTGGTGTGATGTGGGTGCTGCATGGAAGATCAAGTATGAGTCTTCCAGAAGTTTATTGGATGCTCTTGAGTCTGTGTAGGAGTTGTTTGGAGATTCTGACATAGAGAATGTTGCCATAGTCCAGCTTGTTGGTAAGGTGTGCTTGCGTGACGGTCCGCCTGGTGTTCTGAGGCAACCATTTGAATATTTATTTTTTGCAGTATGCATAGGATGTGGAAGCAGAGGGTGCACACTGCAATGATTTGAGCCATCATGTTGAGTTTGTCATCTAGGATGATTCCTAGATTTCTTGCACGGTCTGTGGGTATGGGTGTTGGTCTCGGCTCCGACGGTCACCAGGAGGAATCCCATGGGGAGGTCTTGTTGCCAAAGACCAGTACTGCCGTCTTGCTGGAGATGATCTGCAGGCAGTTGGTTCGCGTCCAGTCTGCTGCCATGGTTATGCAGTTGGTGAATTTGGTTCTGGTGGTGGTTGTTTTTTTCCGTCTGGGAGAGGACAAGTTGGGTGCCATCAGCATAAGAAAGGACAGTGACTGGATGATGTTGGTGAGCGATGTCATGAGTCTGTTGAAAAGAGTGGGGCTGAGGGACAATTCCTGTGGGTCTCTGCATATCGATTTCTTGGCTTATGATGTGAAGGGTGTCAGCCCTAAACCTCTGGGTTCTTCCTGTGAGAATGTAACAGAACCATTTGAGAGCAGATATTTGTATGCCAGTCTTGTGAACTCTTCTGATGACGGAGTTATGGGAGACAGTGTTGAATGCTACAGTGAGGTCAAGCAAGATAGTAGTTCTGTCATTAAGTAGGAATATTTTCTTACCTTTCCATGGTGGGTGCTGACCCTTCAGACACGAATGTCTGGGTCAATGACCAGCAGCACTAGTACAAATGACTGCACAAGGTGTGAGTCAGTGCCTGACAACTGCATGCTTGCGCAGGTGCCTCCGCCTCTATTGCCAGTTTGTAACCAGCTTCCCTAATTCACCAGGTTATCTGTTCTTTTAGCTGTCTGCTCATTCCTTCTTCTGGCTGCCCAGTACTATGGAGAATGTCATGCTCACCCTGTGCGTCATGCTTCACAACTAGCCTACAACTGGGAGTGTAGATAGCCATTTATTACACTACATGTTTATGACATATGTTCATGATGAAAAAGGTTGGCAATTCATATGACAGACAGTATTTGTATGTGCGTGGTATTTATATAGCACAAACCTAGCGTAAAAGGCAGTGAAGCTCAGTTTTTTATTTTTGGGGTTTTGTAAAAAATGCTTGGTGGTACTACCAAAAGGGTATTACAGTTTGAAGACTTACACCAGGACTATTCTTTCTTTCTTATTTACCCCTTCTTCCCAGCTTACCCAGTAAACTTACCTTGCACTTGCATATCACTTGTGCAGCAGTATGCTTGGTTGTTGGAAGGCATCTACCATCCTAATATTTGTGACAAACCCTAACAGTTTGCCAGGTAACTCATGGATCTCACAGACAAACCCTATGCCTCTTTGGTACAAGGGGTTAAAAATGTACTACAATAAGTGAAACGTTATGAAAACTGCAAAAGCAGACAAGTCAATGTAATTGAACTGCATTAACATCCCACAAAGTGAAAAATCCTCTCTAATATGGCCGGTGTCAGAAACACTGTCATTCATTCCTATTACTAGTATGTGTGGATGGTGTGATTAATACTTCCAATTCTGAAACTATAATTTCAATACTAGTGCCTACTAGTTTAGGAATGGCTTCTCAGGAAGAATAAACCAGAGAGCTAAAGGGATGTGCAGCTTTTTTGTGGCACTGTGTCGCATGCACTTCATGAGTAGGCCCCAGTAATTCAGTACATATGTGAATAAAGTATTATTTGTTTTATCATTTCTTACAAAAGTTGCCTTCATATGGGTAAACCCTTTAATATTAAAAGAAGACTGTGGTTTACTACAATTTGATACCTTTATAACAACATTTAAATCTGTGGCCTACAGACCATAAAGCATATTAACGTCTACTCAGATTATATCAAGGATCTTAAGATTTAGAGGAGAGGACTATTATAGCTCAGTTCTAAAGATATAAAAAACTATATGATCTGATGAAGCAGCAGCTTCTGCTTTTTATCATGGTCTTTGAGAAGACCTGAACCTACACAGGTAGGTATGACACTGTACAAATGTCACTTTTGGACTGACTTCTCACAGTAATGATCCTGTATACAAGAGCCATGACAGTGTAGAGTAGTACCTAAGTGTTATTGTAGAGGTTTCATGATTGAGTATACACGTCAGAGTGTATGCACACTAGGGGGGTCATTACGACCCCGCCGGTCGACGTTAAAATCGCAGTAAGTACTGCCAAAAGGCTGGCGGTACTTATCGCCATATTATGACATTGGCTGGTTGGCTGAAGCCAACCCGTCAATGTACCACTCCAACCACCATGGCGGTAACAGCTGCCGGGCTGGAGATATCAATCTTCATCCTGGCGGCTGTCATTGTTCTGCCTGCGGGATTATTACCCCGCCTACCGCCATGGTTTTCGTGGCTTTCTTAACACCACAAAAACCATGGTGGTAGGCACTATCAGTGACAGTGAATTCCTTCCCTGTCACTGATTGGGGTCCCCCCTCCAGTTAGTCCCCAACCCCCTTACATTCACGCCCTCCTTCACACACACATACGCATACACACACCCATTCCCACATGCATCCACGCATGCATACATCCATTCACACACACATCCGCACACACTTTCATACATACACGCCGACACGCATTCACAGAACACTACATACAATCACTCACACCTCTATACATGCACACATGCATTCAACACGCAACACACACCCGCATCCATGCACACACAAACATTCACACACAACACCCCCACCACCCTCCCCTGTCGGAGACCCAACTTACTTGTGCTCGGGGGGTCCTCCGACAGGAGACGGGACGGGCGCTGCTGCCACCAGCAGCGCCCGCCAGCAGAACACCACCAGGCCATATTATTGATCATAATACGGCTGGCGGCGGTCTACTGGCGTGGCGCTGCTGGTGCCAGAGGCGCCACCTTACGACCATCGGCCGGCAAGGCCACAGCCAGATTTCCACCATTCTTGTGGCGGAAATCCAGCTGTAGTCATAATACGGTAGATGGCTGGTATCCACAGCGACGGTCTTTTGGCGGCCGTAGCCATGGCGATAGGCGGTTTTTACCGCCAATCTCAAAATGAGAGCCTAGGTGTGTAGATGTGTCTATTGACGTAGAAAGTGCATTCAGGAATGTCAAAAGAGTCATGTTGTTGATTTGTTAACATGTGCAAAGGCTATTTGTATTGGTCATATGCTACCATCTTTTTCACCCCACCTCATTTTTGTACTAGCCAATCCTTGTGTGTATTAGCGTCAGCAGGCAAATGAGTAGGGGCACCAGCAAGTGGGGAGGCTGCAGCCCACAGTACCCAGGAGGCAGAGACCACCGAAGCCAAGGGGACCAGCAGGTGGGAGGGCGAGGGGAGCACCATGGGAGAAAGTGGAGCAGATACAACAGATACAGATTCCTCCTTCGATGGAGCAGCCGAGTAATGCCTACCTGGAGGGCATTCACAGTGCCTTGACTGGCCTACAGAGATTATTTCAGGCTCTGAACTCTTCAGTGACATCAGCCAGTGTCCCTAGTACTTCTGTCCTCCCTCCTGCTACCTATGCCCCATCCCAGACCCTCTCCCAGCCAAGCCACACATACAAACAAGCACTCACCCAAATCAACAGACAAGATACTCAAAGACAAACACAGGCACCACAAATCACATCACAAGAATTCACACACTCAACACACATTAGCAGACACAACATCAGCCACTACCTCCTCTGTCTCCCCTAGCACCTCCTCCCTTACAGTCACCGCTCACACCTGCCAGCACTGCATCCTCACTCCCAGTTCCTGTCACCACTTCTGTGTTGCCCTCAGTCACCTCAGACACTCAACATTCCTCCACCTCACACAAGCATTCTCTGCATGCATCTGCACCCATATTCAGCACACCTACAGGTCCTACAATTACTCCCTCTACCTCCACTCCCACACCTGTTTCCCAATCCATTTTCTGTGTTCCTAAGAAGCTTTTCCTTGCCCACCTTGACCTGTTCCCTGTGCCCGTCATAGTTCCCTCCGCAGGCCAAGTCCCTCCACCTCAAAGTCCTCCTATGACCCCTCTTCTACCACTGCTGCCCCTCCACCCGCCAAAAAGCCTCCCCATCCCCAAAAAATCACCTGCCCAAAAACATAGGTCCCAAGCCCCTTGCCCTACATCCAAATCAAAGATGAAATCCCCACCATCCTCCCAGACCAAAGCCAAAGGACCCCCCTCCCAAGCCAATGACCAAGGACACCCCTTCCAAGCCCAAACCCCCACCACCACCCACAGTCCCTTGAGGTGCCTGCCTGCCCCATTGATGCCCCTACCTTGTGGAGGCCATTAGGCTGTCAGCAGTCAAGTTGGGGCCTTTGCCAGGCACACTAAAGAGTTTTGGACATTGCACTGGCCCAAGGGCCTTGGTGATTTTGTTGCATCTTTGCATTGGATTTGAAATTATAGAAATATAGACAACAGGATTCTGGTTGGTTTCCGTATCATACATTTGTCAAGTGGTTTTGTTTACAGGTAAGTTTCCATATATCTATTATGTGTTGTAAAATGTCAATTTCTTGGCATTTTTTGTTAAAGTACACTGTTATTTCTTGTATTTGCCCATTGATTGTATTGTTGTGTTTTGTATTGGTTTGTGTGTCTCTGCTTGTTAGTGATATTGGTGTGGTTGTGTAGTTTTGATCCGGGGTGTATGTATGTGATATGTGTGTTTGGCGTGGCTGTGTTTTGTGTGTTTGTGTCTCGATGCGGGTGTTGTGTAGCGTGTGTGAGCATTGGAGTCCATGCATGGTGTGTATGTTGTGTGTGGGTGTGTAACTCTCCCCTTCCCACCTTGTGTGCTCTGCAGGTGTACTCACCGATGGCGTCTTCATAGGCGTTGGTGGTCATAGTGGAGGAAGGCATGGAAGAGCACTGAGAAGACTTCAAGGTGGCATTTCATAGCTTCTGTGGAGTCATCCTGGAGGTGAGTGGGTCCTTTTGTACTTGCTGTTTCTGCCAGGCTTTGGGTTGCCGCCATACCACCCCAAAAATCGTGGTGGTCAGCTGGGTCGTATTAGGGTGGGCGGTGCAGTGGTTACCGCCCGGCTCGAAATGGCAACCATCACGCCACTTTGACTTGGCATTTAAAAGTACTTGCTGAGCCTTAAACTCCCCTTTTTCTACATATAAGTCATCCCTAAGGTAGGCCCTAGGTACCCCATAGGGCAGGGTGCCATGTAGGTAAAAAGCAGGATATGTACTTATGTGTTTTACATGCCTGGTAGTGAAAAACTCCTAAATTCATTGTCCACTACTGTGCGGCCTGCTTCTCCAACTGAGTGTCAGTTGGGGTAAGTGCCTTTGACCAGAGTTATAATTTCAATTTCATTCGATGACAGAGGACCGCGGTGGAAGAGTAGAGTTATACAACTAGAGCCTTTTACATTTCCAAAACCAGAACATGCATTGTGTCAATGGAGCAAACGCACAAAGAACATGTCAGTATGTAGCTGCTTTCTACCAAAAACAAATTGTTGAATGCAGTGCTTCAATCACCTATCAGTGATCTCATTATTTTAATTCTACTTCCCTGACCCAGTCCTTGCATCAAGAGGTCAAACAGGGTAGAGAAATTCCACAAATCCTGACACAAGGAACCAAGGAGCCCAGCATAAAAATATCACGGAACTTGAAGCAAGGAATCAAAGAGCCCCAATAATAAGCCTCAGCAAGAAGCATGTTGAGCCCCATTCCTGTGCCCACCTATTAGCATGGAATGACCAAAGTGCATGGGCTGGTGGTGCCAAAAATCCCCAAAAAGGCTTGAAACATTAAGCTGAGCATGCTCAGGGTAGACCAATTAGCAAGCCCAACAAAGGGCAAAAAACAATCCAAAATGGAGGCTGATGCCAACAGGCCTTACAAAAAAGGATGCAGAAACTGAGGATTCAAGCCCTGGACAATCCAAGCCCCAAAGACAGCCAGGACCAGGAAACTGTGGAGGAGCCACCACAATCCTACGTGTGGAGGACCAGCATACTGGAACAGCTATGTAAACCACCTTCTGTAGCTCAGACAAAGCAAGGAATGCTGAGTGAGAAGAGCAGGACCATCATAAAAGGCACAAACACCTCAACCAGCACACATTGAAGGAGTACTGTGACAGACATAGGACACAAGCCCCAGACATGGGGTAACCCAAAGTAGGAGCTGGGGTCCAAGATAATATCACAACATGGAAAAGGTAGGAGGAGGTGTCAAGAAAAAGAAGAAAATGTCATCACATATCAGCCCACAGTAACCCTAAGCAACTAGATGCAAACAATAAAAGAAGAAGGAAGGGAGCAAAGCAAGAAGTGAGAGCCAGCCACAGCATCCACATGACAGATATGTAAACCCTATAATACCGCATGGACCAAAGGCACAAGGCAAAAGTGGTGCAGGCGTCAAGAACACAATTGTTACAAATGTGAAATCCCAATATCAGAGCACTTTGATTAAGAGCAAGAAAAGGTTTTAAAAATCTTTTAACAGGTGACACTTCCCAGCATTGTCTAAAGCATGGCACCCATTCTCTCCACTGCATTAGTAGTGATATCATAACAGAAAGCTGAATACACAATTGAAAGCCTGCAGTCAATGGCAAGTAATCTTGGCATTTTTCCCAGTCTAAGATGGTTATGCTATTATGTTATATTATATTGATTTGAATAGAGCACTAATCACCCAAGAGGGTATCCAGGCGCTTGGGCGGGTGTGTAGGTTTGTCGTCTCCTAGGTGCTTATACGAAGAGCCAGGTCTTCACCTTCTTGCAGAACTCAAAAAGTGTGGGGGAGGCTCTGGTGTATTGAGGT
Source organism: Pleurodeles waltl (assembly GCF_031143425.1). Taxonomy (NCBI): domain Eukaryota; kingdom Metazoa; phylum Chordata; class Amphibia; order Caudata; family Salamandridae; genus Pleurodeles; species Pleurodeles waltl. The sequence goes on along the minus strand of NC_090449.1, from coordinate 619,502,087 downwards.
GTTATGTAGGAGAATGAGAGACCTCTGGTTTTGCTCTTGCAGATGCAGGCAATGTGTATGAGTGAGAGTGAGGCAGAGTGCCTGGTGGATTGGTGAAAGTGTATGGTGCTGTGTGGTGTAGGGCTTTGTATGTGTGTGTGAGAAGTTTGAAATGGTTGTGCTTGTGAATGGGGAGCCAGTGAAGTTTTCTGAGGTGCCGTGTGATGTGGGTGCTGCATGGAAGATCAAGTATGAGTCTTCCAGAAGTGTATTGGATGCTCTTGAGTCTGTGTAGGAATTGTTTGGAGATTCGACATAGAGAATGTTGCCATAGTCCAGCTTGTTGGTAAGGTGTGCTTGCGTGACAGTCCGCCTGGTGTTCTGAGGCAACCATTTGAAGATTTTTGGCAGTATGCATAGGATGTGGAAGCAGAGGGTGCACACTGCAATGATTTGAGCCATCATGTTGAGTTTGTCATCTAGGATGATTCCTAGATTTCTTGCACGGTCTGTGGGTATGGGTGTTGGTCTCGGCTCCGACGGTCACCATGTGGAATCCCATGGGGAGGTCTTGTTGCCAAAGACCAGTACTGCCGTCTTGCTGGAGATGATCTGCAGGCAGTTGGTTCGCATCCAGTCTGCTGCCGTGGTTATGCAGTTGGTGAATTTGGTTCTGGTGGTGGTTGTTTTTTTCCGTCAGGGAGAGGACAAGTTGGGTGCCATCAGCATAAGAAAGGACAGTGACTGGATGATGTTGGTGAGCGATGTCATGAGTCTGTTGAAAAGAGTGGGGCTGAGGGACAATTCCTGTGGGACTCTGCATATTGATTTCTTGGCTTATGATGTGAAGGGTGTCAGCCCTAAACCTTTGGGTTCTTCCTGTGAGAAAGTAACAGAACCATTTGAGAGCAGATATTTGTATGCCAGTCTTGTGAACTCTTCTGATGACGGAGTTATGGGAGACAGTGTTGAATGCTGCAGTGAGGTCAAGCAAGATAGTAGTTCTGTCATTAAGTAGAATTATTTTCTTACCTTTACATGGTGGGTGCTGACCCTTGAGACACAAATGTCTGGGTCAATGACCAGCAGCACTAGTACAAAAGACTGCTCAAGGTGTCAGGCAGTGCCTGACAACTGCATGCTTGTGCAGGTGCCTCCGCCTCTATTGCCAGTTTGTAACCAGCTCCCCTAATTCTCCAGGTTATCTGTTCTTTCAGCTGGCTGCTCATTCCTTCTTCTGGCTTCCCAGTACTATGGAGAATGTCATGCTCACCCTGTGCATCATGCTTCACAACTAGCCTACAACTGGGAGTGTAGATAGCCATTTATTACACTACATGTTTATGACATATGTTCATGATGCATAAGGTTGGCAATTCATATGACAGACAGTATTTGTATGTGCGTGGTATTTATATAGCACAAACATAGCATAGAAGGCAGTGAAGCTCAGTTTTTATTTTTGGGATTCTGTAAAAAACGCTTGGTGGTACTACCAAAAGGGTGTTACAGTTTGAAGACTTACACCAGGACTATTCTTTCTTTCTTATATACCCCTTCTTCCCAGCTTACCCAGTAAACTTACCTTGCACTTGCATATCAATTGTGCAGCAGTATGCTTGGTTGTTGGAAGGCATCTACCATCCTAATACTTGTGACAAACCCTAACAGTTTGCCAGGTAACTCATGGATCTCACAGACAAACCCTATGCCTCTTTGGTACAAGGGGTTGAAAATGTACTACAATAAATGAAACGTTATGAAAACTGCAAAAGCAGACAAGTCAATGTAATTGAACTGCATTAACATCCCACAAAGTGAAATTTCCCCTCTAACATGGCCGGTGTCAGAAACACTGTCATTCATTCCTATTACTAGTATGTGTGGATGGTGTGATTAATACTTCCATTCTAAGACTATAATTTCAATACTAGTGCCTACTAGTTTAGGAATGGCTTCTCAGGAAGAATAAACCGGAGAGCTAAAGGGATGTGCAGCTTTTTTGTGGCACTGTGTCGCATGCACTTCATGAGTAGGCCCCAGTAATTCAGTACATATGTGGATAAAGTATTATTTGTTTTATCATTTCTTACAAAAGTTGCCTTCATATGGGTAAACCCTTTAATATTAAAAGAAGACTGTGGTTTACTACAATTTGATACCTTTATAACAACATATAAATCTGTGGCCTACAGACCATGAAGCATATTTACGTCTACTCAGATTACATCAAGGATCTTAAGATTTAGAGGAGAGGACTATATAGCTCAGTTCCAAAGATATAAAAAGCTATATGTTCTGATGAAGCAGCAGCTTCTGCTTTTTATCATGGTCTGTGAGAAGAACTGAAGGGCACAGTTACAATTGTGGTCAAGACTCCAACTACTAAGTAGGAGAAACTGTAAGAAAAAACTGACTCTCGTAGATTAATATACACCATTCCTATCCATCAGTTTTCCTTCACATTGAAGAGAACGTTTGAAGAGATACTGAAGATTGGCTCAGTTTGACAAAAACCTACAATGGAAGAAAAAGAGTAGATGTAAGAACCCTTCGTGTATGTACTGTGATCTGAAAGAACACTTTTTGTGTTTAAATCCACAGCCTTCCAATGCTTGACCAAGAACAGCCATCCATGGTCGAGAATAAAAATTGCTGTTCATACGGAAAATATTTGTTTTTCTATACATTATGTTATCATTGACTACTGGTTCTGGTGAGGTTTTACTAGATCCAGGGCATCAGACCTCTCTATTGATCATTTGTTAGCCCTTACAGCCTTAGGTTGGTCTTCCCCCAACCTTTTTGCCTACCTTGCCTCACATTTGCCAACCTGATTTTGTTGGCCATAGGACTCTGTGCACTTTACCACTGCTAACCAGTGCTAAAGTGCATGAGCTCACTCCCCCAAAACATGGTAACATTGGTGTACCCACAGTTGGCATATTTAATTTACTTATAAGTCCCTAGAAAAGTGCACTATATGTGTCAAGCCTGCCACTGCAGAGCCTGTATGTGCAATTTCACTGTCATGTCGACTTGGCATTAAAAACCTATTGCAGAGCCTTAAAATCCCCTTTAATTACACAGAAGACACCCCTAAGGTAGACAGTAGGTAGCTTATGGCTCACTCGTGGCCAATAAAAGTAGGTGACAAGCCTGGCAAAGGTCTTGTCTTGTCCTAAGTGTCCTGCAGGGTGAATGTCATGAGCCAAACCCAGTAGGAAGGCCCGGTAACACTGAGGGACCACCAACACACGTGCTGTCCGAGTCCCAGTACAAGGAGTCTTCGGGTCACTATATCAAAGATCATTCTCCTAGTAAATTAGGTGATCCCCAGAGGCTTCACCTGTTGCATGGGCTGAGGCCTGTTGCCTCAAGCCCTCAAGAGTGGGACATTCCTTCTGTGCTTTGTGGAATTTCTCCCTGGGGGGCCCACCCTCAACTTGCCAGCCAGGAAGCTCAAGTAGGTCACCTAGGGCAGCTTTGTCCTCCCTGGTTGGGTCAGGGGTCTCCTCCTCAGGGACCCCGTCAACCTCCACTGTGGGAACTTCTGGGACTGGTTTCCCATGCCCCTTCACCCTCTCCTTGACAGCTGTCTTGGTCATTCTTCCAGGCTCCATATGCCCTTGACTTCACTCCCGGGCAGCCATGGACCTGCAGTCATGCAGACCCACTCAGTCAATCCCATCATCTCAAGTGAGACCTCCAGGTAGTGTGCACTAGGTGATTGCCTAACAGACAATCTACAAGTATGGCACGACGCACAGCTACTTTCAGAGTACCAGAGACCCCCCCACAATCAAAGGGAACCAGAGCCATCAGTAGATAGTCTCTTTCAAATACCAGTGACTATGACTTGATGGCACTGTTCCCTGGATTAACAGGGGGCACAAATTCAGGGGTGTCATCCCTTACTGCTGTTGGTAGCTCCTTGGGAAAGCGATCCACTTGCTCTCCTAACTCATCATGATCTTGTGAGCAGGTTTGTGCCCAGGCCCTCAGCGCCTTTTGGTACTCCTCCTTCTTGGAGGCTCCATTGGTAGGTACGCCCATCCCATTGCAAAAGCCCTTCAGCGGGTTAACTGTGTAGCCCTCCAGCTTAGGCAGGTCAAACTCCTTAACTCCACCTGTGGATGCAGCCAGAGACATAGGTGGTCATTCTGACCTCGGCGGTAAAAGGCGCCTACCGCCGGTCAGAAATCCTCCATAATCCCGCCGCGGTCGCGGAAACCCGCCACGGTCATTCTGACCCGCAGAAGGCAAACCTCCGAAAATCCGACCGCCACAACAGACCGCCAGACCAGCGGTCGGCGGAAAGGTGGAGGTGACCAAACCTCCACCGCCACGCCAACAGAAATACGCCCATGCCATTACGACCCACGAATCCACGCGGCGGTCATTCAAACGCGGTATTCCATTGGCGGGACACACGGGCGCGGTCAGAATACACACAAACGAACAAAACTCACCCACATTGGACGATTTGAATCCCACACACCTGATACACATACACACACCACTCCCACACACACAATACAATATAAAACACACACCCACATCACCCACAAACCCCTACGCTTAAAAATTCGTAAAGAAGACAAGAGCGAGACACCAGCATCCAAAACATAACAGCCACAGCCACTCAACACCATCACCCACACACTATCCACACACAAAACAACACACACCACCACACTCAACTCACTTAAATACACATACTCCACCCCACACATCATACACACCACCCCATGGCACCCCAAAGACAACCCCGCTTCACAGACGAAGAACTCAGGGTCATGGTGGAGGAAATCGTTCGGGTAGAGCCCCAGCTGTTCGGCACACAGATACAATACACCAGCATTGCCCGGAGGACGGAGCTATGGCAGAGGATTGTCGACAGGGTGAACCCAGTGGGACAGCACCCCAGAAATCGGGAAGACATCAGGAAGCGATGGAACGACCTACGGGGGAAGGTGCGTTCCATGGTATCCAGGCACAACATCGCCGTGCAGAAGACTGGCGGAGGACCCCCACCTCAACCCCCACAATTCACATCATGGGAGGAAGAAGTCTTGAACATCCTGCATCCTGACGGCCTCGCAGGAGTCGGCGGAGGAATGGATACTGGTAAGTTGAAGCTTCAATACTGCTTCCCCCCCACCTGCATGCCAAATCAGACCCCAACCCTCACCCCCATCCTCGAACCCCACCCTCACCCCCACCCCCATCCTCACCCCCACCCTCACCCCCACCACCATCCTCACCCCCACCACCATCCTCACCCCCACCCCCAGCACACCTATTCCCCGCCAATGTCTCACCATCACAACCCACACATCCCAAAACCTAGGCCTGCATGCGTCCACTAAGCATGGACACCCATCACCAAAGCATGCCCAATGCATATACACATCCCCCCCACAAGCCACCCTCACCAAAGCCCCCACACACGAATGCCAGCACTTGGGGACACGGGAACCCACAGATACACCCATATGCCACACATTGAAACTATAACCATACCTCTATACCCCTGCAGGACCCGACCGTCAACACACCGCGGCGGAGGGGCCAGAATTATCCACACCCCCCACCCAAGAGGCCGTCAGCGATGACAGCAGCTCTGTCGATCTGGACACCGATGACCAGCCCGGACCATCGGGGACCTCTGGACAGTCGGTTCCCCTCACACAGGCACAGGCCACTATAGACCCTAACCCCTCTGGGAACACCAGCACAGCTCCCACCCAGCGGGCCCATGCCTCTGTCTCCAGGGCGCGTCAATCTGCGGTGTGTCTACCACTACAGGGCACCCAGGATAACCCACCACCCCAACAACAACAGGGACCTGGGGGCAGTGGTAGTGGGCACACCGGCCAGGGGGCAGAGGCCCAGGGAAACAGGGCAACTCGGCGGGCAGCTGTGCGACAGGGGGGGGAGGAGAGGCCCAGGGAACCCACTCTCCACGAGGTCCTCACCACCATCATGGGAGCATACAACCGCTCCCAGGAGACGATGGCGACGGTACTGGCCCGGTTCCAGGAGATCCAGGTGCTGCAGGAGGAACACTATCGGGGGTACAGGGAGGACATCAGAGCCATCAACACCACCCTGGTTACCATGGTAGGGCTGCTGCAGGACCTCGTAAACAGCAGGGCGGACACTGAACAACACCCAAGGGCCCCTGCCACTAGCCTGGACCAATAACAGCCATCCACCTCCGCCGGCGCTAGTGGACAGGAGGCCCCCGCACAGCAGCAGCCCACCAGACCCCCACCTCCTGCAGGAGAAGAACCACCCCGCAAGAGGGCCCTGAGATCTCGCAAGAAGACAGAGTAGGATGTCAAGACCCCCGCCAGCAAAGGATACCACCTGATGTCATCCCACTGTCCCACATTGTCACCCTGTCCATCCTTGAACTGCCCATGCTCCATCTCTCCACAGGCCTCTGGACAATGCACCTGTGTGACTGTTACTCTGGACTCTGCCATGGACATTCCTTCACCATAGCCCCCACCCACTTGAAACCACCCATCCCATTTTGAGCACTTCAATAAACACCTATTTTGCACCAAAATATCAGGAGTCTGGCTGTGATTTCAATAGATTGTAATTGACATGACAGTGCAAATATGTCCTTGTACATGGTGAAGTCAACAAACAGCTGCCACAAAGCTGTAGTCCATGGGGAAACGAAGCACAGGACTCGTAGTGGGGACCCCAGATCTGAAATAGGGAGGGAAAAGCCAAAACTCAGTCATCATACACTGGGGCAAATAGACAGGCAGCAGAGATGCTGCAGAGTAGTTAACATTTACTAAATTATCTTTGAAATGTTACCTGTGTCCTATTGGAAGTACTGTTCAATGATTCTGTCCCTGTTGTCTGTTTCAGCCCCGTCGTCTTCCTCCTCGTCACTCTCCTCAGGTTCCACCGCTGCCACAACACCACCGTCTCGACCATCCTCCTGCAGGAAAGGCACCTGGCGGCGCAAAGCCAGGTTGTGAAGCATGCAGCAGGCCACGATGATGTGACACACCTTCTTAGGTGAGTACATTAGGGATCCACCGGTCATATGCAGGCACCTAAACCTGGCCTTTAGGAGGCCAAAGGTGCGTTCGATCACCCTCCTAGTACGCCCATGGGCCTCATTGTACCGTTCCTCTGCCCTGGTCCGGGGATTCCTTACTGGGGTCAGTAGCCACGACAGGTTGGGGTACCCAGAGTCCCCCACTAGCCATACACGGTGTCTCTGTAGCTGTTCCATCACGTAAGGGATGCTGCTATTCCTCAGGATGTAGGCGTCATGCACTGACCCTGGGAATTTGGCATTTACATGCGAGATGTACTGGTCAGCCAAACACACCACCTGGATGTTCATTGAATGGTAACTTTTTCTGTTCCTGTACACCTGCTCCCTGTCTCTTGGGGGAACCAAAGCCACATGGGTCCCATCAATGGCACCAATTACGTTGGGAATATGTCCAAGGGCGTAGAAATCACCCTTCACTGTAGCCAATTCGCCCACCTCAGGGAAAATGATGTAGTTCCTCACGGATTTCATCAGGGCAGACAACACTCTGGATAACACCTTCGAAAACATGGGCTGAGACATCCCGGAAGCAATTCCCACGGTTGTCTGAAATGACCCACTTGCCAAGAAATGTAGTACTGACATGACCTGCACCAGAGGGGGAATCCCTGTGGGTTGGCGGATGGGGGACATCAGGTCGGGCTCCAGCTGGGCACACAGTTCATGGATAGTGGCACGGTTAAGACGGTAGGTCAGGATAATGTGGCGTTCTTCCATTGTCGACAGGTCCACCAGCGGTCGGTACACGGGAGGATTCATCCGTCTCCTCGCCCAACCCAGCGGACGGTGCCTAGGAAGGACAACATGGAGCACACAGTCAGGCAACCCACAGGTACGTACTCACAGCTAGCACAGTATACGATTCTCTATGCAGTGAATGGCGTGTCTGAGTGGCTATGCAAGGCCTAGGCCTGTGTGACGCAGTTGAAATTGAGCCATGTGGGCCCTGGAAATGGCGGCTGCCTGACCTGTGAAGTGTGACAATGGGATGTGAGGTCAATGCGCTGGCGTGGCACACCGCGGCGGGCGGCAGGCGAAGACTGCGGCGCGAAGCCGCATTGGTTAACATTGAAGCCTATGGGTTTCAGGAGCCAATGGCGAAGGGCGCCGGCGGTGGCGGGACGCACCGCCGCGGTACGCACCGCCGCGGACGTGACCGCCATTTTCTATCTACTTATCCACTTGCGACTTGAACTTTCACAGGAGAGGACCTATACTGCAAGTGTTGCTGTGACCTCGGTCTGGAAGGGACAATGGCTGCTGCGACTGGGGAAAGGGCCCCTGCCTTCACTGGAGAGGAGTTGGAGAAACTTGTGGATGGGGTCCTCCCCCAGTATGCGCTACTCTACGGTCCTCCAGACCAACAAGTGAGTTTAATTCAATATGGATTTGGGGCCACTGGCTGGCTTGGGGGCCTGGCGGGGATGGGGGGCATGTTGGGGCTGGCGGGAGGCCTGGCGGGGGGCCTGGCGGGGATGGGGGGCATGTTGGGCATGGCGGTGGGCATGGCGGGGATGGGGGGCATGTTGGGCCTGGCGGGGGGCCTGGCGGGGATGGGGGGCATGTTGGGCCTGGCGGGGGGCCTGGCGGGGATGGGGGGCATGTTGAGCATGGCGGGGGGCCTGGCGGGGATGGGGGGCATGTTGGGCATGGCGGGGGCATGGCGGGGGGCCTGGCGGGGATGGTGGGCATGTTGGGCCTGGCGGGGGGCCTGGCGGGGATGGGGGGCGTTGGGCCACTGGAAAGGAAAATGCTGAGTAACTTGAACGTGGTATTTCTCCCTCCCCGTACGTGTCACATAGGTCCGCGCCCATGAGAAGATCGGGATTTGGCGTGCCATCGCCAAGGAAGTCCGGGCCCTGGGGGTCCACCATCGACGGGGCACCCACTGCCGCAAGAGGTGGGAGGACATCCGCCGCGGGACCAAGAAGACCGCCGAGTCTCTGCTGGGGATGGCCTCCCAACGTAGGCGGGGTGCCTGCCGTCAACTGAGCCCCCTGATGTTCCGGATCCTGGCGGTGGCCTACCCTGATTTGGATGGGCGCGTGAGGGCAGCACAGCAGACACAAGGGGGTGAGTACAAGCATTATCTACTCTGTTGTCGCGCAGTGGAGGTGTCTGGGTGGGGGAGGAGGGCTGGGGGTCCCCCTAGGCCAGGGCGATATCTGTAGGCTGGGCACCCCCGTAAGCCCCTGTGTCCCCAGCCACCACCCTCAGTAATTTGTCAGTACAGCCATCCCTGGGCCGTGTCATCCATGGGTGCAGTTGTCAACTCTAGGCGTGTAGGGCATGTTCCACGGAATGCGTAGCGTACCCCAAGTGCGCAACTTAGTGCAGGGGGCATCTGTGTCTGTCATGTCCGCTAACTGTACCGGAGATCCATGTACTCAATATCCCTTTATTTCTCTCTCCCCCCCCCTTTTTGTTTGTCTTTCTGTGCTTGTGTGCATCAGCATCATCAGGCGGAGGAGAAGTGGCATCGGGGCAGGAGGGAGCTGCATCTCACATGGCCCAGGAGGGCCATGCCACAGAGTCAGACTGGACCAGTGAGACGGAGGGCGAGGGGAGCTCCACGACGGGGACGACTGGAGCCTGCAGCGACACGGACACGTCCTCGGAAGGGGGCTCCCTTGCGGGGTGGCACCATCCGTGCCCCCCGCCATTACAGGTACAGCCACCACCCAGCGCACCATCTCCGCCCTCCCAGCAGCCCCTCCGCGTTCGCCCCGTGCCCGCTCTGCCAGGAAGCCGGGCATCTCCTTCGCCCCAGGCACCTCAGGCCCTGCCCCTGTTACCCCCGCTGCCCTCAGTGAGGAGGTCATTGACCTCCTCCGAACGCTCATTGTTGGGCAGACTACCCTTTTGAATGCCATCCAGGGGGTGGAGAGGGAGGTTCATCGCAGCAATGCGTACCTGGAGGGCATTGATTCGGGTCAGGCTGCCCATCAGCGATCGTTCCAGGCTCTGGCCTCAGCACTGACGGCAGCCATTGTCCCTGTCTCCTGCCTGCCTCTACTAACTCCCTCCTCCCAGTCTCCTGTTCCTCTGCCTGTCCCACCCACACCATCAGACCAGCCTGCACACACCTCAACACCCAAGAGAAGCTCATCCAAACATAAGCACCACAGATCACGCAGACATTCACACACGCAACATTCCGATGCAGACATGCCAACAGTCACTACCACCTCTGTGACCCCCACCTCCTCGTCTCCCTCCTCCCTCCCTGTGACGTCTACACTCACACCTCCATTCACCTCACCATCAGCCAGTGTTTCCATCACCAGCACACCCTCCACTCCAGTCCGCACACGTGCAGTCACCACCCCCACTGCCATTTACACGTCCCCTGTGTCCTCTCCCACTGTGTCTGTCACCCCCTCTTCCACACCACACAAACGCAGCCACCCACCCACCCAACAGCCATCCACCTCACAACAGCCTATCCCTCTTGCACCTGCACCCAAAGACAGCAAACGTGACTCACCTACAACCACATCCTCTCCCTCCACTCCCATTCCCACTGTACCTACCACTCTCCATTGTCCCAAGAAGCTCTTCCTCGCCACTACTAACTTCTTTCCTGACCCTGAGCCCCCCCCTCCTTCTCGTCGGGGTAAGAAGAGCACCTCAGCCACCACCAGCCCTGCAGCCCCCTTGACAAGGGTGCAGGGGTATTGGAGCCCGCCAGCCCGCATGTCTGGATCTTCGCCCAGCAGCAAGGGGACAGCCAGCCCACCCCCTGGGAAGAGGAGCAGAAGGCGGAAGGGGCGCCGCAGGAGCCCGCCTTCTACATCCCCCCCGGACACCACCCAGAGACAGTCACCAGCCACAGCTCCAAAGGGAGGAAAGGGCCACAGGCCGACGACTAAGGAGGGCAAGGGCAGCAAGTTGGAGAGGTCAGGCAGCAGGCCTGCTGCCCAGGAGGAGCCCACAACCCCCATAGCCGCTGCCCCGGGAGGATCCGGCACAGCTGCCCCGGGAGAGCCCACCAGCCCCATAGCCGCTGCCCAGGGAGGACCCAGCCCAGCTGGCCAGGAGGGCCCCACCACCCACAGCCCAGGTGGGCAGTGAAGGAGCACCATCCCCGCTGCCCAGGAGGGCACCACCAGGCATTTAGCAGTTGGCCATAGACCGTCCGCCGTCTCAAGAACCGCTGAACTGGGCCCTTCAAGGCAAGAACCGCTGAACTGGGCCCCGCCGTCTCAAGAACCGCTGAACTGGGCCCTTCAAGGCAAGAACCGCTGAACTGGGCCCCGCCGTCTCAAGAACCGCTGAACTGGGCCCTTCAAGGCAAGAACCGCTGAACTGGGCCCCGCCGTCTCAAGAACCGCTGAACTGGGCCCCGCCGTCTCAAGAACCGCTGAACTGGGCCCCGACGTCTCAAGAACCGCTGAACTGGGCCCCGCCGTCTCAAGAACCGCTGAACTGGGCCCTTCAAGGCAAGAACCGCTGAACTGGGCCCCGCCGTCTCAAGAACCGCTGAACTGGGCCCCGCCGTCTCAAGAACCGCTGAACTGGGCCCTTCAAGGCAAGAACCGCTGAACTGGGCCCTTCAAGGCAAGAACCGCTGAACTGGGCCCCGCCGTCTCAAGAACCGCTGAACTGGGCCCCGCCGTCTCAAGAACCGCTGAACTGGGCCCCGCCGTCTCAAGAACCGCTGAACTGGGCCCCGCCGTCTCAAGAACCGCTGAACTGGGCCCTTCAAGGCAAGAACCGCTGAACTGGGCCCCGCCGTCTCAAGAACCGCTGAACTGGGCCCTTCAAGGCAAGAACCGCTGAACTGGGCCCCGCCGTCTCAAGAACCGCTGAACTGGGCCCCGCCGTCTCAAGAACCGCTGAACTGGGCCCCGCCGTCTCATGAACCGCTGAACTGGGCCCTTCAGGGCAAGAACCGCTGGCCCTTTGGCAGACGTGGCAGGGCAGGATCTATCTCGGGCAGGGCTGCAGGATGTCCTCTGGCCAACTTGCCTCCTCCAGTGGCAGTGGGGTCTGTTATGGACTGTATGGACTGTGGCTTTGCTCTCCCCAGGATGGCCCAGTGGGCAGGCCACCCACTGTATGGACTGTTTGGACTGTGGCTTTGCTCTCCCCAGGATGGCCCAGTGGGCAGGCCACCCACTGTATGGACTGTTTGGACTGTGGCTTTGCTCTCCCCAGGATGGCCCAGTGGGCAGGCCACCCACTGTATGGACTGTTTGGACTGTGGCTTTGCTCTCCCCAGGATGGCCCAGTGGGCAGGCCACCCACTGTATGGACTGTTTGGACTGTGGCTTTGCTCTCCCCAGGATGGCCCAGTGGGCAGGCCACCCACTGTATGGACTGTATGGACTGTGGCTTTGCTCTCCCCAGGATGGCCCAGTGGGCAGGCCACCCACTGTATGGACTGTTTGGACTGTTTGGACTGTGGCTTTGCTCTCCCCAGGATGGCCCAGTGGGCAGGCCACCCACTGTATGGACTGTATGGACTGTGGCTTTGCTCTCCCCAGGATGGCCCAGTGGGCAGGCCACCCACTGTATGGACTGTTTGGACTGTGGCTTTGCTCTCCCCAGGATGGCCCAGTGGGCAGGCCACCCACTGTATGGACTGTATGGACTGTGGCTTTGCTCTCCCCAGGATGGCCCAGTGGGCAGGCCACCCACTGTATGGACTGTATGGACTGTGGCTTTGCTCTCCCCAGGATGGCCCAGTGGGCAGGCCACCCACTGTATGGACTGTATGGACTGTGGCTTTGCTCTCCCCAGGATGGCCCAGTGGTCATGGAGTCCCCTCGTGGATCTGGCGTCGTGTACTCAAGTGGCTGAGGTGCCCCCCCTTCCCTTCCCCTGAGGTGCCTGTCCTATTTTCTTTCTGATGCCCCTGCAGTGTTCTCTCCGTGGAGTTCTTGTCGTGGGACTGGGCCTTGCCCCTTTGCACAGGACCCCTGTGATCCACGGACAGTGGTTGGACTACATTTAGTAGCTGTATATATTTTGTACATAGTTTATTTATTTATTGGGATTAATGGCGTACATATTTAAATATATCTGCCCGTTTATGATCTCTTCTTTTGGTCTTTGCATTATTTCGGAGGGGGGTGGTTTGTGGGTTGTGACAGTGATCTGTGGGAATGCATTGATGTGTGTGTTGTAGTGGGTGTGGGTGGGTGGGTGTGTGCCGGTAATCTTTTCCCTCCCCTGTGTCGTAGGTGCAGTACTCACCGATGTCTTCCGCGCCGCCGGGCGTGCTCCTGGTATATGAGGAGGAATAGGAGTGCGGGGATGACCTGTAACTCTGGCTCCATACTGCCGGAATCTCGCGTGGAGTGCGTAGAGGTGAGCGTTTTCCCGTTCGTAGTCTGTTTCCGCCGTGTTCTTATCGGCGGTGCTCCCGCCCCGGAAAAGGTGGCAGATTGGTGGGTCGTAATAGGGTGGGCAGTACTTTGTCTGCCGCCGGGCTGTTGGCGGGAACCGCCGCGCTGTTTGTTTGTACCGCTGTGGCGGTCGGAGTGTTAAGTTGGCGGGCTGTGTTGGCGGTTCCCGCCAGGGTCAGAATTGCATATTTTAGACCGCCGGCCTGTTGGCGGCTTGGCCGCCGCTTTATCACCGACCGCCAGGGTCAGAATGAGGGCCATAATGTATAAGATAGATTTAGAAAATGACAAGCAGGGAAATTGTAGCAAAATGAAAACAAATCAAATTGATCTTTAACTGTGGGTAGGAGTGTACACATTGCTGTTGTATGGCACTGCACAAACAAAAGTCCTATCCTGACCGTTGATCACCAGTGTTAGAAATGGGGTTTCTAGTTTGGAGGGGTATACAACCTTGTCCAAGTAGGGACAACAATCCCAGTCAGGGTAAGTCACAATACAATCCAAATTACCCTGTGCCCACTCTCTGGTGGCTTGGCACTAAAGAGTCAGGCTTAACTTAGAAGGCAATGAGTAAAGTATTTGTGCACAAAATCACACAGTAAGACAGTGAAAACACCACACAGGTTTAGGAAAATAGATAATGTTTATCTGAATAAAATAAGCTAAAATCGACAAAGATCTGATAAGCACAAGTTGAAATATCACTTTTAAAAGATTTAAAAGAGTCTCAATCCTTAGAAATCAATAGTTGTTTCTTTGTAACACACAGTACCTGGGATGAGTCAAAAATAATGATGCACTGAGACCGCAGTGGAGATGCGTGGAAAAATAAAATGTTGGGTCAGATTCTCCGGTGAGGCACAGATGATGCGTCGCTTCTTTCCATGCTGCAAGGGTTTGTGTTGTTTTTCAGGCGTGCAGTCTTGGTTCCTCACTGCGATGCAGGGATATTTTGACACCCAGGGATGATGCATTGAAAATCCTTGATGCGCAGGTAGAAGGAGCAGGCATCTGCGTCTATCTGGTAAGCGATGCATCAAATTTTCCATCGCAAGGCAGGCGCTGCATCGAATTCTCTGTCTGGAAGTTGGTGCTACATCGTTCGGGTAGGCGGTGCGGCGATTTCCAAAGCACAATGCAGTCTTTGCATCGATTTCTGCAGGTGTTGCGTCGATTTTTGATGTGCAATGAGTTTCTTTGAAGAGATGAAGGGCCTCATTATGACACTGGCGGTCTTTCCCATACTTGCGGCCGCCAAAAGACCACTTTGGCGTCAGTAATCTGCCCGTCCTATTATGACACACAAAATCAAAATCGCCAGAATACAGCGACAAATCTGACAGCGCCAGCCTGAACGATGGCAGCAGAGAGGCAGGCCCACCACTCACACCGCCACGGTAGAAAAAGACCGTGCTCCCCAATACGACCCATGACCCACAAATCAGCACAGCATTCTTAGCACAGCGGTAATCCATTGGCGGTCTGGACCGTGGCGGCCGAAATGGAACCTTCACTACAATACAACACCTCCTTCTTCCTCCAGCAATGGGATATTCCTCCTTAGTGCCAGACTGTGAAGGCAGGAGGCCAACAAAATCTGGCACACCTTCTGTGGTGAGTACTGCAGGTAACCCTCAGAGATGTGCAGACATCTGAACCTTGCCTTCACAAGACCAAATGTCCTTTTTCTGAGAAAGTAGCCTCTTTCTAGCCTTGTTACCCCCACTTTTGGCCTGTTTGTGAGTATATGTCAGGGTGTTTTCACTGTCTCACTGGGATCCTGCTAGCCAGGGCCCAGTGCTCATAGTGAAAACCCTATGTTTTCAGTATGTTTGGTATGTGTCACTGGGACCCTGCTAGCCAGGACCCCAGTGCTCATAAGTTTGCGGCCTATATGTATGTGTTCCCTGTGTGATGCCTAACTGTCTCACTGAGGCTCTGCTAACCAGAACCTCAGTGGTTATGCTCTCTCTGCTTTACAAATTGTCACTAACAGGCTAGTGACCAATTTCACCAATTCACATTGGTATACTGGAACACCCTTATAATTCCCTAGTATATGGTACTGAGGTACCCAGGGTATTGGGGTTCCAGGAGATCCCTATGGGCTGCAGCATTTCTTTTGCCACCCATAGGGAGCTCTGACAATTCTTACACAGGCCTGCCACTGCAGCCTGAGTGAAATAATGCCCACATTATTTCACAGCCATTTTACACTGCACTTAAGTAACTTATAAGTCACCTATATGTCTAACCTTCACCTGGTGAAGGTTGGGTGCAAAGTTACTTAGTGTGTGGGCACCCTGGCACTAGCAGAACAAAGGACTTCCTCAGAGAGAGGGTGTTACACCTTCTCCCTTTGGAAAAAGGTGTCAGGGCTGGGGAGGAGTAGCCTCCCCCAGCCTCTGGAAATGCTTTGATGGGCACAGATGGTGCCCATCTCTGCATAAGCCAGTCTACACCGGTTCAGGGATCCCCCAGCCCTGCTCTGGTGCGAAACTGGACAAAGGAAAGGGGAGTGACCACTCCCCTGACCTGCCCCTCCCAGGGGAGGTGCCCAGAGCTCCTCCAGTGTGCTCCAGACCTCTGCCATCTTGGAAACAGAGGTGCTGCTGGCACACTGGACTGCTCTGAGTGGCCAGTGCCAGCAGGTGACGTCAGAGACTCCTCCTGATAGGCTCTTACCTGTGTTGCTAGCCTATCCTCCTTCCTAAGTAGCCAAACCTCCTTTTCTGGCTATTTAGGGTCTCTGCTTTGGGGAATTCTTTAGATAACGAATGCAAGAGCTCATCAGAGTTCCTCTGCATCTCTCTCTTCACCTTCTGCCAAGGAATCGACCGCTGACTGCTCAGGACTCCTGCAAAACCGCAACAAAGTAGCAAAGACGACTACTGCAACCTTGTATCGCTGATCCTGCCGCCTTCTCGACTGTTTTCCTGGTGGTGCATGCTGTGGGGGTAGTCTGCCTCCTCTCTGCACTAGAAGCTCCGAAGAAATCTCCCGTGGGTCGACGGAATCTTCCCCCTGCAACCGCAGGCAACAAAAGACTGTATCACCGGTCCTCTGGGTCCCCTCTCAGCATGACGAGCGTGGTCCCTGGAACTCAGCAACTCTGTCCAAGTGACTCCCACAGTCCAGTGACTCTTCAGTCCAAGTTTGGTGGAGGTAAGTCCTTGCCTCCCCACGCTAGACTGCATTGCTGGGTACCGCGTGATTTGCAGCTGCTACGGCTCCTGTGCACTCTTCCAGGATTTCCTTTGTGCACAGCCAAGCCTGGGTCCCCGACACTCTAACCTGCAGTGCACAACCTCCTGAGTTGTCCTCCGGCATCGTGGGATCTTCTTTTGTGACTTTGGGTGAGCTCTTGTTCACTCTTCTTCATAGTGCCTGTTCCGGCACTTCTGCGGGTGCTGCCTGCTTCTGTGAGGGCTCCCTGTCTTGCTGGGTGCCCTCTCTGTCTCCTCACGCAATTGGCGACATCCTGGTCCCTCCTGGGCCACAGCAGCATCCAAAAACCCTAACTGCGACCCTTGCAGCTAGCAAGGCTTGTTTGCGGTCTTTCTGCGTGGGAACACCTCTGCAAGCTTCTACACGACGTGGGACATCCATCCTCCAAAGCGGAAGTTTCTAGCCCTCTTCGTTCTTGCAGAATCCACAGCTTCTACCATCCGGTGGCAGCTTCCTTTGCACTCTCAGCTGGCATTTCCTGGGCATCTGCCCAATCTCGACTTTGTCGCGACTCTTGGACTTGGTCCCCTTGTTCCACAGGTACTCTCGTCTGGAAATCCACTTTGGTTGCATTGCTGGTGTTGTTCTTTCTTGCAGAATTCCCCTATCACGACTTCTGTGCTCTTTGGGGAATATAGGTGCACTTTACACCTACTTTTCAGGGTCTTGGGGTGGGCTATTTTTCTAACCCTCACTGTTTTCTTACAGTCCCAGCGACCCTCTACAAGCTCACATAGGTTTGGGGTCCATACGTTATTTGCATTCCACTTTTGGAGTATATGGTTTGTGTTGCTCCTGTACCTATGTGCTCCTATTGCAATCTATTGTAACTTTACACTGCTTGCATTACTTCCTTTTGCTATTACTGCGTATTTTTAGTATTGTGTACATATATCTTGTGTATATTTGGCATCCTCATACTGAGGGTACTCACTGAGATACTTTTGGCATATTGTCATAAAAATAAAGTACCTTTATTTTTAGTATATCTGTGTATTGTGTTTTCTTATGATATTGTGCATGTGACACCAGTGGTATAGTGGGAGCTTTGCATGTCTCCTAGTTCAGCCTAAGCTGCTCTGCTAGCTACCTTTTCTATCAGCCTAAGCTGCTAGACACCTCTTCTACACTAATAAGGGATAACTGGACCTGATACAGAGTGTAAGTACCCCTTGGTACCCACTACAAGCCAGGCCAGCCTCCTACACTTTTGATCACCCTTCTTGTCCTCCCATGTTCCTCATTGTGCTGGTCTTCAGCCCTGGTCCTTGGATTCCTCACAGGTGTCAGAGATTGGGATAACCTGAATGACCTGTGGATAGAGTAAACTATAATTTCCAATCCACTATGTTACATACAGACTGAGTAGGAAGGCTGGGGTAACAGTAATTTCACATACACTCATCATACTCACCGATGAAGTAGGCTCTCACTCTTTGTAGAATCGACATCAGCCATGAGACACTGCTATTCCTGAGGATGTACGAATCATGTACAGACCCAGGAAACTTTGCAGTCACCTGGGAGATGTAGTGGTCTGCCAAGCAGATCATCTGCACATTAATAGAGTGAAAGCTCTTATGGTTTCTGTACACTTGCTCATCAGCCCTGGGTGGTATTAATGCAAAGTGGGTGCCATCAATGGCCCCAATCACATGAGGGATATGTCCCATTGCACAGAATCCAGCCTTCATAATGACCAAATCTACAGTATGGGCAAATTGAATGCAGCTTTCCATATGTTTCAGTAAGGCAGACAAGACATTCCTCAACACATTGCTGAACAATGGTTGAGACATGCCTATTGCCATTCCGACTATCCCCTGGAGTGAGCCAGTGGCCAATAAGTGGAGGACAGATAGCACCTGCACAGTTGGAAAATGCCTGTAGGTTGTTGAATGGCTGGCAGAAGATCACATTCCAACTGGGCACACAGCTCCCTGATTGTAGCATGGTTCAGTCGATAGTTGGAGATGATGTGCCATTCTTCCATCGCTGCTAAGACTACCAGGGGCAGGTACACAGGTGCATGCCTCACCCTCCACAGTGGTTGGTATTTACACATGGCATACAACACAAGAGTGTCAGCTATTTCACTTCATGCATCCTACTGCATCGACACAAATGGAGGATCAACATCACATCTGCTACCACTTTTTGCATACAAGGCAGACTTCAAAGTGCGGAGCTCTCATAATACTTATGTATTTTGCATATACATCTGGGTTTTACAAAGAATTACATCAGAAAGATGGTTGTCCGTCACTGCTAGCGTACAGTCACTATCAATACGTTAGGTTTTTTCCAATCTTTCATAATGTCATTTTCTGAATCTGTGCACACTCAAAGTTCATACTGCCTGAATGTATTGTACACAGTCCTAGACAGTAACTTATCACATGTCCATGAGGAAAATGTTTAGTGACGCTTCTAAATTATGTTTTCATAACAGAACAGTGCAAAATGGCTGCTGCCTCTTGTACATGCAGGGGACAGATGTCAGAAAGCTCATTCCACCAGTGTATGCCATCATGGTGATAGGCGGTTGGAACCACTGTGCAACTCCTCATTGGTTAATATTGATGTCTATAGCATACAGGGACCAATAACGATTACCGCGGTTGGTGGTGATGGTGCAAACCACTGCGGCCGTGACTGCCATTTTCTACAGTGTATCTCACTTGACTCATGACTCTCCAGCCATCAAGACCTCCACTGAGTATGCTGCTGAGTCGTGTTCCTGAGAGCCACAATGGTGCGTGTTACAGGGGATAGGGCCCTCTCCTTCACTACAGAGGAACTCCAGAAACTTATGGATGGGGTCCTACACCTGTACACAAAGCTCTGTGGAGCTCCAGAACAGCAGGTAGGTCACATTATGGTATTTTTGTAGCTACATAGGTATGTAAGTGTGTTAGTATGTGTATGCAGAATATTCCAGTGGAGGGTGTAGCTTCGGAAAAGACTGCTAGGAATGTTGTGCAAGTGTGAAGTCATGTATGATGCTGATATGTGAACTGTTTGCAGGCCTATGAGTGTAGTAGGTTGTTGGGTGTACATAAATGTGCCTTTCCTTCTGTGTCTCCCATGCAGATCAGCACCCATCAAAAGAAAGGGCTGTCGAAAGCCATTGCCAAGGAAGTGTGGACCCTGGGGTCCATAACCGACAGAGCACCCACTGCAGGGAGCGGTGGGAGTACCTGAGACGCTGGACCCGAAAGACCACAGAGGCCCAGTTGGGGATGGCCTTCCAACGAAGAAGGGGTGCCCGTCGGACCCTGACCCCTCTAATGGCCTGCATACTGGCAGTGGCAAACCCTGAGTTGGATGGACGCTTGAGGGCAATACAGAAGCCACAAGGTGGTGAGTTACAGAGTTAATTTCCTGTACTGTTTGCTTTAGAATGGAAAGGGTATGTTAGCCATAGGATAAAGGATGTCTAGTGTAGCTAGGACAGTTTATGTAGGTTGGATACAGTAGTGCTGTAAATATTAGTTGCTGTGATAGGTAAGTGTCTATGCAACAGGTTGTCATGGCATTTGTACTGTGCCAAATTGTAGGATATGACAGGGATATACAGGAGCTTAAGTTGGTTTGAATACCTATCTATTCATGTCCTTTACGGGTGACACAGGTAGGTATGACACTGTAAAAATGTCACTTATGGACTGACATCTCACAGTAATAATCCTGTATACCAGAGCCATGACAGTGTAGAGTAGTACCTAAGTGTTATTGTAGAGGTTTCATGATTGAGTATACACGTCAGAGTGTATGCACACTAGGGGGGTCATTACAACCCCGCCGGTCGGCGTTAATATGGCAGTAAATGCTGCCAAAAGGCTGGCGGTACCTACCGCCATCCGCCAATGTAGCACTCCAACCGCCATGGCGGTAATAGCCGCCGGGCTGGAGATATCCATCTTCATCCTGGCAGCCATCATTGTATCGCCTGCGGGATTATTACCCCACCTACCGCCATAGTTTTCGTGGCTTTCTTAACACCACGAAAAACCATGGCGGTAGGCACTATCAGTGACAGTGACTTCCTTCACTGTCGCTGATTGGGGTCCCCACTTCGAGTTAGTCCCCAACCCCCTTACATTCACGCCCTCCTTCACACACACATACACACACCCATTCCCACATGCATCCATCCATTCACACACACATCCACAAACACTTTCATACATACACGCCGACACGCATTCACAGAACACAACATACACGCACTCACACCTCTGTACATGCACACATGCATTCAACATGCAACACACACCCGCATCCACGCACACACAAACATTCACACATGCCCCCCCACACACACAACACCCCCCACCACACTCCCCTGTCAGAGACCCAACTTACCTGTGTTCAGGGGGTCCTCCGGCAGGAGACGGGATGGGGCGCTGCTGCCACCAGCAGCGCCCGCCAGCAGAACACCACCAGGCCGTATTATTGGTCATAATACGGCTGGCGGCGGTCTACTGGCGTGGCGCTGCTGGTGGCAGGAGCGCAACCTTACCACCATCTGCCGGCATGGCCACAGCTGGATTTCTGCCATTCTTGTGGCGACAATCCGGCTATAGTCATAATACGGCAGATGGCTGGTATCCGCCGCGACGGTCTTTTGGCGGCCGTCGCCACGGCGGTAGGCGTTTTTTACCGCCAATCTCAAAATGAGAGCCTAAATGTGTAGATATGTCTATTGACGTAGAAAGTGCATTCAGGAATGTCAAAAGAGTCATGTTGTTGATTGGTTAAAATGTGCAAAGGCTATTTTTATTGGTCATGTGCTCCCATCTTTTTCACCCCACCTCCTTTTTGTACTAGCCAATCCTTGTGTGTATTCGCGTCAGCAGGCAAATGAGTAGGGGCACCAGTGAGTGGGGAGGCTGCAGCCCACAGGACCCAGGAGGCAGAGACCACTGAAGCCGAGGGGACCAGCAGGTGGGAGGGCGAGGGGAGCACCATGGGAGAAAGTGGAGGAGATACAACAGATACAGATTCCTCCTTCGATGGAGCAGCCGAGTAATGGCTACCTGGAGGGCATTCACAGTGCCTTGACTGGCCTACAGAGATTATTTCAGGCTCTGAACTCTTCAGTGACATCAGCCAGTGTCCCTAGTACTTCTGTCCTCCCTCCTGCTACCTATGCCCCAACCCAGACCCCTCTCCCAGCCAAGCCACACATACAAACAAGCACTCACCCAAATCAACAGACAAGATACTCAAAGACAAACACAGGCACCACAAATCACATCACAAACATGCACACACTCAACACACATTAGCAGACACAACATCAGCAACTATCTCCTCTGTCTCCCCTACCACCTCCTCCCTTACAGTCACCACTCACACCTGCCAGAACTGCATCCTCACTCCCAGTTCCTGTCACTACTTCTGTGTTGCCCTCAGTCACCTCAGACACTCCACTTTCCTCCACCTCACACAAGCATTCTCTGCATGCATCTGCACCCATATTTAGCACACCTACAGGTCCTACAATTACTCCCTCTACCTCCACTCCCACACCTGTTTCCAAATCCATCCTCTGTGTTCCTAAGAAGCTTTTCCTTGCCCACCTTGACCTGTTCCCTGCGCCCGTCATGGTTCCCTCCCCAGGCCAAGTCCCTCCTCCTCAAAGTCCTCCTATGACCCCTCTTCTACCACTGCTGTCCCTCCACCCGCCAAAAAGCCTCCCCATCCCCAAAAAATCACCTGCCCCAAAACATAGGTCCCAAGCCCCTTGCCCTCCATCCAAATCAAAGATGAAATCCCCACCTCCCTCCCAGACCAAAGCCAAAGGACCCCCCCTCCCAAGCCAAAGACCAAGGACCTCCCTCCCAAGCCCAAACCCCCACCACCACCCACTGTCCCTTGAGGTGCCTGCCTGCCCCATTGATGCCCCTACCTTTTGGAGGCCATTAGGCTGTCAGCAGTCAAGTTGGGGCCTTTGCCAGGCACAATAAAGAGTTTTAGACATTGGACTGGCCTAAGGGCCTTGGTGTTTTTGTTGCATCTTTGTATTGGATTTGAATTTATATAAATATAGACAACAGGATTCCGGTTGGTTTCCTTATCATACATTTGTCAAGTCGTTTTGTTTACAGGTAAGTTTCCATACATCTATTATGTGTTGTAAAATGTCAATTTCTAGGCATTTTTTTATTCAAGTACACTGTTATTTCTTGTATTTGGCCATTGATTGTATTGTTGTGTTTTGTATTGGTTTGTGTGTCTCTGCTTATTAGTGATATTGGTGTGGTTGTGTAGATTTGATCCAGGGTGTATGTATGTGATATGTGTGTTTGGCGTGGCTGTGTTTTGTGTGTGTGTGTCTCGATGCGGGTGTTGTGTAGCGTGTGTGAGCATTGGAGTCCATGCATGGTGTGTATGTTGTGTGTGGGTGTGTAACTCTCCCCTTCCCACCTTGTGTGCTCTGCAGGTGTACTCACCGATGGCGTCTTCATAGGCGTTGGTGGTCATAAAGGAGGAAGGCAAGGAAGAGCACTGAGAAGACTTCAAGGTGGCATTTCATGGCTTCTGCGGAGTCGTCTGTGTCCCTGGAGGTGAGTGGGTCCTTTTATACTTGCTGTTTCTGCCAGGCTTTGGGTGGCGGCCGTACCACCCCAGAAATCATGGTGGTCTGCTGGGTCGTAATAGGGTGGGCGGTGCAGTGATTACAGCCTGGCTGGGAATGGCAACCACCACACCACTTGGCATTTAACACTACTTGCTGAGCCTTAAACTCCCCTTTTTCTACATATAAGTCATCCCTAAGGTAGGCCCTAGGTAACCCATAGGGCAGGGTGCTATGTAGGTAAAAAGCAGGATATGTACTTATGTGTTTTACATGTCCTGGCAGTGAAAAACTCCTAAATTCATTTTCCCCTACTGTGAGGCCTGCTTCTCTCATAGACTAGCATTAGAACTGCCCTCATATACTCTTAAGTGGTAGATTCTGCTCTGGAAGGAGTAGCCATATCTTGCTTGGTATTGCCAGATTTGTAATAGAAAATCCTGCTTACTGGTGAAGTTGGATTTAATATTTCTATTTTAGAAATGCCACTTTTAGACAGTGGGCATTTCTCTGCATTTACTGCCATCCGTGCCTTGCAGCCTATCTCCAATCCACATCTAGTTTGTGCTGGTTGACAGCTCCCCTTGTGCATTCCACCCAGCCAACCATAAGCACAGAACACTCAGTCACATCTGGATTTATCTGCATATGAATGGGTCTTTCTGGGAAGTGTGGAGGGGCTCACACTTACATTTTAAAGGCAAGTGGCCTGCCCCCATACAGAGGACTGTTATCCCTCCTCCCCCACGGGGATCCTGGCAGACAGGACTGGGCTGAAAGGGGAACTTGTGCACTTCAAAACCACTCTTTGAAGTTTCCTCCACTTAAAAGGCATTTTTGGGTATATAAACTGTGTCTCTGACCCCACCAAATCAGATACTTCTGGACCTACACCTGCACTCTGTCAGAGGACTGCCTGGCTACCGAATGGACTCATCTGGACTGCTTTGCTGAGAAAGACTGCTGCCCTGCTTGTTGCCCTGCTGCCCTGCTGGCCTCTGACTCTGCTGGTTGGCGGTGCCTTCCCGCTGAAGTGCTCTCCAAGGGCTTGGATTGAGCTTGAACCTTGTTTCCGAAGTCTCAGGGTCAACAAAGACTTCATCTCTTCAAAGAAACTCCTTGTGCTTCGAAAATCGACGCAACACCTACAGAAATCGACGCAAAGCCTGCATCGCAACTGGGAAATCGTCACACGGCTGACCTGAGCGATGCAGCACCGACTTTCTGATGGAGAATTCAATGTCGCGCCTGCCTTGCGATGGCAAATTTGAAGCATCGACTACCAGATGGACGCAGCACCTGCTCCTTCTACACGTGCATCAAGGATTTTCAACACATCATCCATGGGCGTCAATATATCCCTGCATCACAGTGAGGAACCAAGACTGTGCACCCAAAAAATGTGGCAAACCCTTGCAGCGTGGAAAGAATCATTGCGTACCTGTGCCACACCAGAAAATCAGAAGACACAACTTATTTTTCTATGCATCTCCTCCTCTGCGATCCCCGTGCGTCGTTATTTTTTACTCATTCCTGGTACTGTGTGTTACAAAGAAACAACTATTGATTTCTAAGGATTGAGACTGTTTTAAATCTTTTAAAAGTGATATTTCAACTTGTGCTTATTGGATCTTTGTAGTTTTGACCTTATTTTATTCAGCTAAATATTATCTATTCTTCTAAACCTGTGTGACAAGCTGAATTGAAAGTCCATGATATTGCTTGAACTGGGACTGAAAACCAGGCAATTATTGTGCAGGACTGTGTCATGTGGAGGGTTATAACCATTTCCTGGATCTTCTGTTGGGATTCAATATTGTGATCTAGGGGGGTTATATACAGTGTTGTTTATGAGATGGACATTTGTTGGATTTGTTGTACATTTTCTGAACTTTCTGAATCCTATTGAGTAATATATTGGATTTTAACAGTACAGAGTTGTCTTATTCATTAATTGAAGACTGGATCATATGTACACATGCTATATCTAAACAATTCATCTAGGAGCATTTTTAAGTGAGACTTTTAGAAAGTTGGCATTATTCTGCTCTTAAGCTGTGTGTGCCTGCTGCCTGCCTCCAATACATGTCTGGGCTGGATGACAGCTTAGCTGTGTGCATTCACTCTAGACAGTTTGAGTTTAAGTTTCAGTTCATTTATTTATGAACCACAAACAAATTCCCAAGGGCATCTCAGGGCTACCACCTAGAAAAGAGCTAAGAAAAAAAATGGCAAAAGTGGAAGTACACAGTAAAACCAGAGATCTACGTGAGTAGAGAGAAGGAGAATATAAACGCCTACATAGATCCGAGGAAATTGGCAAAGGCTGATAAACAGCCAAGTGTTTAGCGATTTAAAAAATATATATATATTTGGCTGGCTTATTAGGTAACTAGGCATGGAGTTCCACAAATGAGCAGTGAAATGAGTGAAACTTCTGCCTCCCCATGAAAATCTGAAAATTCTCTGTATAATTGAAAGATATGCAGACAAGGATCTGAGTGACTTCAAAGGAACATGCCAAGCAATTCTACTTTTCAAGGGGGTTGGACTAGCTGACTAAATACGTTTGTGGGCAATATAAAACTTGTTTTAAAAGCCACTCTTTTATGGAGTGGAAGCCAGTGAAGGTCTTCCCTGGCTTTGGAGACAGGCTCATGTTTTTTTAACTTCTTTTAGCAAATGCACTGCCGCATTTTGGATTCTCTCAAGTTTGTTTAGAAACCCACTCTGGGCCCCAGCATACAATGTGTTACAGTAGTCCAATCTGGCATGAATTAATGTGGTGACCACCGTTTTCTGCAGTTCACCAGGAAGGAAGGGGAGGGGAGGATGTCAGCTGACTTGTATACTCAACCAAGGTGAGCTTGGAGTCAAACAGATTCCTGACTTTGCAGACAGGGGTAGGTGGTGGTCCTAAGGAATTGGACCACCAATTTGTTCCCCATATCTTTTCATCAGGACCAAAGAGTAAAATCTCAGTTTTATCCGAGTTTAGTTTTAGATAGTGCTCACTCATCCACCCAACAATAGCTGACATGCAGCCTTTAAAAGGGGAAGCAGTATCCTTGATGTTACCCCAAATTGGGACTATGATTTGGGTGTCATAAGCATAAGCATGTGAGACAGCAACAAAACCAAATTCCCTAATGAGGTACAACAGTGTGGCTTTAAAGATATTAAATAGAGTGGGGCTCAATGATGACCCCTGCGGAACTCCACAGGGAAAGAGTGAAAGACTTGGAGGTATACGCTCCCATGGCAACTGTCTGCTCACTGACATCTAAGAAAGAGCATAATAGAATCAGGGCTGGTCCAGCATGCCTAATTTCTCTCAGTTGTTGCTTTAAGATTGAATGATTAACTGTATCGAAGGCAGCAGATAGGTCCAACAGACCATCGCTGCCTTCCTGCCTTTATCCATGGGGTGTCAGACATCTTCCAACACAGAAAGGAGGACGATTTCTGTGCTATGAGCTTTACAGAAAACAAATTACGCCAGATCTAAGATGTTGTTATGATCTAAATATTCTATTAGAACAAGACTGAAATGTCTTTCAAAAACGTTTGTTAGAAAAGATAATAGGGAAATGGGACAGTAGTTTTTTTCAACCCAAGGGACTAAGGTATTTTTTATTGGTAGCCGTAAAATGGGCACCTTTTTCCATTCCAATGGAAATTAATCTGTGGCCATGACACTGTTGAAAAGAATGGACAGAGGATGGGCAATGTGGTTAGCTAGTTTATGAAACAACTTAGCAGAACATGGGTCAGCTGGGGAACCCAATTTAGTAAGACCTAAGAGCTCTACTATTTGTTCTGGCGAGAGCTGTGAGAACTTGATAAGGGAGGTATAACCTAACTCCAAATCCCTTGTAGCACCACTGGGCAAATTTGAGGAGGTACG
This sequence comes from Pleurodeles waltl, assembly GCF_031143425.1. Classification (NCBI taxonomy): domain Eukaryota; kingdom Metazoa; phylum Chordata; class Amphibia; order Caudata; family Salamandridae; genus Pleurodeles; species Pleurodeles waltl. Next base: position 619,474,935 of record NC_090449.1, on the reverse strand, counting down.
CTGACCTAGATCGATAGTAACGTCACTAGGAGCAACGGTGGAGAGAAATTCTCCTAAAACTTAGTAAACTGATTTAACTTTGGTCTTGAAAAAGGAGGCTAAGCTGTCACTGCAACATGGGAAAGGGTCACTAACTGTGATAGTTGCTGTACGGTTTGAAAAAGCTCACAAGCCAAGTTTTTGTTTTTTCAAATTCTGCAAGCAAAATATAGTGTTTTTCAGATTTAATCAGCTCCTTGTTCTCAAGAATCAATTGCTTATATGCGGCTCTCTGACCAGGAGAGTATGAAGTTCTCCATATCCTTTCCTGCTTTCCACACTTTGTCTTCATCTTCCTTAGCTCTGCCAATAACCAGGGCGCTATGAGTCAAGATCCATGGGGCTTTATTTTAATCAAAGGGACCCCTTTGCCTATTGAAGCATGTAGCCAGTCATTGTATGCAGCTACTAATTCATAAGCCCCCTTAGCCAAGGTGTAGGGAGGGGTCGGCAGAGATGACATTAAATCAGAGGAATTTGCCTTGCCCCATCCATGCACAACTATGGGTTGTGGCTTAATGGGAGCTTCAAGTTTAGAATTTGGAAAGAGAAACTGAAAGTGTAGGGCCCTGTGATCTGACCAGGTTACTTCCTGACATATATCTAAATCAAGATCAGTGACCTTAGTGAAAAATGATATCAAGCATATGTCCGGCAGAATGAGTTGGAACATTGACCAGTTGTTTGAGGCCAAAGGTCTGAAAATAGCCACAGATGGTGGCGGTGTACTGATTACTGTGGTCCTCTAGATGGAAATCAAAATCACCTAACGCAATGAGATTACAGAGAGCAACACTGCCTTCCAAGAAGGTTGCAAGTGATTTAAGTAAACTGATTTTAGGGCCTGGTGGTCTGCAAAGCAGTAATATGTGAAAATAGATGTTAGAACTAGCTTTGCAGCAGAGAACCAGTGCCTCACGATCTGAGACAACAATACATTTGGTGGGCAAAATCAAGGTGTCTTTATAAATCACTGCAAGGCTGCCTCCCTGGTTATTCTTCCTGTCAAGTCCGATAATTGTGTAACAGGTGGTAAAGCTTTGGCTAAGTCAGTATCAGTGGACTTATTAACCCATGTCTCTGTGGTAAAAACTATGTCTGGGCTGATCAAATCGACAGAGTTAAAAATATCATATTTACGTTTTATAAGCAATTGTGTATTTTTAAGCAAACATTCTAACCCACCAGGGCATGAGCTTACTGCAGGTATCTTGGCCTTAGAAAACACGTGGGCTTGGGTCAGGAGGCTGGTTAAAGTGCCATGTGGCCGCCATTCCAGATTGCAATATGGGCATAAATAGTGGTTGTGCAAAGTGGTGAAATTGAAACATAAATACCATCTCTCCTTACCTTGAGAGTCAAAGGTAAATAAAAAATCCCTGGAATATGTGACATGGGAGTCAGGGTCTTTGGCACATGGCACCAGATAGTCACAGTCAAAGGGATGTGCGGTGTGCCATTTACATCCTGGTGGCCCATCTCCAGGCTGATGGGCCTTCCTGAGCTAGATGGGAGGGGGGAACTGACACTTGCAACTGAACAGGTCTATGCCTGTCTCCACGCAAAGAGCTGCAAACCCCTGTAGTGTGTCTGGAGACAGGGCAGGAAAGGGAGGACCTGCATGCACTTCAAAGCCCCTCTTCTGAAGTCACCCCAAAGGTACCACTGAGCATGAGGATACTCTGCCAGGAAGAAGGACTGCTGTACTGCTAAAAGGCCAGCCACTCTGCTGGAGCTCTGCTGGACTTTGCTGGACTCCTGCTTTGCTGTGCCTGCCCTACTGCCTGCTGCCCTCCTTAGCTGGGAATGAGAAGGACTGGACATGCACCTCTTTATTCCCAGAGCCAGGTGACTCTAAAGGCTTGCTGGCTTACCTCCTGTTCTGAAGTCTCAGGACCATCAAAGACTTCCTTCAATCCTGCTGCAGCTGCTGGACTCTGTCAACTGTGAGTCCTGCCCTGCCACGAAGTGCCAATCCAGTCCTGGGCCTTGAAAGGGGCCTTGCAGCTATTCTTCTACAATCATAGATACATCAACATGTTACGCTGATTGGAACTGCTGCATCCTCCCTCAACACCGCTACATCACCACTGCCCCTGAGGATGAGGACTTCGCACCGCTGACTATGTGGCTCAAGATCGACACATCACCACAAGTCCAGGCGCACCGCCCTCGCATCTCCGGCTGCACCTCTTGACAATGATGAACCCCTTCATTGCAAAGGGTTTGACATCGCATTGCTGCTCTCAGATCATCAACTGTGCGGCTTGGCAATGACACGTCCTCACGACTATGCGGATTAGAATTGACACATCACCTTCACATCACCTCCTCTGCCTCTCACATCGGATCTTCAACTTTGACGCAACCCTCCAACCAAGGTACTGTTTTAGCGGGACAAGGTTGATCCCTGTAGCCAGCCCATGCTCCATCGTGGTTGGCCTAACTTTGGATTTACCCTGATGAAGCACAACCAGAGAGGCCCCTTTGGCGCTTTACGTTTCTAAGCACTACACATGCAGATATTCTTTAAAAAAATCACATATTGGTTTACATTTATTGGATTTTTTTTGTTTTTGTCTTGTTTCTTTCATTCAATTGAGCTCTATTTTTCTAACATGGCATGGATTATTTTTGTGTGATATTTTTACTGGTTAATTGTAATTTAAGTGTTACACAAATACTTTACACATTGCCTCCTACGTTAAGCCTGACATCTCTGTGCCAAACTACCAGAGGGTGAGCACAGGTTAATTTAAGGTGTGTATGTGACTTACCTTGACTACGATTGTGGTCCCTTCTTGGATAGGGCACATACTTCAGCCAACTAGAGACCCAATTTCTAACATCATTCCCTCACATGAAGAATGAGCATCCCTTCAAAGAGGAGAGACATTCCTGAAATGGTTAGAGCTGTTGATGGAAGTCCATAACATCTGGTGATATTGTTCACAATATTACTGCCTTTGCTATAACATCACATACAGTACATTTAGAGGCTCTCCCCTTTGATTAAATTAAAGCTTCATTATTTTCCATTATTTTGGGGATACCGCAGTTATGAAACATAACCCACACATTGATTGGGTTCTAGAGACTTTTTATTACTCCACATACTGTCGCCAACATTGCTTCCCAACAAAGATTTGTTCCACATTGGAATAAATTACTGTAGAATAACAGAGATTAACACTGTAACATAAGGAGTTTCAAGATATGTTTTGTGAAAAATAAGTTGAACAATTACCTCATCATAAGCCTCTGACTGTGCTATTAACCTCATTCCCCATGCTAACATTTCTTATGGTTACACATATGCATTAACTCAGGAGGAGAACCAGAACTGGAGAAATATATTGAAAAACACTTATTAAAGGGTTTATCAGGAATTCCACATCCCATGCTGGGGCCCCCATTTCTGTCCAACAAAAATTATATGGGGAGTAGAAACCTTATAATGCATGTAGGGGAATTAATGAATTATACAATTCTTCAGTGGCATTTCAATACTGAATCAATGACATTTTGTGTGATCTATGAGATATATGTCTTTTTGTCTATCTACACAACATTTCAATTTTCTCAACAATGCTTTAAGAATTTAGGAAAAATGCATGTGAGATTTTGCAGAGTCGCCATCAATATTGATTGTACACAAAGTTGTCCATGTGTTCCTTTGAATCTACAGAAATTTAATTTGTATAAGAGCAAGGTGAACTGTTCAAGCCCATCAAAAATTGGCACTTACTGACATGTCCACAGAGGATGGCTCCTATGGTCAGTTCTAGATCAGTGAAAATATCACTTTCCGAAGTATAAAAACACTGCACTTCGCCTAGGTATTTGTATTAGTCCAAGATGGCAATGTTGTCATTAAGCATGAATGTCTTCTTCCCTTTCCAAGTTGGTGCCAATATTTTTAAGAGGAACTTCTGTGTCAAGACTGACAGCAAAATTATAAATGGCTGCTCATCCTGTGCTGCAATGCCTGGCAACTACATGCTTGCTGAAGGTCCTCCATATCTCTTCCGAGTTTGTGCCCAGCCTCCTTTCTGTGCAAATGTGTTGTTGCTTTCATCCCTGTGGGTAAGTTACTGCCTCTGATGCTCTTGGCTACAAATTCATTCCTGCTGTCTCCAATCCCCAGGATCTTCCTGGCCATCCAGTTTTGCAACTGTCTGCTCCTTGTTTCTTCTGGAAGGCCACTATCATCGAGATGGTCAATCTCATCCTTTGTGTCACATTCCCTAACTAGATTATAGCTGTGAGTTCACATAATCACTTATTACACTACATGTGCTTAATGTACAAAGTTGTTAATTGATACAACTGGCATTATTGTGACTCTCTTCACCTAGATTGTGGTACTGTCTGTGGAGTATTAGAGTGCTTGAAGATGCATATCAGGACCAGATTTTCATTCTTGTCTACTTCTGCTCTGTACCCCACTCTGTTTAGAGTCAACAGAGGCACTGTATTTACAGAGGTAGAGACTCCACTCGCTTCACCAGTGAACAACAGAGGGGCTGCCAGGTCACAGTCACAGTTACATCACCCTACTGAAGGTGGGGTGACCGTCACTGATTTTTTACTCAGGGAACACCTAGAATGGCACCCCAGTGCCCCCCAAAAAATCTTGCACATTGGTAAGCATTTGGTTTTCTGTTTAGAGAAAACAAACATAACACAAGTTTGGAAAATATGCAGTTCATAAGATGATCTGCAGAAAAGGTGGCTCCATTCACAGCACAAAGATCCCTCCAGACACGGAGGATCTCTAAATAGGGCAGGCAGTCCTCTACTAGACTGACAGAAGCCGTGGACACTGCCCCAAAAGCTTCCACAAGAGTCTAAATGACCACCGTTAGTCTGAACGTTCTGCTGATTGTTTCCTGTGTTGTATTTTGCATCTTGTCTCCTGCCATCAACCTTCACAGTTAAGTATTGAGCTCAACCACTCTCCTGAAACAAGCAGTGGCAAAGCCAGTGGGTCTCAACCTTAAAATTGATTTGCTTTGCTGACGGTTTTTTCCCTTCATGCAGCTGTGATGGATACACATTCGCAGTGGCCATTTTTGAGTTAATTTCCTTATGCAGAAGTGTGTGTATAACTGCCATTATTAAATGAACTCAGATTGTTTTAGAAAAAGAAAAAACATCAAAGAAACCAATAATAATTAAAAACGGCTGCCTCAAATGCATGTGGATACATACACATGGGCGGCCATCTTGCAAAGTTTAGAAAACCATTTTAAGATTGTCACCCACACCAGGCAGCACTGAGAGTACGAGGTGCTTGTAGGGAACACCTAATGCTGGGATTGTTTTTAATAAAGAGACAGATGGGTGCGAATTTGGCAGGAAGGAAGGGGGAGAAATTGCTCCATGATAGGTATTACAATGAAAGGTCCGGCATCAGTAGTGGAAGATTATATATCATGCAGTCACAAAATGGTGAGACCGAAACACTCAGTAAGCAGAACAAATAAATGGATATGATGGAAAACTACTGAATCAGGACTAGGGAAGTGAGATAAAGAAGGAAGCCATCCAGTTATGAGCGAGGGGCTCAACTGAATTGTTCAAAAAAGATCTTTCATTATAGACAGCTACACTATACCAAGGTCAGTATAATTGACGTTCAACTATATTTCATCGGTACATCATCGTAAGTATATTGCAGCTTTATCTGTCTGTAGGCAAGTCATAAAAAGAGCCAATGCTGAGCCAGAGAGCTTTTGACTCATCGGTGAATAACTCAGTTTAGATGCTGGGCATAGCAAATTCTGAAAGAATACTGTATTCTCTCGTATACTTTAATTGAGCAACTAGTATCCTAACAAGCATAAGCAGCAGGAACTATGAAGGTGTAGGAATGTGTAAAGAACATGTGAGCCAGTGGTAATGTAGGTAACACTTTGAGCACAATACTGCCTGAATTTTAGAAAGGGCAGTGGACATTTGACTGAGACTGCTACCAAACTGAGGGGCATATTTATACTCTGTTTGAACCGAATTAGCGTCATTTTTTTTTTTACTTAAGGCCCTGATTTATACTTTTTCGAGGCAAAACAGCAATAACGCAGTTTTGCACCAAAAAGTTTAGCACAGGCTTGCACCATTTCTGTGCACCAGCCGGGCACCATATTTATGGAATGATGCAAGCAGGTGCAAAGGGTAGGCTAGTGTAAAAACAATGACGTTAGTCGGGTGGGGCTGGCGGTATGGAAAAGGGGGTTTTGCACCAAAAAATGACCTTAGGCAGGTTAGAGTAAAAAAAAAAATGACTCTAACCAGCCTAGCATCATTTTCTGATGCAAAACCATCCATACCACATGACTCCTGTCTTAGAAAAGACAGGAGTCATGCCCACCACCCCAATGGCTAGCACAGGGGACCAGGGACCCCTGGACATGGCCATTGCATCCTGTGCCATGTAGGGGGGGCATTTTAGGGCCCCCAGTGGCACTTTTAAAAAAATACTTACCTATACTTACCTGGGATGGGGTCCCCCATCCTCCGCTGTCCCTCTGGTGGGGGTGTCCCTGGGGCGGGCACCTGTGGACTTATTCCATGGTTCCACCATGGAAATAGGCCCACAGGTCCCCTAACGCCTGCCCTGACCCAGGCGTTAAATGATGGTGTAAAGCAAGCTTTGCACCATTATCTGACCCCTCCTAACGCCCTCGTGTGTGATTTTAGCATGGGGATAAATATGGCGCTAAGGTCGTAGAGTCTTTTTTTGCACGGGAACGCCTACTTTGCATCTCATTAACGCAAAGTAGGTTTCCACATCCAAAAAATAACTTTAACTCCATAAATTTGGCGCTAGACGGGTCTAGTGCCAAAGTATTAATATGGATTTAGTTTTGCCCCGAATTTGCGTTAAAAAAAGAAGCAAATTCGGTCCAAAACAAGTATAACTATGCCCCTTAGTGTGATGGGGGATTCCATGAACTGGACATCTGCCAGCTGTGAACAAGCCTACATCATCAACTGATTTCACAATCGGTATAGAAAAGTCTTCCAGATAGCAATTTATTTTCATGACCATCACCCTCTGTTTCATTAGATGTAGAAACAGATGTCTGCCAAACAGCTTAGGGAACACAAATAAAGCCAGTACAGTTAGTTATCATACTCCCAAGAGTTAAATATGTATACTGACAGGTAAAAGTCAGAGCATAGCGAATTGGATGACAATGAATCTGTCTTTTGGGGCTATTTATTAGAGAAAGGTTTATGTAGAAGGCATTGGGGAGCATTGAACTTGCTCTATACTTTAATAAAATATCAACCGCTTACCTTATCTCAGAATCTCAGAAGTCTCACTATATTGCATGTTATATTTATTGCCTGAGAATAATATGGCTATATCGTCATACTACTACGTCAAAGGGTAACCATAGTAGATTAACTCAATCATAAATACGATTTAGGAAAACAATGTCAAGATAATAATAATAATAATAATAATAATAATAACTTAGGGCCATATGTACGAACACATTTTCCCATTGACACAGAATGGGAAAAACCCTTTGCTACATCTGGCCCTTAGTTACTATGATGTAGTGGATGCACTATGGCTGTAGATCGATATTACTGAATTCGATATCGTGCCATTCAACAGATAGGGCCAGATGAATAGGAGTTTGCGCCATGCAAAATGCGCATCAGGATGCTCATTCCCATTTTGCGAGTCGGTACTGACTCGCAAAATGGGAATGCAACTCGCAAATAGGAAGGGGTGTCCCCTTCCTATTTGCGACTCGCACCGCGATGCTAAATTGCTTTGTGACCGCGAACGCGGTCGCAAAGCAATTCGCAGTTACCAGTTACCACCAGTGTCACACTGGTGGTAACCCATTCACAAAATTAAAAGCCGGCTCCTCATCTGGACCCCTTCCCCTTTGTGAATGTTGCCATAAATGTTTTTTCAGAGCAAAATTAAAAGCCGGATCCTCATGGGACCCCTCCCCCTTTGTGAATGTTGCCATAAATGTTTTTTCAGAGCAGGCAGTGGTCCAATGGACCACTGCCTACTCTGAAAAAACGAAACCAAATGGTTTTGTTATTTTTTTGTATTGCAACTCGTTTTCCTTTAAGGAAAACGGGCTGTAATACCAAAAAAAAACTGCTTTATTTAAAAAGCAGTCACAGACATGGAGGTCTGCTGTCTCCAGCAGGCCACCATCCCTGTGAGTGCAGGGAATCGCAATGGGGTCACAAAATGCGACCCACCTCATTAATATTAATGAGGTGGGTCTTTGCGACTCCATTGCGATTCGCAGATGGTGCGAATCGCATCTGATTTTGCGATTCGGAAATTGGGAGTCACATCGACTCGCAATTTCCGAATTACAAAATCGGAAATTGCTACATCTGGCCCGTAGTGTCTACGTTTAGTTGCCAACACACAATACTAGCGAGCCTGAGTTACTATGAAAGCTATACCTTTAAATCATTGCTTCTCTGCAAATGTTATTACAGGTAAAATATTTGTGATATAGTTAACAGTGAACATACTAAAACATTCTGAGGGGATCTTACAAAATGTGAATTCCAAGTGTAGTTATCAATGAATTGAACAAAAAGGTAGACGCATGGCTGCGTAATTCAAATTAGTTGCCTCTCGAGAAAGTTACTGTGGCGTTGGCAGCAACTGTGAATGTTGAGCTTGAAGTAAATTTGAAAGCAGGGTGAAGTTGGGGACACATGTCAGAGCACCGTCCTTGGGAGAAACCATGAATTACAATCATTAGTGCAAGTGGCAGAGGCAGCTGCTGGAGAGGTCACGACCCAGACGAAATAGCACGAGTCGGGAGAATAGTGTTGCAAGTAATGTTTTGCTGACATTGACACCGCATATTTCTGTCACTGCTTGGTGCCAGCACAGAAGACAATGATGATCAAAGAACGGACAGCAGGAGTTTAAACGAGCTCTTAATGACAGATTCTCAGAAGCGACACGGCTTATTTTTAAGACGACATAACGAACATTGTTTTCTGCATTGCAACAGACAGCAGACTGGCTGTTGTGCAGGAACAAGCCGGCATTGCCTGATCGCCTAAAGACCTTGATGGAAAAAAATTAAATGATTGCGCTCAATAGGGGTGTGCGAAGTTGGAAAGATTTTTTTTCTCGTGGCCATTTGTACTTCTCACAAAAATAAATACCATTTTTGTGAATGGGTCAACGGAACGTTTTGAAGTTATTTACGAGTGAAAATCTGGAAGGACATTCATGATAATTTATTTGTTGCAGTAGCACCCATTTTAAACATTTTGGTCCAGATGTGCAAGAAACTGGCGCCTCAGTACTGATGCGACAATTTGCTTACGTCCCACAGCCCCATCTGACGAAACCATGGGGCAGATTTAAGAGCCCCTTGTGCCGTAAATCACAACATTAACGTCATTTCTTTTACCCTAATGTGGTGATAGTATGACAAAAAAAAAACACGCACCATATTTATAAAGTGGCGCACTGCATGCATTGCGCCACTTTGTAAACCCTTGTCCACATTATGCTTGGGGCAGGCATAATGTATGCATGGCGGGCGTTCCTCCGTTAAGGGGGGCTGAAAAAATGCTGCAAAGACATCCAAAAGAATTCTTTGCACCATTTCCTCAGCATTTTTAAAGCCTGCTCAGAGCAGGAGATAAAAGCGGGGGCACACCATTGGTTACAATGGGCCCCTATGTACTGTTCAGGACAAAATTGTGGCGCTAACTCTGAACAGTACATCAATAGCATCAAAAATGTTGACGACCCTGTGCCATGGTGTGCCGTATTTTAAAGATGGCTAACACATGGTAGTGGTGGGGGTTGCGCTAAGGGGTGCAAAGAAAGTGGCGCTGCTTTGGGTGCAGCACCACTTTTTTTAAATCTGCCCCCATATGTGCGCCGTATTTATAATACAGAACACCACGGTGGTCGTTAGGCCAATAGCGTCAGAATTTGTTATGCTTTTGCTGCTCTTTGCTCCACTTGCATCAAAAATGTTGACCCTACTGGAGCAAAGTGCAAGGAGGCCAATAGGTTAATATGGGTGTGTCATTTAAAGCCTGCTCTGAGCATGCATTAAAAATTTTATTAAAACAAAAAAAAGTGTGATAGAGACTTTAATTCCCCCACAGCAAATTTGCATGCCAGCCAGGCCCTAAAAAATGAATAAATAAAAAAAAAAGATTTAACATGCGAAGCAGAATAGGGAACAGGATGGGGAGTGGGGTGAGGGTTTGTTGAGCTTGATCACAAGATCCCAAGACAACATGGAACAATTCCAGAAATCCCATAGTTTCCCTGCAACCTAAACCTCAGGCCTGTGAAAATAAATGCACCTGTTGTAGTGATTAGTCTTTGAGGAAGCAGAGGTTAAATGATAAAAAGGAAGAAAACACGATTTTTGAATAATAAGTTGTTTCAATAGAGTCAAGTAATGACAATTACTGAAGGAAGGTGATTTTAGTCAGTAATGAATAAAGACAACACATTAGGCATTTGTCTACTCACGAACCGCTATATAGTGCATCATAGTGCATCAGAAGATGACATGACTCGAGTTATACTGGCAGCGACAGATCAAAGTTCTCAGCAAGATTTGGCTCCTAAAACATTTGTTGAGGAAACTAGGCAAGGAATTCGAATTGAACGCTAGAAAAATAACAAACATGGATTATAGGTTCCTGACTTCATAGTCGAGGAACCCACCAGTACGGTGTTGCTAGGCAAGCATTCTGCCTCTCGTGACCCAGAAGTGAAGATCCTGCTTAGGAATTTTTGATCGAGATGTATTCCATTATCTTGACTTGGACACTGACGTCCTGACAGTACACCTGTCCCTCCTGACTTTGTAGGGAAACAGTGAAAAGCTCTGACAAGGCAAGGAGCATTAACAAACTCTTCCTGCTGACCCAATCCAGCCTTAGGTCCATAATTACTCCAAACAGTTAAGGACCTTATTTAGAGTTTGTCAGACAGGGTACTATGTCACGGACCCAATGGAGTACTCTGTACATTGAACGGAATGGCGGTGATGTCAGTTTGTTTCACTGTACGAAAATGACTGCATGATGGGCAAACATTTCTAAATATACCAGATTGCAGCCTGTCAGGATGGCGGAGGTAATGTGCTCTGCCACTCGGATGATTGATGATCATCTGTCAAACTGTAAATCAGCTCTAAGTATTGAAGTTAGCCCACTAATTTCTCGAACTTCATATTCTGGCTAACTAGTGGAAGATGGAGGTGGGACAGTGCGAAATGGTAGGGTAAGTGAAGATTTAAGTAGAATAACATGTAAAAGTGGATTTATAAGCCAATAACAAGTCAAGATTAGACAAAGGGTAATTGGATTAATAGAAACTTGTTAAATGGAAGAGGCCAACAAATCAAGGTTTAAACTTGTGATGTTGTACTGGATGAGAAAGGAAACAAGTAGATTATCATACAGAATTCAGAATTTTTATTGAGGTACTGCTAAACAATGCCTGTCTGAATATATGTTTAGGTGTCTTAAGCTGCTAAATGGTTGGATACTTTTTGTGCATTTGTTGTAAAGTCTGAAGAAGGGCAGTAACTGAAAGTACGAAGCTTGATGGTAACATTTGTGGGTGATACCCATATGTGTAGTAGAGGGGTGAAGTTTCTAGAAAAGCATGCAATAAATTATTATTATTATTTTTTTATTGAGAAGATTATCAGTAAATCAGTTATCAAAGTTCACAAAATGAATTAATTAAATCAACAGCAAGACAGGTGTTGTATTGCCTGAGTGCTCAACAACATTAGTCGGATTGAAATAACTGTGCCTCCATGAAGGAAAGTCTGGCTGGAGAATCCATTTAAAAGAACTAGCACATCATAATAAGCCAGGAGGTTAGGGTTAGTGGGAATTCGCTTTTCCACTCCATCATGATGCATAGTCTCAAAGAAACAGTAGAGCAAACACAACTGGCATATTCTATGGTGAACTTTCAAATTAATGCCTACAAAAGTCAGCTATTTCCCACCAATAGTTGTGAAGTAAAGAGCAGGGTGAATACACACCCCCACATGCCGATTGTGGGGATTTTAAAGTATTGCTAATTTCCTTCACCCATTAAGCTAAACTCTCCAGAGTGTGGTAGAGCAAATGTACTGTTTTAAATTCTTGTAAATTACACCTGGCCAATACAAATTGCACATAAGATGTGGTAAATGCTTGAGCGATTGCTTGAACACCCTAGGAGAGCCCCAACTTATTGGACCATTTATTGGCCAGGATCCCCAAATCGTTATTCCTGGAGCAGGAAAAGCAAGTACTGTAATCCATTTCAGAAAATCATCTTGAGATTCTGTTAGAAAGCAATGGAGATATTGTGCAATTGTATAGTTAATATATTATGTTTGGCCATTATTCTGACAATTGTAGCTACCATATTTATAACATGAAATCCCTAAAGTAGTTAATAGTGACAACCAGATACATGCTGTTAGACCCGGCATCCTTGGCATGGTTTCCCGTTACTTTTTGCCTTCTCACCTCCTGTTTGCTGACTTCGTTTGTACTGGCTTTGGGACTCTGGGCACTTTACCACTGCTGACCAGTGCTAAAGTGCATGTGGTCTTTCTATACATTTTTTACCATTGGCTTATCCACAATTGGCATTGTAAATTTACTTCTAAGTGACTAGTAAAGGGCACTACATGTGCCCAGGGCCTGTATATTGAGTGCTACTAGTGGGCCTGCATCACTGATTGTGTCACCCACTTCAGTAGTCCTTTAAACATGATTCAGGCCTGCCATTGCAGAGCTTGTGTGTGCAGTTTTAAACTTCCATGTCGACCTGGCAAGTGAACCCTCTTGCCAATCCCAAACTTTCATTTTTAATACACATACTTCATTCCTAAGGTTAGGTTCTGGACAGCCTTAAGAGCAGGGTGCAGTGTGTTTCAAAAGTTGGACGTGAACTTTTAAGTTTCACATGTCCAGGTAGTGAAAGGCCTATCTCTCCCTTAGGTTAACTTTGGGATTGACTTATTAACTTTTTAGGTGTAATTTCCAATTGGGAAGAGATGGTACCCCTAAGTTTGGTGTCTCTGGAATCACAACTTAAAATCACAACTCAAAGTCGGATTTTAAATCGTAATTCTGAAAATGCCAATTTTAGGAAGTTAGCCACACAACAAGATGATGGATGGAGTGCTGAAACTTTTCAGACACTCACACTAGCCACAGATCTGGGTTATATCCATTGTTCTTTTGCTCACCAAGTCAACCCAGTTTGGACCCAGCCACATGCAAATCTATCTTGACCCTGCTCCCCATGGGAACAATCCATGCCAGGCCATGACCTCCGTGGAGCAGAAAAAAGCATCCTGGAACCGGTTTCGGGGTATCGTTCTCTGGATCAAGGCATTGCCACCCATCATTAACACAACAAAGGTATTGTCAGTGGATCTGGGTGACTCCTGTGCCCGGCCCCCGCTCCACCACGATCAGTGATTTGATTCAGATAAATATTGGTTATTTTTCTAAACTGGTGTGAAGTACTTTTGTGGAGTTTTCACTGTGTTACTCTGTGTGTGCACAAATACTCTACATGTTGCCTCTATAGTTTAGCTTGACTGTTCTGTGCCAAGCTACTAGAGGGTGAAAACAGGTAAACTTTTAATCCCAGATCTAGCGCAGTTGTGCGTCAAAACGTTTACCCAACCTACCGTCATTTCCTAGCGCCATCAGTGAGCCATATTTTTAAAATGACGCGTGATGGCGCTAAGGAAAGGTTAGCAAAAAAAAAATGATGCTGACCAGTGCAACATGCCGCAAGAAATAATTACGCTAATGCTGCAAAAGTGGTGCTAGTCCGCTTTGTGGGATGTTTTTTGACACAAAACGGGCTAGCACCATATTTAACCGCATTAGCGTGAAAAAAAAATGAGCGAGCTAGAAAAAAAAACATTTGGGAACACAAGATGGAGATGGCAGACCAGGAGAGACCCCAGGGAGATCCGATTCAGGCAAGTGCCAAACAGGAAGGTCCAGCAAAGACCCAGGAGAAAGAGAAGAGGAAAAGAAAATGCCGCTTTAGTGAGGAGGAGCATGACATCTTGGTCAGAGAGATGACGGAGCACCAACACCAGCTCTTCATCACCTTCAAATTGCCAATAGGTAGGAGAGAGGACATATAGTAGGCAATAGTAGACAAAGTCAACAGCGTGACAGAGGTGAGAAGTGCTGCCACAGATTGAAAGAAGCACTGAGACGATTGCAAGCACAGAACTAAGGAGAAACTGGCCAGGAACCGAAAGGCAGCACTGCAGACTGGAGATTGAAGTACCACACTACAGAAGGACCTGGAGGAGCTGACTGGAGATGATCGCAGAGGTCATGCCGGAGGAGGAGGTCACTGGAATCGCAGGACAGGACAGCACATACTACCAAGAACTACCACAAATGTAGGGTAAGTTGCGTGGGACTATCTGGAATCTCACAAATGGCAGAAGGGGGAGGCACATAGGACACACTCAAGCCATGCTAAAGAGTTGCATTGGGACACATAGGCTCTGAATAAAAATGTCCCATCACCACCCTGTGGTTGCACAAAGCACTTCAACATGTACACAACGGGGACATAAGCCACTTACTATGGCTTACGCTTTAAATATGCAACACATTGCCTGGAAGGGATGTGCAATTAGTGTGGCTGCGGCTGTGCCACAACAACACTTATTACATACTGTCATTGCCCCAGATCCAACACAACATGTTTATCAGAGACTGGGACTGAAGTCAATACCACCCTAGGGGTGGTGTCAGGATGGCGTAACAAGGCAAAATGCTTTACTTCCTCCTTGTGTCATTGTCCTTCTAAAGTATGCTGCATACTGCAGCACACATTGAAATGCCACCTTGCACACATTACACTATTGTGGGAATGTCCACCATGGTGAATAGGAAGGCAAATTATGTGCCATTATGGTGTCAGTGGCAGTTGCAAGGAGCCTGCAAGGAAGTAGGTGGTGTTGGATAAAAGCACAAAATACCTTGTAAGGTTGCCACATGTGTGATCACAATCCTCCACATAATATACAACTACAAGCTGGGATCTGTAATTGTTACTGAGCCTCCATTAGCAAGTAAATGATGTGCCATGTCAACAGCCACCACAGTCAAAGATTGACATTTCACTAACCCATTTCAGAGGATGATGCCTTACCTCCTGCTGACCTGCCTGTCCTTTATTTTACAGATGGCATGGATGACCAGCTGCTGACCATCAATGAAGAGACTCTCCAGGATGTCCTAGGTTCCCCCCAGACACCACCTCCAGTCACAGGGAGGATACACAGCATTGTGGGGTCTTCACATGAACCACCCAGCTACCAACACACAGTACCAGCCAGTCCTGACACAGCCCTGGACTCCAAGCACCCAGGCATCACCTTTCAGAGGACAGTGATAGGAGTCCAGTGGGATCTGGCCAAGCAGATATGGGTGGGGATGGAGACCATGGCAGAAAGTGCAGCAGGTGTGCAGAGGGGTCTCAGTCCAATTAAGGACAACTCAGCTGCCATTAGAGGCACCCACTCCACGCTATGTGGACTCCAGCAGTTCCTGGCCAACATAGCTGCTGGCATGAGGCAGAGGCTTCAACAATTGCCCTCCCAAAATGGCAGCAGCATGATAGACATCAGGCCGGGGGCTATACAGAATAACCTCGAGTCCATACAGCAGGAAGTGGACTCCCTCAGGGAAAACATGGCTGCCTACCACTGTGATGTTGCTGCGATGTTTAGAAATCAGCAGTTCCTCCTTGCTGCAGTGATGCCTTATGTGTTCCCAGAAATGGCAGATGCCGGGACCTTTGACTCCACATCTCTCTCCCCTGATGTGTGTGTGGCCCCCTCAACCTCGACAACAGCACCACCCATGGCACAGGAGGCACCAAACACATCAGAGGATGATGAAGGGAAGGAACAACATTCACAAGGAAAATCACCCGGTAGCACCAGTCTGTACAACAAGGACAGTATCTCCTTAGTTCTGTGCTTAAGATCATGCCGGTGTTGTGACAGCTGGCAATGTGCCCTCTTCACTCAACCACTGTTGACTCATCTGCTATGTACTGTCATTGTCTCAAATCTTACCTACTGGCAATTTGGACACCTCCTCACTAATGCACACTTCTCCTAACCATGTCTCATGACATGTCCGTCGCCCCTGGACTCTGACTGTACAAGAAATGGCTCATGATCTCTCATGGGGTTTGTGAACTGGACATTGTATAGCATTGGAAAATACACTTGCACCTGTAAATAATTCACCTTGTTCACATGTAACATTTCAACATTTACTGTGATCCATCAACTCAGCTAAACGTATGCATTGTATGAAGTTATGTCAATGAGAACAGAACATAATTACATGTGTGCATTACTGTCCGACACAAAGCCAGACACTAGGATCCTAACAAAAAAAAGGTGAATGATGGTGTTACGGGCTACAACCAACTTACAGAGTCTTAAATATGTGTATTGAACAGATATCCATGGACGTTGACACATGACATTTATGGATCTGAACCAAGTGTATGGTTATTTACCCTGATAAGAGCACCAGTACAACTAATGTGTGTGGTACAGAAGAAGCAAATCTAATTCATGACGGCCAGCTGTCAGTGTGGCAGGATACATTCCCAAAAATTGCTAATGTCATTTGTGCCACACTTTCCACCAATAATACTGCCAGACCCCAGCAAAGACAGTTGAAGTTCTATACTTTCCTGTCCAAGATACAGTATACATACACAATATGAATGGCTGGAACTGTGGATGACAAATGTTTTGAGTAGCTGATGTCATTTAGCAGCCAATCTGACAGCTCCTCGGTCATAGGGAATGCACATTGTCATCCATGGAAATAAAGACAGTAAGCATACCCTATGCCATTCCTCCTACTTGGTCAGTGCACACATGGGTACACCCAGACACACAATCAACATGGAGAGATAATTATCTAATACTAACAGGATTTATTATAACATATGAATAACGTCATATCAAAACCTTTTCTATACACTACCCTACACTAAACTAACCTAAACTAACCTATCTTAACTTGTACCTACTCCTGTCTATCCTATTCAGAACTTATCTTACACATGTAACCCCACACTCTAAACATTGCCCCCCCCTTAAGAGACAAGCTATGAGTAGGACAACATAAACTAAGGCTCCTCATGTACTAACCTAACCTATTTCCTAAACAAATATATATTTTTTTGAAAGTTTTTTTGTTGATTTTTTAAATTGTTTTTATTAACATACAAAATCCCCAAATAACTTCCCACTCAACCCCCAAAATAAAAAGGCCCATATTTATACTTTTTTATGCAAACCAGCGCCGGCGCAGGTTTGCGTCAAAAGGTTTACCACCGGCTAACGCCATTCCTACGTGCCATGCGGGCGCCTTATTTAAGGAATGACGTTAGCCGGCGCTGCGGACTGGTCAGAGTAAAAAAAAAAATGGCTCAAACCAGGTAGCGCCGGCTTAGGAGAAAATGGGGGTTGTGCGTCAAAAAATGGTGCAACTTAGGTTTGAGGCAAAAATCATGCCTCAAACCGGACTTGTGCCATTTTTTGACGCACAACCCTCATTGAAATGACTCCTGTCTTAGCAAAGACAGGAGTCATGCCCCCTTGCCCAATGGCCATGCCCAGGGGACTTCTGGGCATGGCCATTGGGCACAGTGGCATGTGGGGGGGCAAATTAGGCCCCCTATGCCACATTAAAAGGAAAAAAAAATACTTACCTCAACTTACCTGTTCTTACCTGGGATGGGTCCCCCCATCCATGGGTGTCCTCCAGGTGTGGGTGAGGTTGGCAAGGGGTGTCCCTGGGGGCAGGGAAGGGCACCTCTAGACTGCTTCCATGGTCAGAGACCATGGAAGTGAGCCCACAGGTCCCTTAACGCCTGCCCTCACCCAGGCGTTAAAAAACAGCGCACATCAGGCTGTGTGCTGTTTTTTAAGGCCCGCCCCGTCCTGTGCGTCAAAATGACGCAGGAGTATAAATAAGGTGCACAGGCCTTAAAGTAATTTTTTAGGCGGGAACGTCTACCTTGCATGTCATTAACGCAAGGCACTTTCCCGCATCCAAAAAATGACGCACACGGAATGTTGACGTCCGCGGGCGCCAAAGTTTACATATGGTTCACGGTTTGCACCGAATGTGCGTCAAAGTTTTTGACCCACATTCAGCGCAGAGTACAAATATGCCCCAAAATGTACTAAAACCCACCCCCAACTATACTTACACTAACCTACACCTAAACTACATTATTTTACTATACTAACACTACCCACCTAAAACCCACTAAAAATGTTAACATTAGTAAAAAGGAGAAGGAAGGAACTGGGAGGCTGTGGCACCAATTGTTTACAACTTCTTTAGTTTCTTCTTGCAGTACTTAAGAAGTTTGTAATTACGGACATTGTCTCTTTCCAACTTATCCAGGCTTGCCAGCAAGGCTGCCATGTCCCATCCCATGTTGGATTCGAAGGTAGAGCTTGTGGCTTGTACAGGTGGCTGTTGGGGTGCCTGGCTGTGGATTGGTGCAATAGAAGTGGAGGCGGTAGGACCAGCAGAGGCCCCCTGGCCCCAGATTTCTTCACCGATGTGGCCTGACCAGTTGTGGGCTGTGGTGGAGGTCCCCCAATAGAAAATGCACACCAAGCCCAGTGGATTTCTCCCTTCTATATCTCTTCTCCATCCTTTGGTACCCGGCCTGTACTGCCATTATGTGCCTGTACCACTTAGACCTCTTTTCAAAGGCGTGTTTCTCGGTTGGGGTCACATTGGCAGCTAAAACATGAGGATAACATGGTATCAAATACAGCATTGGCTGGAGGTAGAACAGATATGCAATTTACACACAATCCTCAAATGACACATGCTGTCCACCACACATTCCACAACACTGAGAAAATCCAAATCTATACTAACTTCCTACCAGCCATCTACAGTATTATGTACATGGCACTGGGGTAACGGCTATCCATTGTTCAATCAATCAATCAATCAATCAATCAATTTTTGTAAAGCTCAGCTACTCACCCATGAGGGTCTCAAGGCGCTGGGGGAGAGGGGAGGGGCCTCATCCAAAGAGCCACGTCTTGAGGTTCTTCCTGAAGATGGTGAGCGATGGGCTTTGTCTGAGGTGTAGGGGGAGGTTGTTCCAGCTCTTTGCTGTGATGCAGGTGAAGGATCGTCCTCCGGTGGTGATTTTACAAATGTGAGGGATGGTGGCCAGGGCAAGCTGGGCGGAGTGCAGGGATCTGGCGGGGGTGTGGAAGGAGACAAGGTAGTTCAGGTAGGCTGGTCCTGCGTTGTTTATAGCCTTGTTTGTGTTGGTGAGTAGCTTGAAGGTGATTAGTTTCTTGACCGGAAGCCAGTGGAGGGTCCTCATGTGTTAGGAGATATGTTCTTGGCATGGGAGGTCCAGGATGAGTCTGGTGGCGGCATTCTGGGTGAGTTGTAGTTTTTTGATGTTTCTACTCAAGGTGCCGGCATAGAGGGTGTTACCATAGTAAAGTTTGCTTGTGACTAAGGCGTGGGTGACTGTCCTGTGGCAGTCTGCGGGGATCCATCTGAAGATCTTCCGAAGTTTGTGGAGTGTGTGCCAGCAGGAGGAGGCGACTAAGTTTACCTGTTGAACATCAGGGCCCAGAGGTAAGTGAACTACTGGGTCCTTGCTCAACATTTGTGTCATCAGACTAGTGAGGATCAAGTGGCCCTAAAATTCCAGAATCCCCGTGCCATTGTCAGTACGCGGCACAATGTATGCAATCCACCACTGTGACCCTCCTGGTGCTAAACAAGCCTTGGCAAGGCATCATGGATGCAAGGTGGGGGTCATCTGATAGGGGTACAGGAAACTTCCCACTGGCAATTATAGGGTTTGGCAAAGCATCATTCATGTGTCCTTCGATTAACATCTGCTCAGAGCATGCGTCACAAGGGGCACACCATTGCTCACAATGGGCCCACGTGTACAGTTCAGGCTTAGTGCCCATATAGTTTGGCCAAAGTATGAACAGTGCATCTATGTTGTCTACTATTGCCCCCTACCCTGTGCTACTTTGTGCAAACTGGGTAGCAGTATGGGTACACTAAGGGGCACAGTAAGATTGGCACTGTGTACCAGGTACACTCGCAGCATTCACATCCTATGCACACGTGATGTGACCAACATCACTCACAAATATCATGATGGGTATACCATGTTGGTAAATCTGCACACATCTAGCTTGCTACATACCGTAGACATGTCCCACAACCTACTAGAGCAGAGTTGTATTCTCATTGACTGTTGGTGCTCAACTGACTGTTGACCACCATAATAAGGCTCCTTGCATGACCGGTGCCTCACACAAAATCTGAAGAGTGGTGAGGCACCAGTGGTACAAGTGTCTTCTACATAAGCCCCCTAGAGACATCAAAACATGTACATCATTTGTACAATTTCCTGAGTAACTGAAAGCTACGCCTGGCACTCAGTGCAGTCAAAAATGCTGTGACATATTGTAGGAAAGTGCCACTGTTGGCATTTTTACCCCCCCACTTTTTGACTAGTATTGGTGCCAACTTTGATTGAAAGTGTGATAGGATCCTGCTAACCAGGTCCCATCATCAATCTTTTCCTAAAACTGTACCTTTGTTTCCTCAATTGACACAACCATGACACACAGTTAAGCCCCTTGTAAAAGGTACCCATGGTACCAAGGGCCCTGTGGCCAGGGAATGTCTCTAAGGGCTGCAGCATGTATTATGTCACTCTAGGGGACCCCTCACTTAGCACATGCACACTGCCTTGCAGCTTATGTGTGCTGGTGGGGAGAAAAAGACCAAGTCGACATGGCACCCCACCCCTCCCAGGGTGCCATGCCTACAAACCACTCCATGTGGCATAGGTAAGTCAACCCTCTAGCAGACCTTACAGCCCTAAGGCAGGGTGCACTATACCACTGGTGAGGGCATAGCTGCATGAGAGGGATGCCCCTACATAGTATAAGTCCATTCTTAGACATTGAAAGAGCAGTGCAGCCATATTGAGTATATTGTCTGGGAGTTTGTCATTACGAACTCCCAAGCACTATAATGACTTCACTGAATACTGGGAGGTTTGGTATCAAACTTCTCAGCACAATAAACTCACAATGATGCCAGTGTGGGAGTTATTGAAAAACTCACACAGAGGGCATCTTAGAGATGCCCCAGGTATGTTAGCCCACTGCTAGTGTAGGACTGACCAGTCTGTGCCAGTCTGCCGCTTTCAGACAAGTTTCTGACCACATGGGGTGAGTGTCTTTGTGCACTCTGTGTTCAGAAACAAAGCCTGTCCTGGGTGGAGGTGCTTCACACCTCCCCCTGCAGGAACTGTAACATCTGGCAGTGAGCCTCAAAGGCTCAAGCCTCAGGTTACAGTGCCCCAGGGCACTCCAGCTAGTGGAGATGGACGTCACCCGACAAAGCCCCACTTTTGGTGGCAAGTCCAGTGGGAAAATTAGGAGAACAGGGTGGAGTGACCCATTCCCTATAGAATCCTCCATCCTGATTTGGAGGACAGGGACCAATAGAGATAGGAAGGTGCTGCCCCTCCCCAAAGGGTGTGGGCACAAGGAGGGTTTAGCCACCCTCAGGGTCAGTAGCCATTGACTACTGCCCTCTGACCACTAACACACCCCTAAATCTAGGATGTAAGTGCCTCCCTGAACTCAGTTCACCAGATTCCTGGTGGCCTACAAAAAGAAGAAGGAAGACAACAACTGCTTTGGCCCCAGCCCCACTGTCCAGTCTCCTGCTTCAAAGAACCTGCAAAAAGACCAGCAACGCACCTAGCGGCCCCGTGACCTCTGCCACCTCCAAAGGACTGCCCTGTACCCAAAGGACCAAGGACTCCAGAGGGCAGTGGCTCTGTCTGAAGAAACTTACAACTACGGACTCCCACCTCACTCAGGATGCGTGAGTCCTGACCTCTGTGTACCCGATGCCCACAGCCCATGTCCAGGTGGTCCACCCAGCAAGAGAGGGTCCCCAGGCAATTGGGAGCAAGTGCCCACCCTGGCCTCTCCACCCATCCACGATGACACCTGCAGAGGGAATCCCGAGGACCCCCCTGACTGTGAGCTCCCGACAAAGATATCTGATGCCTAGAGAACATACTGCACCCGCAGCCCCCAGGCCTTGGAGAAACCAACCCCTGGTGCCTCATCGTTCAAAAGGCGCCCCTCCTCCCTGTCTGATGAGTGGTGTGCCCGATACACCCCCCACCGGACCTCGCCTGCAGCCTCTGAGTGAGCCCTGAGGTCTCCTCATAGACCAGCATTGAAAACCCAAAGTCCTGTTTGCACCAAGCCGCCCCTGTGCAGCTGATGGTGTATGTTTTGTGCCTACTGGTGGCCCCTTCAGTGCTTTTCTAATCTCCCTGGTCTGCCCTCCGAGTCGCGGGTACTTACCTGCTGGCTGACCGGATTCCGAGTACCCCCTGTCTCCATTGGAGCCCACGTTAAATTTGCTCAACTTTGACATCTGCATCCGGCCGGCCCCGTGTTGCTGGGTGTTTGGGGTTAACTTGAACCCCAACCGTTGGACTTCCTAAAACCTGCAGACTGAGACTGTAAGTGTTGTACTTACCTGTAAACAGATCTAACTTTTCTTTCCCTCAGGAACTGTTTGAAAAATGCACTGTGTCCATTTTTAAAATCGCTTTTTGCCAATAATTTATAAATTGTATTACTTACCTATTTCAAACCAAGTATTGTTGATACCTGTGTGAAACACGAAACTTTTAAGGTACTTACCTGCAACTTGAATCTTGTGGTTCTCAAAATAAACTAGGAAAATATATTTTTACAATATAAAAACCATTGGTCTGAGTTAAGACATTGAGGTGGTCATTCCAACCCTGGTGGTCGGTGTTAAAGCCGCAAACAGGCTGGCGGGAAAAAAAATTGAATTCCGACCCTGGCGGAAACCGCCAACAGCGACTGCCACATCAACACACCGCCCGCCACGGCGGTGCCCAGAGTGCTTTGTGCAGCCCTGCCTGACACAGATGCGGGCCAGCCCCTGTCGCTCATGGGCCAGCGGTACTTGAGATGAAGGGCCCAGTTCAGCGGTGCTTGAGATGAAGGGCCCAGTTCAGCGGTACTTGAGACGGCGGTGCCCAGTGCAGCAGTGCTTGAGTCGGCGGTGCCCAGTGCAGCGGTGCTTGAGATGAAGGGCCCACTGCAGCGGTGCTTGAGACGGCGGTGCCCAGTTCAGCGGTGCTTGAGATGAAGGGCCCAGTGCAGCGGTGCTTGAGACGGCGGTGCCCAGTTCAGCGGTGCTTGAGATGAAGGGTCCAGTTCAGCGGTGCTTGAGATTAAGGGCCCAGTTCAGTGGTGCTTGAGATGAAGGGCCCAGTTCAGCGGTACTTGAGACGGCGGTGCCCAGTGCAGCGGTGCTTGAGACGGCGGTGCCCAGTGCAGCGGTGCTTGAGATGAAGGGCCCAGTGCAGCGGTGCTTGAGACGGCGGTGCCCAGTTCAGCGGTGCTTGAGATGAAGGGCCCAGTTCAGCAGATCCGTGCATGGCGGGGAGGTCATTTGCCACCTGTCCTGTGGCTGGCGGGGCCCTCCTGCCTATCTGTACTACGGCTGGCGGGGCCCTCCTGGGCAGCTGTGCCGGGCCTGTTGGTGGCCTCCTGCCCACCTGGGATGGGGCTGGCGGCTCCCTCCTAGCCAGCTGGGCTGATGGCGGTGTTGTCGGGCGTGCTGCCCTTCCCAGCCTTCCCTGATCGCCTGTGGCCCTTCCCCACCTTCGGCGGTGTGCCAGCTGTCTCCACACTTCCTGCCGGAGCCATGGTAGGGGTTTTAGTCCCTGGTGTTTTCACCCTCTCGCGCCGGCCACTGCCTATCTTGGGATGTTTCTCCGGGGGTGGGCTGCCCGTGCCTTGGCTTCGTACCGAACTGGCTGCCCTGGAGGGTGGGGCACTCCACAGTCCATGGCAGACTGTGATGACAGGGGCCGGTTTTGTCGTGGCTGAGGTGCTGACTGTAGTCCTATGACATGGACGGGGTGGGGGAGTTGGGGGAAAGAGGTTGAGTTTGGACAGGAAAAACATTTTAGGAGCAGTGGGACGGGTAGGTGTAGTGGGTATGGGAGTGGAGGAAGAGGTTGTGGTTGTAGGAGTTGTAAGTTTGGTATCTTTGGGTGCAGGTGCTTGGGCTGGAGGCTGTCGTGAGGTGGATGGCTGTTGGGTGGGTGGCTGCCTGCGTTTGTGTATCTTGGAAGAGGGGGTCACAGACACACTGGGAGAGGACACAGGGGACGTGTAAATGGCAGTGGGGGTGGTGACTGCACATGTGCGGGGTGTTTTGGTGTGTGTGCTGTTGAGGGACGTAGTGGCTGAAGATGTTGTGCATGCAGGTGTGAGTGGAGACGTGACAGGGAGGGAGGAGGGAGACGAGGAGGAGGGGGACACAGTGGAGGCAGTGGGTGTTGGTATGTCTGTATGTGGATGTTGCTTGGGTGAATGCCTGTGTGATGTGCTTATGTTTGCCTGAGCTTCCCTTGGGTGTTGAGGTGTGTGCAGGCTGGTCTGATGGTGTTTCTGGGATAGGCAGAGGTACAGGTGATAGGTTATGGGTGGAGGAAGTTGGAGGGGGGAGGCTAGAGACAGGGACAATGGCTGCCATCAGTGCTGAGGCCAGAGTCTGGAACGATCGCTGAAGGGCAGCCTGACCAGAATGAATGCCCTCCAGGTATGCACCCTTCCTGGGTGAGCGGGCACGGGGCAAACGCTGAGGGGCTGCTGGGAGGGCGGTGCTGGTGCAGTGGGTGGCGGCTGTACCTGTTGTTGCGGGGGGCACAGATGTTGCCGCCACCACAAGGGAGCTCCCTTCAGAGGACGAGTCGGTGTCACTGATGTCTGCCCGAGTCCCCGCTGTGGAGCTCCCCTCACCCTCTGTCCCACTGGTGAATTCGGAGTCCGTTGCATGGCCCTCCATGGCCATGTGGGATGCAGCTCCCTCGTGCTCCGATGCCACTTCTCCTCCGCCTGATGATGCTAATGCACACATGAACAGGAAGACCACAAAAAAGGGGGGGGGGGAGAAAATAAAGACATGTTGAGTGCATGCATTGGCGACACCGTTGGCGGACAGGACAGACACAGAAGCCCCCTGCAAACCACCGTCACAAAAGCCCCCACACAGGAATGCAAGCACTGGGGTACACGGGCACCCACCCATTGCACGCTATGGCACACACAGATGAAATAACCATCCCTTTATACCCCTGCAGGACCCGAACGCCACGTCACCGCGCAGGAGGGTCCACAAATGTCCACTACACCCCCAGAAGAGGCCCACAGTGATGACAGCACTTCTGTCGACCTGGATCTAGGTGACCAGCCCGGCCCATCGGGGACCTCGGGACAGTCGGTTCCCCTCAGACAGCCACAGGCCACAGCAGACCTTCCCCCCTCTGGAAACACCAGCACAGCACCCACCCAGCGGGCCCATACCTCTGTCCCCAGGACACGTCAATCAGCAGTGTGTCCACCACTACAGGGAACCCAGGATAACCCACCGCCCCAACAACATCAGGGACCTGGGGCAGTGGCAGTTGGCACACGGTTCAGGGGACAGAGGCACAGGAACACAGGGGAACTGGGAGGGCTGCTGTGCAACAGGGGGAGGACAGGCCCAGGGAACCCACTCTCCACGAGACCCTCTCCAACGTCATGGGAGCCTACCACCATTCCCGGGAGACAATGGCAACGGTACTGGCCAAGTTTCAGGAGACCCAGCGGCTGCAGGAGGAACAGTATTTGGGCTTCAGTGAGGAACTCAAATCCATCGGTTCCACCCTGGGCACCATTGTAGGGGTGCTGAAGGAACTTGTGAACACCAGGAGGGACACTGTGGCACAACAAGGGGCCCTGACACTAGCCTGGACGATGAACTGCCCACCACCTCCGCCGCGCTAGTGGACAGGAGGCACCGCCACAGGACCCCCACACCAGCACCCCACCCCCTGCAGAGGGAGAACCACCCCGCAAACGGTCCCTGAGATCCAGGACAAAGACAGAGAACGATGCCAAGACCACCGCCAAGAAATGAGACCACCCTGATTGTCATCCAGTTGTCCCACCTTGTCACCCTGTCCATACTTAAACTGCCCCAGCTCCACTTCCTATGCCCCTTTGGACAATGCACCTGTGAGACTAATAGACTGGACTCTGCCATGGACATTCCTCCACCATCACGGCTCACCATTTTACAACCCCCTCCAATATTGAGCACTTAAATAAACACCCTTACAGCACAAAACAATCTGGAGTCTGTCTGTGATTTCGAAATAGTGTTTAGCAATTCCAGTGCCAAAATGCTCTTTCAAATGTAATGTCAACATACCTATGTCACACAGCTCTAGTCCATGAGGAAACAAAGCATATGTCACACAGTGGGACCCACATCTG
Source organism: Pleurodeles waltl (assembly GCF_031143425.1). Taxonomy (NCBI): domain Eukaryota; kingdom Metazoa; phylum Chordata; class Amphibia; order Caudata; family Salamandridae; genus Pleurodeles; species Pleurodeles waltl. The sequence continues at coordinate 619,448,380 of NC_090449.1, read as the reverse complement.
TGAAATCGTAAGGGAAAGTGACAACTCAGTGACCATACACTGGGTGAAAATGACAGACAGTAGAGAGGTAGTAGATTTAAATTAGATGTAGCAGGCAGGTTTGTCTTCTTACCTGTGTCTCACTGGAAGTATTGCAGGATCACCATGTTCCTGTTGTCGATGTCCTCTTCTTCTGCTTCCTCGTCTTCACTGTCCACAGGCTCCAAAGCTGCCACAACACCTCCATGTGGACCATCCTCCTGCAGAAAAGGCACCTGTCGTCGCAAAGCCAAGTTGTGAAGCATACAGCAGGCCACGATGATCTGGCACACCTTCTTTGGTGAGTAGAATAGGGATCCACCTGTCATATGCAGACACCTGAACCTGGCCTTCAGGAGGCCGAAGGTCCGCTCTATCATCCTCCTAGTTCGCCAATGGGCCTCATTGTAGCATTCCTCTGCCCTTCTCCTGGGATTCCTCACTGGGGTCAGTAGCCATGAGAGGTTGGGGTAACCAGAGTCACCTGCAAATGGCGAGGGACAACTGTTAGACACACACTAACTCATAGGGACATCCACAGACCCAGACAACTACTCCCACTGATTTGGGTCCATGTGCTCACCTAATAGCCACACCTGGTGCCTCTGGAGTTGCCCCATCACATAAGGAATGCTGCTATTCTGCAGGATGTAAGCATCATGCACTGAGACAGGAAATTTGGCATTAACATGGGAGATGTACTGGTCTGCCAAACACACCATCTGCACATTCATGGAATGGTAACTCTTCTGGTTTCTGTACACCTATTCACTCCTGTGGGTGGGGGACAAAGGCCACATGTGTCCCATCAATGGCACCTATGATGTTGGGGATATGTCCCAGGGCATAGAAATCACCTTTCACTGTAGGCAAATCCTCCACCTGAGGGAAAACGATGTAGCTCTGCATGTGTTTCAGCAGGGCAGACAACACTTTGGACAACAAGTTGGAAAACATAGGCTGGGACATCCCTGATGCTATGGCCGCTGTAGTTTGAAAAGACCCACTTGTAGGAAATGGAGTACTGACAGCACCTGCACTTGAGGGGGGATTCCTGTGGGATGGCGGATAGCTGACATCAGGTCTGGCTCCAACTGGGCAAACAGTTCCTGGATTGTGGCACGATCAAGCCTGTAGATGATGATCACATGTCTTTCCTCCATTGTCGACAGGTCCACCAGCGGTCTGTACACCGGAGGATGGCGCCATCTCCTCACATGCCCCAGCGGACAGTGCCAATGGAGGAGAACAGCGAGCAGAGAGTCAACCAACTCTGAGGTACGTAAACACAGCTCACTCTGAAAATATTCAGAAAACTAATTTTGCCTGTAATAGTGTTGCGGCAAGGCCTAGGTATGTGTGACGCAGTAAAAAATAAAGCCATGTGGGCCCCTGAAATGGCGGCTGCCTGACCTGTAAGCTGGGACAAGGAGATATGAGGTAACTGCGCTGGCGTTGTACACCGTCGCGGTAGGCAGTCGAAGACCGCGGCACACTTCTGCATTGGTTAACATTGGACCCTGTGGGTCCCAGGAGCCAATGACGATGTACGCCGGCGGTGACGGTATGCACCGCCGCGGACGTGAACGCCATTTTCTATCTGTTCAATCACTCGATACCTGATCTTCGACAGGAGAGGACCTACACTGCAAGTGCTGCTGTGACCTCAGTCTGGAAGAGACAATTGCTTGTGTGTCTGGGGAAAGGGCCCCTGCCTTCAGCACGGAGGAGTTGGAGAAATTCGTGGATGGGGTCCGCCCCCAGTACACGCTACTCTGCGGTCCTCCAGACAAACAGGTGAGTACACTATGAGCATGCTGTATGGGCAATGCCTGTGTAGAGTGGGGTGGATAAAAGATAGGGGGGGGTTGAGAATGAGGCATGCATGAAACGACGATGAGTGCATGTGCGTCATGGCAAGGGTAGGGATGCGGGCCAATGACTGTGACGGTGCAGTTGGTAATTACTACTCTTTTTCCCCTGTACAATTCCTGTAGGTCAGCGCCCACCAGAAGAAGGACACCTGGCGTGCCATCGCCAAGGAAGTCCGGACCCTGGGGGTCTACCACAGACGGAGCACCCACTGCCGGAAAATATGGGAGGACATTCGCCTCAGGAGCAAGAAGACGGCGGAGGCCCAGCTGGGGATGGCCTCCCAACGTGGGAGGGGTGCCCATCGCACCATGACCCCCCTGCTGTTCAGGATCCTGGCGGTGGCGTACCCGGAGTTGGATGGGCACTTGAGGGCATCACAGCAGCCACAAGGGGGTGAGTGCACTCTCATTCTGCTGATTCAGCGCGTATTGTAGGTGTCTGGGTGGTGGAAGTGGGCTGTGGGTTCCCTTATGCCAGGGCGAGTTTGGTAGTTAAGTTCCCTTCTTCAGGCATGCCCTGTGACACCCCACCCGTGTACAGTGCCAACTACACCTAGTCAGGCTCCTGTGACATCCGTCAGAAATCAGCCATAGCCTTGTAAGCCATGTCCCAGGGATTGAATAGTGGACCCCAAGTGCACGGCGTAGTGCAGGGGGCTTCTGTGTCTGTCGTGTCCGCCAATGGTAGCGGTATTGCATGCACTGAACATGTCCTTCTTCTGTCTCCCCCCCCTTTTTGTGGTCTCCCTGTTCTTGTGTGCATTAGCATCATCAGGCAGAGGAGCAGTGGCACTGGAGCAGGACGGAGCTGCATCCCACATGGTCCTGGAGGGCGAGAATACGACTCAGAATTCACAAGTGGGACGGAGGGCGAGGGGAGCTCCACGGCGGGGACAGGAGCTGACACCAGCGAGACGGACTCCTCCTCTGATGGGAGCTCCCTTGCTGTGGCGGCACCATCTTTGCCCCGCATCTACAGGTACAGCCACCACCACCCCTACCAGCACCGCCCTCCCAGCAGCCCCTCAGCTTTTGCCCCGTGCCCGCTCACCCAGGAGGGTGGGCATCACCTTCACCCCAGGCACCTCAGGCCCTGCCCCAGTCACCCCTGCTGCCCTCAGTGAGGAGGCCATTGACCTCCTCAGGTCCCTCACTATTGGGCAGTCTACCATTTTGAATGCCATCCAGGGTGTAGAGAGGCAGTTGCAACAAACCAATGCATTCCTGGAGGGCATTCACTCTGGTCAGGCAGCCCTTCAGCGAGCTTTTCAGACTCTGGCCTCATCACTGATGGCAGCCATTGTCCCTGTCTCCAGCCTCCCCCCTCCAACTTCCTCCACCCAGTCCCACACTCCTGTACCTCAGCCTATCTCAAGCACACCATCAGACCAGCATGCACACACCTCAACACACAAGGAAAGCTCTTGCAAACATAAGCAGCACACATCCCACAGGCACTCACGCAAGCATCACACACATGCAGACACACCAACATCCACTGCCTCCACTGTGTCCCCCTCCTCCTCGTCTCTCTCCTCCCTCCCTGTCTCATCTCCACTCACACCTGCATGCACTACATCCTCAGCCACTACGTCCATCACCAGCACACCCACCACCACACCCCGCTCACGTGCAGTCACCACCCCCACTACCATTCACACATCTCCTGTGTCCTCTCCCAGTGTGTCTGTGAGGCCACCTCCCAAGGTACACAAACGCAGCCACACACCCACCCAACAGCCATCCACCTCATGACAGCCTCCAGCCCATGCACCTTCACCCAAAGTCACCAAACGTACACCCCCTACAACCACTCCCAAAGCCCCTCATCTACCCATCCCAGTGTGTCCAAAAAACTTTTCCTGTCCAACCTTGACCTCTTTCCCTCACCTCCCCCACCCCTTCAGTCTCCTAGGGCCCGACTCTCCAGGTCCCAAACTAGCACCTCAGCCACACCATCGGCGGGACCAGTGGTGCCAGTAGTCACCGGATTATGGAGTGCACCAGGCAGTAGGGCAGCCAGTGTGGCAAGGAGCCACAGCACGGACAGTCCCCCACCTGTTAAGCATCAAAAGTTGGCCAGTGCCCGGCGGGAGAGGGGAAAGAAATCAGCCACCAAAGCCGCTCCCAGGGGTCCAGTTGGGAGTGTGGAGACAGCTGTGACACCATCCAAGGTGGGGAAGGGGTACAGTAAAACCGGCAAGTCTGGGAAGATCAGCACGGAGGACAAGACCGCCAGCAGTCCCGCTGCCAGAGACAGGACCGCCAGCAGCAGCCCCGCTGCCCAGGAGGCGACCGCCAGCAGCCACACTACCGAGGAGGCGACCACCACCTGCCCCGCTGCCACAGACAGGACCGCCAGCAGCAGCCCGCTACCCAGGAGGCGACCGCCAGCAGCAGCCACACTGCCCAGGAGGCGACCGCCAGCAGCCACACTGTCCAGGAGGCACCGCCAGCAGCCCCGCTGCCACAGACAGGACCGCCAGCAGCAGCCCCGCTGCCCAGAAGGCGACCACCACCAGCCACACTGCCCAGCAGGCGACCACCAGCAGCCACACTGCCACAGACAGGACCGCCAGCAGCAGCCCCGCTGCCCAGGAGGCGTCCGCCAGCAGCCCCGCAGGCCAGGACAAGACAACCACAAGCTGAACACCGCTGCCACAAGCACCGCTGCCAAGGACACCGCCACCACCAGCACCGCTGAACAGGACAAGACCACCACAAGCACTGCTGCCAAGGACACCGCCGCCACAAGCACCGCTGCCAAGGACACCGCCGCCACCAGCACCGCTGAACAGGACAAGACCGCCACAAGCACCGCTGCCAAGGACACCGCCGCCACCAGCACCGCTGAACAGGACAAGACCGCCACAAGCTGAAAAGCTGAACTGCTGCCAAAGAACCCGCTGCCACAAGCACCGCTGCCAAGGACACCGCCGCCACCAGCACCACTGAACAGGACAAGACCGCCACAAGCACCGCTGAACAGGACACCGCCACCACCAGCACCGCAGGCCAATGAGCGCCAAAAGCTCAGAAGCTACTGAGACCACCACGAGCAGGATGAAGCACTCTGGGCACAAAGCCCCCTCCAGAACCAGTGGAGATTTACATCCACTACCTCTGTCCTTGGCAGGATGAAGCACTCTGGGCACGAAGCCCCCTCCAGAACCAGTGGAGATTTACATCCACTACCTCTGTCCTTGGCAGGATGAAGTGAATGTTATCCACTTGAGCGACTGTGGCTTTGCACTCCCCAGGAATGAACAGTGGGCAAACCACCCACTGTAGAGACTTGTGAGACTGTGGCTTTGCACTCCCCGGGATTGAACAGTGGGCAACCCACCCACTGTCTGGACTTGTGAGACTGTGGCTTTGCACTCCCCAGGATTGAACAGTGGACAAACCACCCACTATAGAGACTTGTGAGACTCTGGCATTGCAAACCACCCACTGTAGAGACTTGTGAGACGGTGGCTTTGCACTCCCCAGGATTGAACTGTGGGCATGGAGCCCCCTCGTGGATCTGGCGTCGTGCACTCAACCGGCTGAGGTGCCCCCCCTTCCCTTCCCCCTGAGGTGCCTGTTTTATTTCCAACTGATGCCCCTGCAGTGTTCTCTCCATCTTGTTCAGGTATTGAGTGTGGGCCTGGCCCATGCCTTTTGGGCCCAGTGATCCATGGACTATGATGGTGGAATCCCTTGGACTTGTGTTCTTGGTGTATATAATTGTATATATGATAAATGTATATAATTGTAAATATTTTTGATGTAGGTAATTGAATATATCACAATTATTCAACTCATTTCCTTTTGTCCTTGCATTCTTCCAGGGGGGGCTGGGGGTGTAACTGTTATGTGTCACTATGTATTAGCGTGTGTGTTATAGTGGGTGAGGGTGGGGTTGGGGGTGTTGCGTGCTGCGTGTGTGTGTCACTGTTTTTTCCCTCCCCCCTCCCCTGTGTCGTAGGTGCAGTACTCACCGTTGTCTTCACCGCCGGTGTTCGTGCTCCTGGTAGAGGAGCAGGAAGATAAAGGCTGGCAGAATCTGGAGCTCCGGTTCCATGGCGTCCTGATTCCTCGTGGGGTGTGTAGAGGTGAGCGTTTTCCCTTTAAAGTCCTGTTTCCGCCATGTTTTTGTTTGCGGTGAATCTGCCCCGGAAAAGTTGGCGGATTGGTGGGTTGTAATAGTGTGGGTGGTACATTGTCCTCCACCTGTCTGTTGGCCGTTACCGCTGCGGTGTTTGTTTGTACCGCTGTGACGATCGGAGTGTTAAAGTGGCTGTCTATGTTGGCGGTTTCCGCCACAGTCGTAATTCCATTTTTTTTACCGCCGGTCTGTTGGCAGTTTTACAGCCGCTTTAACACCGAACGCCAGGGTTGTAATGACCCCCCATGTACCTTTTCTGCAGGAGGAGGAGACTGGAGATGCCCCTGTGTCAGCAGTGGACCCTGAGGACAGTTAGGTTGAAGAGGCTGAAGATGAGGATGAGGACAACAGAACATCAGTAATCCATCAGTACTTCCAATACACACAGGTGAGACAGTGCAGATTAACATTTCCATGACTGTTGGTGTATTCTGTGTGGCTGTGGCAAGATGGCATTCACTTCCTTTTGCCTCTACTTACTGTCACCAAGGGGTTGTCATTTTGCAGATGTTGGGTGATATAACAACTGTGTACTGATGTGCTGACTACAGCCAGCTACAGGTCATTATTTCTATGCTCTCTCAATGTACAGTGCATTTGCAATGGATGTAACTGTTTCAAGCAATACACACATTCAACACATGACTTACAAGTAGTTGAGTTGTGTCCAAGGGTGTTTATTGTAGTGCTACAAATTTGAGGGGAAAGTGCAATGGAATGGGGTGATGATGGAGGAAGGTCCAGGTATTGTTCCAGTCTGTTTGAAGCAAAGGTTCAGTGTCTAGGGGGCCATAGGAAGTGGAGCAACAACAGTTCAAAGTGGACAAGGTGAATGAGTGGGACACAAGGGGGACAATCAGGAGAGTCTCATTTCCTGGTGGTGGTCTTGTCAAGTGTCTCTGGCTTCTATCTGGGTACCAGGGAATGTTTTTGGGGTTGTTCACCTTCTGTAGGGAGAGGGATGTTGGTGGCCTGTGGGTCCTGTGGCAAGGACTCCTGCCCACAAGCAGCAGCGGAAGAGGAGGGCTTGTTGATGGACTGGCTAGTGGTAGGGGCCCGCTGGTGTGCTGTTGCCTCCCTCATTATGTTGGCCATGTCTGCCAGCACCCCTGCAATGGAGATCAGGGTGGTTTTGATGGCCTGCAAGTCCTCTCTGATCCCCAGATACTGTCCCTTCTGCAGCTGCCTGTTCTCCTGCAGGTTGTCTAGGATCTGGCCCATCGTGTCCTGGAAATGTTGGTAGGCTCCCAGGATCTCGGAGAGTACCTCCTGGCGAGTTGCTTCCCTGGTCCTGTCCTCCCCCTGGTTCACAGCAGTCCTCCCAGTGTCCCTGTCAGCCTGTGCCTGTGTCCCCTGAACGTTGTGCCCACTGCCACTGACCCCAGGTCCTGATTGTCTTGTGTGTGAGGTGTGGCCTGGGGTCCCTGTACAGGTGGGCACACTGCTGATTGACGTGTCCTGGGGACAGGGGTGTGGGTACGCTGGGTGGGTGCTGTGGTGTTGGATCCTGATGGGGGAAGCTCTTTGGTGGACTGTGAGTGGACTTGGGTGACCGGCTGTCCAGTGGTCCCTGATGGGACAGGTTGGTCTTCCAGATCCAGAAGTCCAGAGTTACTGTCATCACTGGGGGCATCTTCTGTCGGGGGACTAGATAGTCATGGCACCTCCTCTCCACTGACATTGGCTGGGTAACTGTGAGGATGTAAGTGATGTATTATGGTTCATGTGTATGACATATTGTACATTCCTGGCTTCTCCTCTATGGTTGTTGTTGCCCTGCCACCTTTTGTTTGTGAATGGTGATGTATTATGGGATTGTTAGTATCCCTACGCTGTGCATGCTTTTCTGACGGGTGTCCATGCAGGGCTGGGAGGGCTGTCCATGCATGCATTAGTATAGCATGCAGGGGTTTGCATTGGGGTTAGTCATATATGTAGGTTCAGTGTGTGGAATGTAGTGGAGTGATGGGAGTGAGGGGGAGGGTGTGAGATGGCATGCAGGTATGGGGGAGTGATAGGTAGTAAATGTTGCTTACCAGTGTCCAGTCCTCCGTCTACTCCAGTGAGTCCCTTAGGATGCAATAATGCCCGTACCAGCTCCTCTCATGCTGTGAGCTGTGGGGGAGGAGGTGGGGGTCCACCACCAGTCCTCTGTATGGCAAGCTGGTGCCTTTCTGCAATGGAACGTACCTTCCCCTGTAGGTCATTCCACCTCTTCCGGGTTTCGTCCCTTGTTCTTGGGTGCTGTCCCATGGCGTTCACCCTGTCCACGAGTCTCCGCCATAGCTCCATTTTCCGGGCAATGGAAATCTGCTGTCCCTGTGCTCCAAACAGCTGTGGCTCCACCCTAACAATTTCCTCCACCATGACCCTTAACTCCTCAGTGAAACGGGGGTGCTTTTGTTGTTCCATGGGTCTTGTATGATGTGTGCTGGTGTGACTGTGTTGGGTGATGTGGTGAGGTGTGTGATGTGGGGTGTGTGAGGGATGTATGGTTGTCAATGGTGTGTGTGTAGTTGTCTCTGTGTCGGTGGCTAACTCTTGCAGTCTTTTGGTGTTGGCAAAGGGTTGTGGGTACTGTTGGTGTGTGTTTTTTAGTGCTGTTGGTGTGTGGGTGTGGTGTGTGTATAAATGTCAGGTGTGTGTCTTTAGTGTTGGCCAATGTGGTGTTATTTTGTTTGTGGGTGTCCATTCTGAGCGTGACAGTATGTACTGCAATGGTTTAGCGCCATTGAATGTCCGCCGTAGTGATTCGTGTGTCATAATGTGGTGGCCGCTGTTTTATTGGCATGACGGTATGGGTGTTGGTACCAACACTTTACCACTGACCTTTGGCCAGGCGGATTTGTGTGTGTGGCAGTATTCTGTTGGATTGGTGTGTGTTTGTCATAATATGGATAACAGATATCCTCCACCGCAGCAGTATGTTGGTGGCCATCAGCGTGGCGGTAAGCGGGATTTATCGCCAGTGTCATAATGAGGGCCTATATCTCACTTTGATATAGTATATACAGAGCCAGCTTCCTACACACATATGTTGGCAAAAGCCATGCTAGTCAGATAAACAGCAGCTCAGACATACATCATCATTGAAATTAATATACATGTGATCATGCTTTCCTATTCCTAACACCCACTATTCCAAAGCTGCACACGTTGTCACTTGTGCAAAAATCAACTCATACTCCATCCTCAACATAGCATCAGACATGATGGCCATATCCTAACTCAGATGACGTCATCTCATTGATCAAAATTAAATTTCATCATTCCATTGCACACATCAGACTCTCTCACACAAAACCCAGGAATGACTCATATGACACACAAGGTGACACTGGCTGCATTGTCTTCAAATCAGGACATTTCTCCTGTGGTGTATGGTGGAGGTCCACCTCCAATACATGACAGCAAAACACAGCTTAGTGATTTGGGGCATTTCTTTGCATGGACACCAGTTTCACATTCAACTTGTTACATGTGTAAGCATGTCAACTTAGTGGTAGGTCAGAACAACTGCCAAACATTATTAATCTGTCTGTGAGGCGAAGGGCCAAGTAATGGAGACCCTGGCACCACCAAAGTATCAATTTTCCCTGACACTTCTGTTGTGCATTTCACTGCACCATATGTACATGGATTTGTCATGCAGCTGTTTATTTACTTTAGACCTCCATGTCCATATGGGGCAGGATGACACAGTATTCTGCATCAGAAGGGCATGCAATGGTTGTTGCAGTGCCGTCCCATTGTACCATTCATTGCTTTTGACCCTGCCCTAGATGTTGAAGACACCTTACTCATTATCAGCGCTAAAAAACTAACAACTGCCCAGGGGTGGTGTGAGCTTAGCAAAGTGTTGAGGAGTGCATTGATACATCCTTGTTTCTTGTCACTAATATGTGTGTGCCATTTCAAGGCATACACACACTAGAGCTAAAATGCCATAGCAGTTTCCTCATGTTCACTTGGTTCTCCCTTCCTGCACATTAACTAAATAACATTACGGATGGCATGCCAATACCATTCTGCGATATGACCTTCCCTCAACACAGACACACTTGCAGTGTGGTCCAGGTATGCCTGTGTTGGTGCTGGCTTCTGAATAATGTGCTAGTGCTGCCGCAGATGCAGACCTGTCCTATACTGTCTGTAAAACAAGGCAGGCCTGTGGTACAAATTCAGCATGTGTCAGATAATAGAAACATTATGGGGTGTATGTGATGCACAATGTACACAAAGGAATGTGTAAGTAGTCTGGACTCAGTTCCTAGCTAAGCTCCCTTCAATGCTGCTGGCCGAGGACACAAAGGGGCTGATTTAAGGAAAGTGATGCTGCACCTAGTATCTTGCAAATGTCCTTGTGCCTCTTAACACTCTCCCTTTACCCCACCATGTGTATGTAGTATGTAATATACTGCGCACCATACCACAGGGTAGGGGCAATTGCGTCATTTCACATAGTCACAAATTATGTACTCAGCAGGAGTGGTACCAAAAACTTTGCTCTACTCCTGCAGAGTACATAGGGGACTATCACACATAAAGGTATGCCCCTTTTTAGCGCCTGCTCTGAGCAGGCGTTCAAAGTGCAGAAAAAATAGTACTAGGATATATAAAGTTAATTCCTGCCCCATTTATTTTTCCCCTCTTAAAGGTGAAGGCCCCACTCATACATGGTGCCTGGCGCAGCCATCATGTTGTCCACGGCTTCACAAAGTGGCACTATGCATGCACTTTGTTAATATGGCGCAGAGAAAATGGCACTTCTGCCCTGGCTTAGTATCATTTGTGAATTTCACAATGGCAGCGCTAAAGTGGCGCTAGGGGCTCTTAAATATGGCCCACAACAACCTGTCCTGACCCTTGACAAAACATGCTGCACTCAACCTTATGTCCGCCTGTCATGCACATGCAAATAAGAATGTAGCAATGCAAATTGGGATACTTACCAACTGGTCCACCAGTCTGTATCTCCAGGTGATCCAACTGCTTCAACTGGTGATTGGTGTGCACTACTCCAAAATTTCTGCGCAGGCGGTGGAGCTCCTTTCCCCACCACAGCGTCCGTGCCTCTGTGGGGTAGCCCAAAACTAGCATCATCGTAAGGTAAAGCTGCACCAACCAAATGAACCTTCCTAGTTCATTAGCTACCATCTTGGTTACCCTCCCTTTCCCAGACATTATGCAGTGTGTGCAAACTGCAAATGTAACAGCCCCCCAAAAAACTCAACAAACTACCCCTCCTAACCCCAATGAACCAACAAACTATGTTACCCCTGGACAAACACCCCACAATACAATCACAAATGCAGGACTAAAACACTACAAAAGACTGAGGAAAAATACAAAAAGCACACAACAGCAACAGGACACAGCACAAAACTCTCCAACAACACCAATCCTCCACCACCACCAGCTATACACCCCCTCACACAATCACAGACAAAAAGACTGTGAAGTGTGAAAGTGAGTGTATTGTACCACGTATGTAGCCAGGAAGTCCTGTTTTATCACTTCCTGGGCCTGTGCGTCACGTTTTCTCATACTTTTCTTTTGTTTGACTCATGAAGGTCATGCATCGATTTTTCCCCATTGAGGCTGACAATGCCTCAAGACTTGCAAAGTAAGAAGTACTGGCGTTTGCGTTGAAATTTTTGACGCATGACGGTCATGCGTGGTATTTCTTCCCACGAAGCCTGAAAAAGCCTGTGGACTTGCGATTGATGCGCAGGGGCCAGGCTTCGTATTTTTGGCATAGTGGAGTATTGAATATTGCTGCTTGTGTGAAAATATTTGACTCATACCAGGAATGCATTGATTTTGTTAGAAAGGCTGACAGTGCACCCAAATTCACATACCATGTCTCAGGGGATATGCATGTATGTAGTAAGAATGTTATGGCTACCTGTGGGTGTATTCGCACACAGATCTTAACAGTAACGTCAGTATATGTTACCATTATGTTTGTATGTGTGTATGATGCATTAGATGACTGATACTCTTTGTATGTGTGCATGTGTAGCTAGACTTTGTAGACATACACATTACCACATGTGTATATATGTGATCCAACACATATATGTGGGTCTACCACATTGTAATGTCTGATTTTCAAATGTACATATAATTTCAACACAGTATATATGATGGGATATGTCCAATATATGGTAATACATATTATACCCATGACAAATCGTACTCAGAGGATGCAGTGGACAACGTCTGGGTTGATTTCACGTTACACCTGGCAATGTGAGTGCATGTGTGTCCACACTGAGGTGTGTTGTTAGGTTCAGGCTTCATGATGCTCTGCTACACGTGTGACATTTAGTGCCCCATGTATCTATGATGCAGGAGATGGTGTACTCACATGTGTTAATGAAGGTTGGTGTGTGCTATGCGTGTTGGAAGACATATGTAGTGTTATATATGCAAAACGTACCACCGCAGTGTGATCATGGGAAAGGAAACCTCACATATCTACCTTCCTGCATGGACACGTGTTGGACTTTGTTAAATGGCTGTGTAGTCATATTAATCTCACCTATGTTTTCGTATGTTGTAACACATCTGATGGTCATTTAAGTCTGTCAATGATCATGTGATACAAATGCATTTTCATTAGTCGAAAGTTGACTTTGGGCAGACTCCAACACACAATATCAGGCCAGTGCTATTTAAGTGGTACATGTGTGCAGAGATATCAGACATATGTGAGCATGCTACAAACTAGGTACTTGCAATCTACCATAATATGTTTGTTATGACTGTCACATACAATGGCATTCAACTGTGTGGCAGTGTTGCACTCAGGCAATGACGGCAGCCTAGAGATCATTTGTATTGTGTGACTTTTTATGCCCACACAGACACATGGTCGCATGATTTGGCACAGGTTTATAGTGCTCCACTCTGCTCAGTCCACTGTTCACATGCATCAGGCCCCTGACTGTGTTGAGTCAATGTAGCATCAGCATACATATGTATATCTGTGATCAAATGGCGTGGGATTTTCATTTTCCTCTGGGGTCCTTGATGTCAGGCTTGCTCTAGCATGTACAGAGGACTGGCTACTTGTGTGTATAGGACATGGCTCATCATTTGGCATGGTCTGACAGATATGTTAATACATTGTTAGTAATTTCCATTTGCAGCTTGGTTAGGGCCTGTATCTCTAGTGTAACTTGTAATTGTTGTATGACCGAGGGGATAGATGATGTCATCTGTCAATGCCTTCTGTCAGAATAGTATGCAATGGGCAACTACAACATTGTTGTTGAAGCAAACATGAGTAGGTTATGTACTGACCTAGCTATCCTCTCTGAACATAAGTTGGGTGATCATATGGTGAAATTGTTGTGTTGCACAGTCAGTATTGGTCTATGTGCGTACTTTCTCCATCATTTACAGCATATTTTGTTTGTTAAAGGCTGATTACACTTTGTACACATCTTCTACTGCAACATTGTTCGGTCATACATGGACAAGATGCAACGTGTGACTTGTGTAATTTGGAAATGTACACATCTTCTACTACTGGCTACATGATAGTTTCCCTCCCATTTCCAGGCTTTGCAAGATTACATGACTTCCACACACATGACAGTACGCCTGCCAAAGCGCTTGTGTAGTCTCAAAGTGACCTCCTCATGTTGTATCTCCAAGTATCTGTAAGGTTCTCTCAGCTGTCCTTCCACATCCTTTGGTGTACATGGGTTTGCACTAAATTCAACATTCTACAATCTATATCACTGTCACCATGAGTGTATCTTGTTAGTGAGTTCAATCATCTCAGCGCTGTTTCAGACATACATGTTAGGATGGATCTGTGACATGTTTGGACATTGCTATACATACTTGCACATCCCACACTAGAGTAGCATGTTGGAGACCAAGACATTTTAGGGAATTTTGTCACTGTTGGTAACTTTCTCTTGGTCAGGCATGTGAGTGCCATTGAGAGGTGTGTTTTCATATGTGGTGTGTGATGATATCATACAGACTAAACTGGGTAACCTTGCTTACAAATGTCAACCATTGTAGGTAATTGCAAACCCTTTCTTACGTAGGCCTTACACCCATACATCAGTCTTCACATGTATATCCAGATTAGATGCATATATGTGTCAAGACACCATATTTGTGTGACAAGTGTGTTAGAATGTACTTAGGCAGAGGGCAGACTCTGACTACATTCCACCCAGACATGAATTTTGTGGTGCATTTTCCCATTTTATAGTTAATCCCTGGCTATGGCCATAGGTTTAGAGTCGAACAGCACCCATTGATGCTTCACTTGTCTAGCACTCCACAGCCAACATTTGTGTACTATGTATTAGGTACAGCACACCATTTGGCAGGGTTGGGCCCAATGGCAGTGCTTGAACGTACCACCATTTATATACAGTGCAGGCTTAGGCTCAAACTTTGGTTCTTAACCCTGAGGAGACAATGAAGGTCCATTGATACCAATGGTCTCCCCCCTTGTCACACGTGCTCAGTGCTGGTGTAGCAGCTATCCGCCTGAGATGTGACACAGTTCAGTTCCTATATTTCTACTGCAACATTTGGAAACAGCCCCTGGCGTATGTACATTCCCCTTGCATACATCTTGCCAGGTGTGGGAATGATGGGGAAAAGGGGTAGGAGTTTGCACAATGCCCACTTAACACCACATATTTTTTGTCATGCGTGGATCTAGACCTTCGAAATCCACATGGCAGTGAGTTACGTGACACTGAAGTGTGGCATGGAGGCGCTATACCCTCTTACATCACAACCTATGTTCCAACCATCTTTGTTACTGTTGTGTTTCTTTCCTGCTCTCTGAGGTATGAACAACATTCCATAGATATATGTAGGGGAGAATCAGTAGACCATGGACATTCTGGTGGTGCAAAATGACTTATTGGTGATAATTACAAAGTGATATTATTTGTACAGTGTCTAGGTGTGGATGTTCTGTGCAATTTATTGTCTCCTACGAACTCGAGCTGCAGTGTTTTGTAGTTCCGCCTCAAAATGTGCTGCACCATTGTAATGCACCTCCTTATTGGGGTCATCTACCAGTTCATCCCAGGGAATTTTGGTCCGTATACATATGTTAAGCAAGATTGCACATAAATGTATCATTTTGCATGCAAGGGGTGGTGCAAACAACAGGTGTTCTCCTGTCAGGGCCAGGCACCTGAACCATGAGTTCAGGAGCCCGAATGTTCTCTCTACCACATTTTGTGTCCTTCTGTGCCCTTCATTATATGCCCCCTCTTCCACCGTTGTCAGGTTGGCAAAGGAGTTATCACGCAGGGCTGTATGCCGTAACCTTGGTCAGCTGCAAAGGAATGAAAGAACATGTGATGGTAATGCATATTTATGGTTTTGTATGTTCCATGGCAGATATCAGTTTTAGGTGGAGTGGCGACTCCAACTTGCTTCTGATATTGTGTGTGTTCCTGTTTCGTAGTATGGTTTTATTGGTTTGTGTTGATGGACATTACTATCAAGAGTTGTAGCTCAGGGATCTAGTGATTGTCAAATTAATCCAAACTGACAGTTTAACTACGCCAAACATGTGTTGTGTTGTCCATAATTGAGGCTGTGTCCTAAGTGGGACCTACCACCTCCTTGCACCACAGTAGTGTAATTTGTATTGACCCCATGGTAGCCCTACAAAGCCAAACTCAGGCCTCCATGTTAAAATGTGGCACTACAGATGCAGTGTGGCACTTTGTGACCCTTCCAAGCAGATGATGGCTGTGCCAGCCATCAGGTGTGCAAGGGTGTGATTCACACAATTGGAGGAGTAGCTAAATAGGTGTAGTGGACTCTCCAAAATTTCTACACATGATTCATCACAGACACATTTAACACATGCACAGTGCAGTCGTTGGGAGGGGCACACCATATTTTTTCATGGGGCCCTACATACGGTGCATGAAAGGTCAGGCATGTTCTCAATACTCCTACAGAGTCCTACTATGGCATTCATTATCTTTACAGTATTGCACCTACTGTGCACCATGGTGGCCAGTTACTTCTATATGGTTCACACATGGTGGCGTTTGACGGCGCTAAAGGGTGCATGTGAGGTGGCACTGGACTAGTTGCAGCATCACTTCTCATTTATCTGCCCCATAGTCTTACATGGCTGCTGATGTTGTTTTCCTTTGTGTGTGGCACAATGCAGCAGACAGGTAAAGGCGCACACCACAGGTACATCAGGTATGTGAAGGTGGTATGTAGTTGGTTACAGCAACTCTAGTGTGGCATTTGATATTGGTGCCACCACAGGCTTGAACACCATGACAAATGTGGGGCTGTGCCTCTGTGTGACTTTCTTTACAGTGACATGGTCTATGCCATTCAAATAGCTGAGCTATTCATTGTTTGGTGTAATGTGTGTGGGATCTGTATTGCTTTGTCAACCAGTGGACATTTGCCGTGGTTTAGGCCCAGCTTCTGTATGCAAAGGGTACATAGCTCCACCTGTCCTTCACGTGGTGTGGCAGTCAGGTTGTGGCTGTAAATGTACATATGTGTGTGTGATGTGCAATGAATGCGGTGTAGTGTCGCATGTGGCATATGTGTTGTTGTCTGTACATCTGTGTTCCCCTGCCCATGTGTGTTTAATGTGGTGTATGTCTTGTTTGTCCTACAATGTTGGTGTGTTGTCTGTGTACTGGTTGGTATAGTGGCTTACCTACAAGTAGGCCATTGCCATATTGCCCATCCTGGAACCGCTCATTGATGGTGGAATGCTAGAATATGTACGCATCATGGACGCTGCTGGGATATTTGGCTAGGATGTTTGTGAAGAGCCCACGGTAGTCCACAATGGCCTGCACATTTATCGAATGGGTATGTTTGCGGTTCCTGTAGAGGTGTTCTGTTTCAGCAGGTGGCACAAGCTTGACATGGGTGCAGTCCAGTGCACCCAGAACACGTGGGAGCCCAGCAATGAGGCAGAAACCTTGATTGGTCTCCTGCTGCAGTTGCAGGGTGTTGGGGAAGTATATGTGGTAGGGTGTGACATGGATGATTGCATCTAAAACATTTGGTAGGAAGGCTAAGAAGGATGGCTGGGAGAAACCAGCCACTTGTGCACCCATTGTCCGGAATGATCCTGACGCCAGCATGTGGAGGACAGCGAGGAGTTTGGTCATGGGTGGTATTTTAGTTGGATTTTCCACCCTTGCAGTGATGTCTGGTGCTGTGTAGTGCGGCAGGCGTGGACTCCCGCTTCAGATGGTAGTTTCTGATGACATCTTGTTCTCTGAGCCTGAGGATGATTGTGCGCTGTCAGAATATCCTCTCCTGCCTTTTGCCCAGCCTTTGTGGCTGCTGTGGTGGTATTTGGGGTTGCTGTGGTGGTGCTGGAGGGACCTGTTGTCGTTGCTGTCATCTGCGGTGTGTGCCAAGCTGGAGGATTAACAGTTCCATATTGTCCAGGAGGTTGGCAACGCTCCTTCTATGTGTTTTCTCTGACTACTAGTGTGTGGGCCTCATTATAATGCCTGGTCTGACCAGGCATTACATTTTTCCGCAAATCGGGCTTTGTGTAATTTTTTGAGAACGATTCGTTTCTGTGTGTTGTTTTAGCATCGGGCAGTAAATATGCCGCTAGAGGGCTAGCATCATTTTTTGGAAGGGAATGCCTACCTTGCATATCTGTCAAAGCCCAGCTCACCTGAGTTCTTGTTCATTTCTGATGGAGGTTGAAGACAATCCGAGGTTGAAGACAAAAAAGAGAGACAACACCGTTCTTGCGTTTCCACTGTTGAAGTGCTGCACAAATCTGCGGCCCTTTCTGACTTCTGTAAAAACTGGTGCCTAATGAAACATAAACAAAGAACAGATAAGTGCAACCTATTCCTAAATGGGTTCCAGACTATCCCTTTATTTATTAGAAATTCTCTTCTAAAAGTACCTCTTGGATCCTGGTCTCTAGTTTCCAGGTTTGGAATGTGTTACTGCTCTGGGATGTGTTTTCTATTACTGTAAAGCTTTTTTCCCATATTTCCAGAATCTTTTATAAAACAAATACTGTACTTTTACATCAAAATACAGCATGTAATTTGTGCATGTACTTGATTTACTGTTTGCCTTGCTGTTAATAGTTTCCACTGTTCGATTCTTAAAAGTTCCATGAGAAAAAACAATGTTTGCTTCACAAAGTTCTGCAAAATATTCTTGTAACAAAGAGTTTGAATCACAATGTTCGTGGAAGGTATTTCGTTTCAAATTGTCTATACAGGAATCCAGAAATTGTTGTCAAAGTTCTTTCAGGTAATAAAAGGTTTTGCATTTACTTGTTGCTGGCAAGAGATACTGATCAGTCTAACCTTGTCTTCTTTCTCTTTTGCAGGTTACTCATAGGAGAGAGGCTGAAGCAAGGAGGAACCGGAAACCGGAAGAAGGAAGAGCCAGAAGCTGCGCCCATTGAAGTCAATGAAAATCTGTAAAGAGCAGGAGTGCCAGCGCCGAGGGATCTGTTCTCAGGTAAGCGGGAGGTAGACGAGCACAAGCACTGGGTGAGGCTCGGGGGATGCCTTTTATAGACAGGGCTGGGTGTGGTTTGAAGGGCTGGGTGTGGTCCTCACATGCTGCACATGTTCTTGGAAGGTGTGCAGAGCTGGGTGTGGTTTGAAGAGCTGGGTGTGGTCCTCACATGCTGCACATGTTCTTGAAAGGTGTGCAGAGTTTCAGTTATTATGCAAATGAGTTGGATTAACACGTGGCCTAGGGAGGAGTATTTTAAAGAAGCCTTGGTAAAAGCAAGGCCCAATGTGTAAACAAAACAGCACATTAAACAACATACACAGAAGCCTAGGGGGGGGGGAAGGTGAGATAACAAGAAAGGCTTTCAATAGTAAGTTTAAAAGGGAGCTATTACAGAACCCACTAGTGCAGTGAGAGGGGACATGCTCTTTGCTGTGTACAAACCCTAACAATATCATTCTAGCAAAACTATGCAAGGTGGGCTGGGGCTCCTGCAAAATTACACAGACTCAGATATGTGGACGCAAGATGGGTCTAGCGTCAAAATGTAAAAGTGGAGGTAGGTTTAGGCCACTTTTGCTTAAAAAAGATTACGCAAAGGTGGCATACACTTTTCATAAATATGGGCCATAGGGGCATATTTGTGAAAAGTGGTGCTGCACCCACTGCAGTGCCACTTTTATTGCACCCCTTAGCACCCCTCTAGCGTTGCCATGTGTGCACCGTATTCAAAATATGGCGTACCACGGCAGTAGTTAAGGGAATAGTCTCAGAATTTTTTACACTAGTCCAGCGCTTTTTCAGGATTAGCATAAAAAATTCTGACGCTAATCTTGCAAAGCACCCAGAGGACCATTGTAACCAATGGAAGCCTCCTTTTAACGCCTGCTCTGAGCAGGCATTAAATGTGACGAAAAAACATTGCGCAAGGAAATATATTAGATTTTCTTGCACCATTTTTTTGCCCCCCCCCAATTGGGGGAATGTACCCTTTGCACACATTATGCCTTGCGCAGTCATAATGTAGCACAGAGGGTTCAAAAGTGACGCAATGCATGCATTGTGCCACTTTGTAAATATGGCACTGTGATTTTGGCCTCATTGGGCCAAATTAGCATAAAAAATGACACTAATGTGGCGCAAGGAGGAGCTAGGGGCTCTTAAATATGCCCCTTAGTTTGTACCGTACTTGCTCTGAATAGGATTGTGGTCCCCACTTCAGCAGAGTGCAAACCTCTGCCAACTAGAGACTCAATTTGTAACATTGGTGATCAGCGGTGAGGATAGGACCTGTATTTGTGCATTTTATACAGTGGTTGGTGTACACTACTTCCATATCTCAGACCATTACGTACCAATATACATTATTTTTGTCTTTGGCAACTTTTTAAGTTTTAGCAACAAATGTCTCAATCTGGAACGCCTACAGCTGCAATTACAAGAATGGAGTTTCAGCAGCAGAAATTGGAAACCTATGTGGTGTCCCAGCTCAAAGGTTTCTCCAGAGATTTCAAGTACTCTTTTAAAGGCCTTTCTAAAAAGGACGAGCTGCAAAAGGCACTGAGGCAGGAAGCTGCTGCACATCCAGAGGTGGGCAGTGTTGTGGATGGCAAGTAGGATATCCATGTGGAATTGTTGGACAGCCCAGAACTATTGATGGGGTGAGGGGCCAGCATCAATGGAGACAGGGTCCCCTCAAAAGCAGGCAGCAGTGTATCCACCAGATCTCTGTCCCCAGAGAAGCTGGAGGACAGACGGGAAGCCAGGAGGCTCATGTTGGGGTTGGCAAAGGAAAAGAGATTGTTTATTGAGGAAAGGACAATTCTTTTGACTCATGAGGTGAGAATGGAGGAGCTGGACCAAAAAGCCCAGAAGGAGGAGTCCAGTGCAGTTAGTGGCAGCATATCTTCAGTGTACTCTGAAAGGAAAGTACATGTACCCAAGAGCCTAACAGCTGCCTACAAGTTGGAGGAGGACATAGATTGCTGGTTTGAGGCCTACTAGATTATTTTACAAATGCACAAAGTCCCTAAGGAAGATTGGGGGCCATTTTGTTGAAGCAGTTTCAAAAGGAGGGGAGGGACACCAGACTAACCCTACAGGGGAGGATAAGATGAAGTATTCCGCCCTGAAGGAGACCCTTATCAGGAAATATGGTTTGAGCCTGGAGATGTAAAGGCAGTTTAGGGAGAGTGTGAAGCTTCTTACTGAGACCTGGGTAGATTTTGTAGACTCTTTCTGCAAGGCACTAGATAGTTGAGTGAAGGGCAGTAATGTGACAGACTATCAGGGGCTGTACATTTTGATTGCACAAAAGCAAATGTTTAGTGTTTATTTTACAGAGCAGCCCTAGCATTTGATTTACAGTAAGCTCTCTGACCCAAGGGAGCTTGCTAAGGAGTTAGGGGGTTATTCCAACTTTGGAGGAGGTGGTAATCCGTCCCAAATGTGACGGATTTACCACCAGCCGTATTACGAGTTCCATAGGATATAATGGACTCGTAATACGGCTGGTGGTATATCCGTCACTTTACCGTCACTTTTGGGACGGATTACCACTTCCTCCAAAGTTGCAATAACCCCCTTAGACTGCTGGGTCAGCAAGAAGGTACATGGGAGGGCCGCCAAGTTCCCCCCAGCAGAGTGAGGGGGAGGTCAAGGGAGACCCAGGCAAGTCCCAGGGTAAGGGGAAAGGAAAGGGTTCCCAAGTCCTTTCTGTGATGAAGGAGGGAAATTGTGGTGGGCGGTGGCCCAGGGTGCCCTGCTCAAAGAAACCACACACTGGTGGCAACTCTGCAGGAGTAGCCAATGTGACCTTTGGGGTAAGTAGTCCCAAGGGGCAGGTCATAGACCATTCTGTGATCTCCCATAGTTGGCAGGTGGACCCAGAGGGTGAGCTGGTGATCCCTGAGGGTCGGAGTCAACACTTCCACCAGGTGACAGTGAATGGGGTCCCAGTGACTGATCTGAGGGACAGTGGGGCTAGCCATACCATGATGGTGAAAAGGCTAGTTTCCCCAGAGCAGTACACCAGACAGGTGTGTAGGGTGACACCAGCCCATAGGCAGGACTTCTTCCATCCTATGGCCATGGTATCCCTAGAATGGGGTGGGGAGGTGACCCAGAAGAAGGTCATAGTTCGTCCCCAGATGCTCATAGACTGCCTTCTGGGGAATCAGTTGCCCCTGGTTTCAGGAGAACTGGGTGAGGCAGCTGCCACAAGTGCCACAAGTGCCTTAACAGTTCTGTTTTCTGGGGGTACCACTTCCAATCAGAGAGCACAGGACCCTAGAGGGAAGTGCAGGTGGAGGGAGAACCCACCTCTGCGTTCTGCCCAGCCTCAAAGTACAGACCTATGGCAGGATGACCAGTCTCTGGTTACCACCCCAGAACTGGTGGGGGGTAGACTAGAAGAGGGTGTAAGGCCTCTTGGGCTACTGCCCCCCACTCTAAGAAGTGGACAGGGAGCCCTAGATGGCCTTACCTGAATGCTGATACTGACAGCTGTCAGTGGCCTCCGTTGGTTGCTGTCCTTCCCTGGGTTGGGTCAGGCTCAAGGGGTGGAATGGGCCACATCACTTTGTTGGCCATGGTGGTACTGACTGCCTACTTGGATGCATCCATGAGCAAATTAAGTTTAGGTGCTGCTCAGATGGGGTCCACAGATGAGAAGAAGGGCTCCCCATGGGTCAGTTTAGTGGGTTCAGAGAGTATAGCCTGAGGGATCCAACTGGGTTCCGGTAAGCTTGGAACTGACAGGTGCCCCTGCAGTAGCGGGCCATTGTCCATGTTCTATTGCCCTAAGCAGGGAAACCCATCAAGGTATTGATTAGTCTACCTGGCTTTAGGCTTAAGGGGGCTTTGTTGGAAATGGCCCTTTCTGCAGGGTCATCCCCAGACTTTTTGCCTTTCTCCTCCTCTTTTTCTGACGCTGTTTTGTTGGATTTAGGATTCTGGGCACTTTACCACTGATATCCAGTGATAAAGTGCATGTGCTCTGTGTCTTAAACATGGTAACATTGGTGTCTCCATGACTGACATATTTGTTTTACTGGTAACTCCCTAGTAGAATGCACTATGTGTGCCCCAGGCCTGTAATTCAAATGCTACTAGTAGGCCTGCAGCACAGATTGTGCCACCCACTGCAGGAGCCTTTCAAACCTGTCTCAGGCCTGCCACTGTTGAGCCTTCATGTGCAGTTTAAACTGCCATTTCGACCTGGCGAGTGTACCCACTTGCCAGGCCCAAACCTTCCTTTTTATTGCATGTAAGTCACCCCTAAGATGGGTCCATGTTAGCCCCAAGGGCAGGGTGCAGTATATTTAAACTGTGGGCATTCACTTTTAAACTTAACATGTACAGGTAGTGAAAAACTCTTAAATTTGTTTTGCACTATTTCAAGGACTATCCCTCCCATAGGCTAACATTGAGGTTACCTTGGAACATCTTCTAAGTGTAATTTCCAGTTGGGAAAAGATCAAAACAAATGGAGCTTGGTCCATTGGACTCACAATTTAAAAATACATATTTTGGTAAAGTTGGTTTTTAAATTGCAGGTCTGAAACTGCCACTTTTAGAAAGATGGCATTTTCTTACTCTAACCAATATGTGCCTTAGCCTGTCACTGAATAACAGCCTGGTGTCAGGTGGGCAGGATGGGAGGAAAGAGTTGACACACCTGAATGAGCTGGGTCCTAAGCCTTTAAAAAGGGCTGCATAGCCCCTGTAGGTTGGAGCCAGGGCAGGAATGGCAGGGACTTTTTGCACTTCAAAGGCCTCTCCTTGAAGTCTACCGCACTTCAAAGGCAACACTGGGTATAAGAACTGGACTTCTGACCCTACCAAATCAGTACACTTATAGACCTGAGGACATTTTACAAGGAAGAAGGACAGATGTGCTGCTAAAGGAATTGCCAATCTGCTGGAACTCTGCTGGCCTCCTGCTTGCTGTCCCTGCTCTGCTTCCCGCTGCCCTCCTTGCTTGGGAGTGAGAAGGACAAGGCCTGCATCTCTACATACCCAGGACTAAGTGACTCCAAGGTTTTGCTGGCTTGCCTTCTGTTCTGAAGTCTCAGGGACATCAAAGACTTAATTCGCTTCTGCTGCAGCTGCTAGACGCTGCCAACTGTGAGACCTGCCTTGCCAAGTGGTGCCAATCTAGTCCTAGGCACTTGGAAGTGGGGCTCCCGGTGATGATCCAGCAGAATCCACGTATTGCCGTCTGATCGGCGCAATCAGAACTGTTGCATCTTTCCTCAATGCCGACACATTCCCGCTGAGGATAAGGAATCAGGATCAGAACATTAGTCACCCCGTCACTCCTCTCTGCTCAACAGCCAATGAGGTCCCAAACACCTGAATACACCCAGCCCTTGGGCTTTTAATTAAGTTGTAGATCCAACTGTATATGTAATACAACGAGGATATCTCAGTGGTTTCATGGCTGTTCTTGTTTTAAACCTGCAGGCCACTATTCCGTTACCAAGAAATAGTTTAGTAGTGGGTTATGCACATAATGCAAAATGCCAAAAACTCTTCTGTTTAAATTGTGTGGTATATAAATAGTGAGTGTTTAATTACACATACATAAGCAAGGCACGCTGTATCTTATTGGATGACAGCAAAACAAAACATATCTGGACTTTTTTGCCCTAGTATCAACTCACAATGTTTCTTGGCAAATTATTTCTTCATAGATCTTACCAACATAGAAAATGTCATTTTATTTATGTATTATGGGTCTGATTTATAAAAAGTTATCACCAGATTTGCGTCATTTTTTTACAAAAAAGCGGCGCAATCTTACAAAGTATAGGCCCATATTTATACTCGGTTTGTGCTGAATTAGTGTAATTTGATTTTTACGGTAATTCAGCACAAACCTAACTCCATATTTATACTTTGGTGTTTATGTCATTTTTTGGAGGGGAAAACCTACCTTGCATCAATGAGATGCAAGGTAGGCGTTCCCGTCCAGAAAAGGACGATAGGCCTTTGCACCATATTCATCCCCTGTGCTAAAATCCAGCACGGGATGCTGGGCGCCTTAAATAATGCTTAGCGCCATTATTTAACGCCTGGGTCTGGGCAGGGGTAAGGGAACCTTTAGGCAGATTTCCATGGTCCGAGACCATGGAAATTGCCCACAGGTGCCCTTCCCAGTCCCCAGGGACACCCCCACCCATGCCTACCCATACCATGAGGTCACCTAAGGATGGGCGACCCATCCAAAGTAAGTCCGTGTGAGTATTTTTTTTTTTTTGCCCAGCACTGCTCGGGGGCCCTGACTTGGGGCCCACTGCACGGCACTGGCTCCATGGCCATTCGGGTGGTGGGAATGGCTCCTGTCTTTACTAAGACAGGAGCCATGTCCATAGGGCTTGTGTGCCAGAAAATGGCGCAACACTGCCTAGAGGCAATTGTTTTGCCTCTAAACAATGTAGCACCATAATTTGGGGCAGAAGCCCCGGTTCCCCCTACAGCCCTGTTAACATCCTTTCCAACACGGCCTTAGCGCTGGCTAGCGCCATTCCATAAATATGGCACCTGGCCAGCGTCTAGGAATGGCACTGGCCCGCGCTATACTTTTTGACCCCAAAAATTATAAATATGTGCCATAATTATATTTTGTAAGGTTGCCCTGCTTTTGCGTCAAAAAATGATGCAAAGGCGGCGCTAATGTTTCAGAAATCAGGCCCTATATGCCTTACCTAGCACAGGCCATGCTTTTGGAGACATTAGTGCACTTTGCATTTTGCGCATATAATCTACGACAGTTGGAATAGCAATGATAGACAGCTTCTAAAACATTATTGTATGAATTCTTACAGTGGTTCATGTTTCCATTTCAAAGCTAAAACTTTAGAGGTCCCACATTAAATAAGAAACAACACTCTGTGATCTGTTTAATACAGCCATAAACCTGCACTCTGTAATCTGTTAAAAACAGCCATTGAACTGCTACTTTCACACTGCAGCAAGAAACATTTGCGAAACAAAAGTTAAGTCCTTTGGGCTCAAAGGGAGGTGAGATAAAACAAAGTTGACTGTCGCCTGGTGCAGACAATTAAAATATTCTCCTTGACCTCTAGGCGTGTGACATTTTCTGCAAAGTACCATGCAGTGAGACTACTAATCTGCCATCACATTGGTAATCTTCTGAAGAGGAGGCAGATTAACGTTGTTTGACCTTCGTGGCCCACTCCACTCACTCTGGTGCCTAGGCTGCTTATAGATTCAGTGGAAAGAATTAAATAAAAACTCCCCGATTTATATGATTATTACATGTATCAATCTATTCAACATAACAAATTTAGATAGTTCCCGTATATAATAAAGTCACGTAGAACAAACAATGAAGCCGACCCGAAAAGAAACAGAAAATAGGATAAATTGCCAATGCGTATCTTATTTCTTAGCACTACTTCTTTCGAGAAATGGGAATTAGGTGCAATAGTATTATTTATGTTGTAGAATGACTCTTGCTAAAACAAATGACAGAGTATGCCAAATATTTTTTCTTCCACAGAGGATGCTGCAACAACACCAACACTTCCCACAGATCATTATCTCTCTTTAGCATTACAAAAACGTTTTTCTTGTTGGATAGAATCTACACCCTTGATGTCGAAGTATGTAAAGTCAAAACTCCGAAAGTTTTATATTAAGAGGCAGAAGAACTGAAGATAGTTGTGCTATGGCTCACTTCTTCCACAACTTCCTTATCAATGATTGCTATGTCCATTGTAGCAAGAAACTAAAGATAGCTTCATGCCTAACTTTGATGAGCCTGTTGGATGTGACTCAATGTTCTTCAGTTTAAAGAATGACTCATGATTTAGAAGAAGACCTCAAGGTGTTGGTCCATTATATGATATATGTATTGATGGTGGTTGCTACAGAACACAGAGCGGGTAAAACTGAGGCCCAGATTTATACTTGGTACTAGACCTGTCGAGCGCCAAAGTTTTGGAGTTAAAGTAATTTTTTGCTAGCGGGAAACTACCTTGCGTCAATGAGATGCAAGGTATGTGTTCCCAGGCAAAAAATTACTCTAAGCCCCAGGTGCCTTATTTATCATCCCATGCAAAAATGGTGCATGGGAGGGAGGCAGGCCTAAATAATGGCACTAAGCTTGCTTAGCACCGTAATTTAATGCCTGGGTCCGGGCATGCATTAGGGGACATGTGGACCCATTTCCATGGTGGAACATCAGGGAATAAGTCCACAGGTGCCCTCCCCAGGCCCCCTGGGAAACACCCACTCACACCAGTAAGACAGCGGAGGTACCCCATCTTAGGTAAATATAGGTAAGTAGAGGTGAGTGTTTTATTGTATTTTTTAATGTTCCATTGGGGGCCCCTGAAATGGGCCCCCCTACATGGCACTGGGTGCAATGGTCATTGCCAGGTGACCTTTGTCCCCTGTACTGGCCAATGGGGTGGTGGGCATGACTCCTGTCTTTCATAAGACAGGAGTCATGTGGTATGGTAGATTTAGCATCAAGAAATGCTGATAGGCTGGTTAGAGTCATCTTTTTTTACTCTAACCAGTCTAACGTAATTTTTCTGTGCAAACCCACCTTCTCCCATACCGCCACCACCACCCCCACCCCCACCCAGATAACATAATTTTCCTGGACATTAGCCCACCCTTTGCACCGGATTGCACCATTCCATAAATAAGATGCCTGGCTGATATCTTAGAATGGCACTAAGCAGCGGCAAACTTTTTCACTCAAAACTGCATTAGCGCAGATTTGCATGAAAAAAAAAATATATGGGCCTGAATGTCCTCCAGAAACTCACCTCGCATTTCCTACTCCACTCTGGATAAATAGGGACATTTGAATGCGATGTGAAAAGTCACTAGGGCGTGGAATTCAGTAATGAAGAAGTTGTTGTTCCCATCTCAAATAACCATTGGCATTGCAAAATATCAATAAGTCACAAAACATAGTGCCTGATTTAGAACTCGGCAGATGGGTTACTCCATCACAATGGTGACATATATCCTGTCCTGCAAAATCTAAATCTTATTGGTAGAATGGGACTTAGATTTTGGCAAATAGGATATCTGTCACTGCTGTGATGGAGTAACCTGTCCACCATTTCCTAAATCAGCCCCGTAGATAGAAAAAATTAGTTCTTGAGTAATATTCCTCTGTCTGCAGGCTGAAGTTCATGACTCTCAGAGGTGTGGTGAAATGCTTTGATTAATCAGATATTTCCAATGGGTTGAAATTGGCACTTTTGCTAGTTGCACAGAAGGCTGTATAGCACTGGTATCTTAGGGCCTCATTTAGATTTGGATGGTACTACTGCCAATCATTGCTGTGGCAGTCCACCCACTGTAATGAGATGTATAGCGGCAGAGCTGCCAACTGCCACAATGGAGTGCTCTTCCTAGCCGTCAGGCTGGCGGGTTCCCACAACCCATATTTAAATGCTACAGTTCTATAGGCGGTGTACTGGTGGCGGATTGCTGATGGAGGGAGGCAGTCGCTGAACCCAATAGACATCAGACAATGGCAGTGGCTGTGGAATAGAAATAGGTCACACACCCTCTATATATTAGCCATATGTGTCCTCCCACATAACACACTACACACCTCATACCCACAAATATCAATTGCCATTTGGCAATGTGTGCCAAAAACACACATTGCCCTACATCAGTGACTTAACATACACCCACTATCGCCACTACACCCACCCACACACAACATAACCACAACAACCAACACAACTACACACTCCCCTACATGCACACTTACACAACATCACAACTACACACCTCCCTCACCTCACCCATCCAATCCAATGACAACACACACATACACGTACTAATGCACATATATAACACGAAACACAACATTACAGTACATGTCCCCTTGCAATGTGCACTCATGGACATAGGTCACAAGTGCTGTTGTAACCATAATGACAGTTGTGTATGTTTGCAATATGTGTTGTGTACCAGTGTGTCCCCATCCATGTCAGACACAATTGTTTACCCGACGTATGCATATCACAGTAATTTAAAAAAAATACTGTGACACGTATATGACTGCAGTGGTGCAGAGCTCATGTGCAGCGGCCACACAATGGACAGCTTCAATGTGGGTTCCCCACCTTCGAATCTGGTGATTGGGGAGGGGTGGTTTCAGTGGGGGCAACAGCGACTGTAGGGCTTGTTCATTCATGTCCAGT
The DNA here is from genome assembly GCF_031143425.1 of Pleurodeles waltl. NCBI lineage: Eukaryota > Metazoa > Chordata > Amphibia > Caudata > Salamandridae > Pleurodeles > Pleurodeles waltl. The sequence goes on along the minus strand of NC_090449.1, from coordinate 619,419,626 downwards.
TGAAAACGGAAGTGGAATCGGGAAAAAGGCACATTTTTACCTACTCCCCCCCCACAATCCACTAACTCAGATGTGGAGGTCAGACCACCCCAGTTGGCTAGGCGGTAAGGTACATTCAAATCTGCACAGTGGAAAGAGTGGCCGAAGTCCCGCCGCAAGCCCCTATTTCCAATGGCGCCCTTGTGGCAGATGATGATTCTTGATGGAGACGGTGGGACGGAGGTGATCAGGAGGGTGAATCGCCAAACTGGAAAATAGGTTTTCTGTTAAAAATGTTGTGGCAGACCCGTTACCTCCAAGACATAAATTAGGCCCTACGTGATCAAAAGAGTCTGTTTTCTGCATTGCCCATTTTGAAACTGAGTTGATTGAAACAATATGGGCGATGGAGGAACGTTACTGCATTTGTCTATTTCCTCACAAAACCTTAGAGGGTTTACTAAGAAATAGCAACACTGTAATTGAAAAATAGTAACAATATACCAGTCTTATAAATTGCCTCTCATGACAGAAGCCAACTGATTCAAGAGAAACTTCATATAAACTAATAGATACTGGTGGGTGCAACTTTTTCTTTGTCTGCATATTTAGATGAATTTGGGAAGCTTTGTTTTTGCATTTGTTGAGCAAACTGTGCAACATTTCATGACATGATTCGCAAAGGTGAAAATTGTAGCCCAACCAGACTCTCTGATTATGATTTCCTATTGCAGGTTGCTCTGTCTGTGGAATATCATGAGGCAGGGAATCATGTCAGCCTGCATCCTTTCATGTTGGTGACAAGGTGAAAGGTGCCATTTTTTGGGCACTTTTAACGCCTGCTCAGGGCAGGTGTTAAAAGGGGCCATATCATTATGTCATTATCTATAATGGGCCCCTATGTACTCTGCAGGAGTAGCGCCAAAATTTAGGTGCTACTCCTGCAGAGTACATCACTAATGTAAAAAAAAAATGATGCTATTGCTCCCCACCCTGCGCCATGGTGCGCCGTATTTTAAATACGACGCACACATGGTGGTGGTATGGAGGTGCTAAGCGGCGCAAGGAAAGTGGCGCTGCACTAGGTGCAGCACCACTTTTCTTAAATATGACCTGTATTGAATTTTGCACTTACTGAACCTTGTGAATTTGAAAATAATATTTTCGAAGTCGTGCTTCTCGTGTTGTGTCGTGTCTCGTGCAATTTCCTTGGGACATTTTTTTCGGCACCTTTAATGCCTGCTTAAAGCAGGCATTAAAAGGGGGCGTACCATTATTTATAATGGGTCCCTATGTACTCTGCAGGTGTAGCATCTACATTTTGGCACTACTCCTGCAGAGTACATCAATAGCGTCACATAAAATGATGCTATTGCTCCCCTAGCCTGCGCCATGGTGCACCGTATTTTAAATATGGCAAACACATGGTGGCGGTAGGGGGGCACAAAGGGACGCAAGGAAAGTGGCGCTGCACTGGGTGCAGCATCACTTTCCTTAAATCTGCCTGTAAACCTTTATCAGAAATAAACTGTGTTTGTGCATTCCTTTGTACACTTGGCATTAGACTGCAATGGTCTTAACAGCCCCTACAGAGCACCACAGTAAAAACAGCATTTGGAAGAAACATGGTCATGTAACCATATATTCAGCCCCTAGAGGGCATAATCACACAAAAGAGATTAATAAAGAACATTGCAGTTTAACCATAATCCGACCCATACGTGCATAGTGTATTACACATTTTCAGGACTTTTAAGTATCATTTAACTGTAGAGTCAGTGGCACAAAGATGCAGTGCCGCAGGTCGTTACTAGAGGTCCTTGCAGAATCAACAGCAGAAGGTGCAGTACCGCTGGTTGTGGCTAGATGTCCCTGTAGAGTCAACGGCAGAAGGTGCAGTACCATTGGTGGTGGCTACATGTCCCTGTAGGGTCAACAGCCGAAAATGGAGTACCTCTGGTTGTGGCTAGATGTCCCTCTGGAGCCAAAAACACTCAGAGCACAGTGTCACTGAACACTGCCAGAACTACTTCGGATGCCAGAAGCTCAGAATGTCCCCCAAACCCGTAAATGGCTGGAAAAGGACCAGGTCCTCATTGAAATGACTGAAATATTTAGCCATGCTGTACATTAAACCTTTATGAGAATTAAACTGTTTGTGCATACATTAAACCTTTATCAGAAATAAACTGTGTTTGTGCATACATTAAGGCCCGTATTTATACTTTTTTTGCGCCGCATTTGCGTCGTTTTTTGACGCAAAAATGGCGCAAACTTGCAAAATACCATTGTATTTTGTAGGTTTGCGCCGTTTTGCGTCAAAAAGCGGCGAAAATGCGGCGCTAAAAAAAGTATAAATACGGGCCTAAACCTTTATCAGAAATAGACTGAGTTTGTGCATTAGCAGAAGGTGCAATACCACTGGTCATGGCTAGACATCCCTGTGGAACCAACTGAGTTAACAGCACCTTGGTGAAATTATCATCCTTCAGCCCTTCAAGAGAATAGTGCATTACACATTTGCAGGCCAAGCAAGGTTTTCAGAATATAATTACAAACAAGGCCCTTAGAACACAAACTCTTCTCAGCTACAGAAAAGAAAAAGAAATAAAAAGTTCAAGCCATGAGAAAACTTAAACATGCATTGGATGGTGGAAGAGGTTATGATGTTTGGGCCCCTTCTAACCTAGTGTGGCCCACAGGACTTAGACAGAAAGGTTTTGGTGGTAGTCCCATTGCCCTAGGACGTGTTATGACCAGAAATGTGTTGGGAAAGCATTATGGGGTGAGTTTGCATACATTAAGGGGCATATTTATACTCTGTTTCTGCCGGAATTGCGTCTTTTTATTGACGCAATTCCGACGCAAAACTAACTCCATATTTATACTTTGGCGTTAGACGCGTCTAGCGCCAAAGTCCATGGAGTTTGCGTAATTTTTTAGGCTGGACACCTACTTTGCGTTAATGATATGCAAGGTAGGCGTTCCCGTCTAAAAAATTGACTCCGAGGCATGTGCGCCGTATTTACACTCCCGGGCAAAATTCACGCCCGGGAGTGGGCGGGTCAAAAAAAATGACGTACGGCCGCTTTTGCGCCGTTTTTTAGCGCCTGGTCAGGGCAGGTGTTAAGGGACCTGTGGGCTCGGAAGGAGCCCAGAGGTGCCCTCCCAAGCCCCCAGGGACACCCCCTGCCACCCTTGCCCACCCCAGGAGGACACCCAAGGCTGGAGGGACCCATCCCAGGGGCATTAAGGTAAGTTCAGGTAAGTATTTTAAAAAAAAAAAAATTGTGGCATAGGGGGGCCTGATTTGTGCCCCCCTACATGCCACTATGCCCAATGACCATGCCCAGGGGACATAAGTCCCCTGGGCATGGCCATTGGGCAAGGGGGCATGACTCCTGTCTTTGCTAAGACAGGAGTCATTTCAATGGGGGTTGGGAGTCGAAAAAAATGGCGCAAATCGGGTTGAGGCGAAAAATTTGCCTCAGCCTGACCTGCCCCATTTTTTGGCGCCCAAGCTCCATATCCCCCTACGCCGGCGCTGCCTGGTGTACGTCGTTTTTTTTCACGCACACCAGGCAGCGCCGGCGGCTAACGCCGGCTAACGTCATTGAATAAATACGGCGCCCGCATGGCGCTTCAGAATGGCGTTAGCCGGTGCTAATTTTTTTGACGCAAAACTGCGTTAGCGCAGTTTTGCGTCAAAAAGTATAAATATGTCCCTAAATCTTTATCAGAAATAAACTGTGTTTGTGCATTAGCAGAAAGTGCAATGCCACTGGTTGTGGCTATAGGTCTATGTGGGGTCCATTGAATTAGTAGTGCCTTACAGCAATTATCATTCTTTAGCCCTTGGACAGTATAGTGCATTATACATTTGCAGGCCAAACAATGCTGTCAGAATACTATTACAACCAAGGCCCTTGTAATACAAGCTTGTGTCAGCTGTAAACATAAAGGGCCATATTTATACATTTTGCTGCAAAACTGTGCCGACGCAGTTTTGCGTCAAAATGTTTAACGCCGGCTAACGCCATTTCCTTGCGCCACCCGGGCGTCAAATTTATACTTTGGCGCTTGGCGGCACAAACCACTGGCTAGAGTCTTTTTTTTTTTACTCAAACCAAAGCGCCACGTCGTAAAGAAAAACATCGTTAACGCAGGGAAAATTACTTTAATCCGGTTTAGGACGCCGCAAACCGAATACGTGCCATTTTTCGATGCAATAGCATAAAAAAGCGGCGCAAACACAGTGAAATGTGCTAAGGAGCCCCAAAATGGATCCTAGAAGCCAGGAGAGACCCCAGGAAGATGACAACCGATTAGTAACCAGCCAAGAGGACCCACACAAGACCCAGGAGAGGGAGAAGAAGAAAAGGAAGTGCTGGTTCAGTGCAGAGGAGCACGAAATACTGGTGAAAGAGGTGACGGAACACCAGCATCAACTTTTTGTCACCTCTAAATTGCCAATTGGGAGGAGAGAGGCAATGTGGCAACAAATTGTCGATAAGAACAACAGTGTGGCAGAAGTACTGAGAACAGTCACCAAGTGCAAGAAACACTGGCATGATTGCAAGCGCAGGACCAAGGAAAAAATGGCAAGGAACAGGAAGGCAGCACTGCAGACTGGAGGTGGGAGTCTAGCACTGCAAGAGGCCCGGGACCCCATGGAGGAGATGGTGGCAGCTCTCATGCCTTAGGAGATCGTCACAGGGATTCAGGGACAGGACAGTGCAGACTACCAGGAAACCACACAGATGCATGGTAAGTTGCATGGGGGACAAAAATGCCAAATTGTTAACTGCAAGCGGGGGTGACATACCTACTACACAATGCATGTCAGCCATGATAATCAGGTATTGGAAAGGGCAACGGGGCACAGCACGGGTGCATGGGCTGTGCAGGGGAAACTTGGGGCACACCACAACACCACACCAACAACCTTTCCATGGGGTTACTCTGCCATGTCAAGGATGTTGGAAAGGCAAAGCCAGTCCAGGAGGGTAGGGTACAATGTAAAACTGGCTTGCTGTCACACAACAGCTGGTATTGTCGCTACATGAACTAGGGCACAATTTCTAGTCTCAGGCCATATACGCAAGTGGTATTTCCCAATGACAACAGTTGCCATTACCACCTCTGCTGTGTGTGCAGGTGAAGTAGCTAATGGCAGTTACGTGCCCATGGATCAAACACACTCAAATTAGAGGGTTCAGGATGACTATGTTATCAATCCCCTGTAATTAATAAAAATTTGCAAATCCTGTCAAATGCTAATGTCTATAGGTGCTACAAACATCAGGGAATGTATGTAACATTATGAGGTACACAGCAGTAATGTCATACCCTTGCTGCACATGTCAGGGTCCACCCTGTGCCTGTGTCACAATACCTGCAATGCCACCATGCAACATCTCAAGTGTCAGAGTGCTAAGACAACAGCATTGAGGGGGAGGACATATGTTTCCAGCTAGTGAAACACACCTGCACATTCATAAGAGGAAAAGGAACACTGCTAGGACCATCAGTGCAATCCAATGTAGCACACATAGGCAAACATCAGCAGTACACACTCCCAATGCTGACACCTGTATCGTGCCATGCCAATGCTACACATAGTTTATGCTAGGTCTCAGCAACATATCGGTGGATTTGAAATAACCGAGGCTGGGTCAGTTCCAGATTGTTAAGTGTGGTGCAAGTGCCATCAGAACACCCACAGCCAGTGCAAGGCCACACCATGATAATGGAAGTAGACAGAGGGTTGAGTAGGACAAGAAGGTGGCAACACACAATTTGGGCAGAACCTACACGATTAGGATGTGACGCGGACATTTACCTAAATTGTCGACACTACATGTGACATGCAGGTGGGGCATAGGCCTGGGAGAATGCCTACATTAATGACAGGAACAATGAACAGGACCAAGATCACAATGTGCAACTAATAGGAAGTCAAGAACGTCACACTACAAATGCCACAACACAGACACACTAATTGTACAATATCTCATTGCAGAGGACAATAGCTCTCCTGGGGATATGCCTGTCCTGGACTTCCCTGATGACATGGACGACGAGCTGACAAACATTAGCCAGCAGACCCTCCAAAATGTCCTTGGAACCCTCCAGACCCCACCTTCAGTCACAATGAGGAGCACAAAAGTAGCAGCCATCACAGAGGACCCACTCACCACCCTAATTGTACGACCTGCCAGCTCCAACCCAGCTGAGGACTCTGAGGACACTGGCACCAGCTTTGAGAGGACTGTAGTTGGAGTACAGCGGGAGCTGGCCAAGGGGGTGCGGGTGGGGATGGAAAATCTGGCAGCCAGTCTTGAGGGGGTGCGTTTGTGCATGATGTCATCTGCAGAACAGGCAGCAGCCATGCAAGCGTGAACATCTATTCTGCAAGGACTTCAACAAAGTGTAAGGGAAATCAGCACTGCAGTAAGGGCGTTGCCACAACACCTCACACACCAAACCTTTCATTGCATGTACGAATGTAATCTTGACCCCCTCAGGGCCAACCTGGCTGCCTACCACAGTGATGTAGCTTCTATACTTAAGAACCATTAGCTCCTCCTTGCTGCAGTAATGCCCTCAATAGCCCCACAGTTGGCAGCTACCAGGATTTCTGACTCCACGTCTTCAAACACTGAAGTGTGCTTTGCCCCTTCAAACTCACCAACCAAGGGCAAAGGAGACGACACACACATCAGAAGATGAAGACGTGGAACAGATCACCTTCACCCGTAAGAGTACCCAGTAGCACAAGTCCATGCCAAATGGGCACTTATGTCCTAGGTCCTGTGCTTGTTAACATGCCAGTCTTGCTACAGGTGCTCACATGCCATGTTCTCCAGCCCACTGTTTACCTTGACACTATGCTCTGTGATTGTTTCTCACTTCCTCATTGGCAATTCATGTTCCTCTGCACTGTATGACACTTCACCCCAGCATGTCCAATGACATGTTCCATTGCACCTGTGTAGTATCACAATAGAAGGCATCACACTAATGGACTCACAATCCTGGACTATGTAAATATTGCACTACAGCACTTTAAAATAAATAGCATTTACACAACCACTTTGTCTGTGTAATGTGACACGTCAACCTTGTAGGAGATTAGTCATGTATGTCACATATCAATGGCTATAGAATGTCAATACAACTGCCTTGAAAGATTGTGGGCTGATAACTTTGCACAGGGGTCTGGATTGTATCATCATCTGCACTTCCTGAGGGTTATTTCTGAAGTAAATAGAAGACAATAGTATAATGCTGTGTTGGACTGTAGAAGTCCGCTTCAAGGGATGTTTAAGCAGAAAAACAATGTGTTCAAAATTCCCTTTTAGACAATGTTTATGTATGTGACATCTGACTATAAACTTTCATCACACACACCATACAGCAGGAATGGATGTGTACGAGTGTATGGACAAATATGTAACCTGGGAGTATAATATAAGAAATGATAGGTGTGAGTTCTGTATACAATACTACATAAGATTATACCATCACTCACCTTATCACGGTTCACATGGACATCAGGCTGCTTGCAGACGTACCACAGTGCCCAAGATTCCATAACTGGTCTCAAACGATGACAGATTGAAAACACACATCCAAATTTTACAACACGCTGGGAACCATAGTAACCTTGAGTGGTGGGTGCAACGGATTGCAGGTGCATAGAGAAGTAGCTTTGGTGTAGCTGCCAATGTGACAGCTCAATTGGAAGTGGGAATAACCATGTCAATAATGGGATTTGGATGCAGGATGGAACACAAATGCAAATACTAAATTGACACTGTTCAGTCATGCCAAGGCCCTGATCCCCAGGCATATGACACATACTGTAAAGGAGTACCTAAATATTTATTTACCAGTAAAAAAGGATACTAAAACCAGGGGAAACACCTTACCTAACCTAACCTATCGTAACTACACATTACCCACAACTGGCCTTATCTACCCTATTCTAAACTTTCTTATCACATTTAACTAAACACTCTCAACATCAACCCCACCCCCCCTTATGTGACGGTACACATGTAGGACAACATATACTAACCTAAACACATACTATCTTATTCTAAACAAATATATATGTTTTTGTTTTTATTTCTATATTTTTTTGTATTTTTTGTTTTTATACACATAAACCCCAACATCATCCCCCACCCACCCACCCACAAAAAAATCACGTTATAATATAACAGCCTACACCCCCAACCCACTTATACTAACTAAACTAACAGCCTATTCTAACCTAACACTAAGCACCCTAAACCTACAAATTATAAGAACCAGGAAAGAGGAGGGAGGGGAGGGAATCATGGCTGAGGGCCACAAAGTCACAAGTTAGCTCTCCGCAGTATCTTCTTTATCCCACGCAGTCTTCTGCTATTGTGGGACACCTCCTGCTGCAGCCCGTCCATCCTGCGCAACATCTGTTGCATGTCACGTCTCATGTTCATAAATTCGTCACTGTCTATGACTGCAGCAGGGGTTGTTTGTATGCCACTAGTGGATGGTTGTGCTGGTGCTGCTGCCATGCTTGGAGGGGAGGGGCAGGAGCTGCTGTCTGTGGGCCTAGAGCTGATGATGTGGTGGGACCTTCAACAGTGGCCGTCATCCTTGGTGCCACTGTGGTCGGAGTGGTGGTGCTAGTGGTGGCGGCTGTTGTGGCCACGGATGGCCCCCCCTGGGCAAATGCCCTCCAGACACCTGTGCCTCTTTCATGGCGATAACGCCGTGCCATGTTGCCGAACCCAGACTCCACATCCAGAATGTGGCGGTAACGCATCAGCCTCCTCTGGAATTCCCTGATCTGCTTGGCATCCATGTTGGCAGCTGTAAAAAAAGAGAAAGCCAAACATAAGTTACATCATTGTGTGATACATCTACTGATGATATTCTAACACTTCCTAAAAATTAGCTGAAACAGTCCAAATCACAGTACAGAGCACAGATTGTCCCTGAGGAATTACATGCCAACGCAGCCTACACATCTCCTATCTAACAGCACATCAATGCTCAAAAAGGTGTGTACCTACTTAAATGATCTATGCATCATTGTTCTGCCATTAGTCACATAACATATGCTGCAAGTAGTCCACATGTGACAGGCCAACTAATGACTATCTTCTGGATGACAATCAAGGGCCACAAGATCTGTGATTTGTAAATGGAATTGCCAGGATGTTATGCAGTTGCTAATCATGAGGGTGTATGCTAGGTTGGAACAAATTAATGTTAGAATTACATGTCTGTCTTCTACAATGGGATCCTCACACCTAGCTACATATTTTCATAAACCTAGGGGGTGATGGACATGCAACACATACTTTCAAACATCAAGGACAGTCAGGAAGTTGTGGACAGCTGTCCATGGGTTTAGTCAGTCCACCACAGGTAAGGAGGGCTCCCAACTAGGATAGGTACAAACACTGGACAATCACATCCACATTTATGTTCCTAATTGCGGACAATTGTGAACATCATTTGATCTCACTAATACCTTTCCAAAAACAAGCACATAGATGCAAGCACCCATCTGGGCTTGAGCTGCATGCACACCTATGACATTCTACTCAAGTGCCACATAAACATTGCACAGCATGTGGAGCTAGATGCTGCTAGGAAATCAAACATACAGTCCTATATGTTCATCAGTTAACAGGGAGGCTCAAGTCTGTGGGTAATACTTCTGCATCCCTGCTATGTGTGAATCAGGGTATGACTTGCTGACTAAATCATGAAAATGGCTACCTCCAAAATTTTTATTGGCATAAATGTAGCAACAAATGTCACACTGTTCACCTGCCCATGCCTACAGCGCAGCACTAGGGGCCAGATGTAGCAAAATGCAAAATTGCGACTTGCAATTTGCGAGTCCATCCGACTCGCAAATTGCAAGTCGCAATTTGCTATGCAGTACGGTGTCTCAGACACCGACTGCGACTCGCAATGGGGTCGCAATGACCCACCTCATCAATATTCATGAGGTGGGTCGCAATTTGCGGCCCCATTGCGAGTATAGGCACTCGCTAACATGGAGGCCTGCTGACGTCAGCAGACCTCCATGTTCGTGACCTGCTTTTCAATAAAGCATTTTTTTTTTTTTAAGTGTAGCCCGTTTTCCTAACAGGAAAACGAGCTGCACTTAAAAAAAAACCGAAACCTTTTGTTTCGGTATTTTTTCAGGACAGGGAGTGGTCCCTTGGACCACTCCCTGCCCTGAAAATTTTTTTTTGGGTCCAGTCACAAACTGGAAGGGGTCCCATGGGGACCCCTTCTAATTTGCGAGTGGGTTACCATCCACTTGAAGTGGATGGTAACTGCGATGCAATTTGCGACCGCGTACGCGGTCGCAAATGGTATTGCATCCCAATGCGACTCGCAAATAGGAAGGGAACACCCCTTCCTATTTGCGAGTCGGAAATGCATATTGCGAGTCGGTAACGACTCGCAATATGCATTTCTGCATTGGGAAACGCGTTTAGCGAGTCGCAATCGGCGAATTTTGCCGTTTGCGACTCGCTAAACGTTTGCTACATCTGGCCCTAGATTCCCAAAATATGACTCTCCGCCACTGATTGTCCAACTCAAATATGGAACAAAAGGTCAAACTCCAGTCAAGTCACATATCAGATCATGGGCCAGCACATCATTCCTTGCTATGTGTCCGACACACAGGAGTCAATCACACAACAGCTGCAAACACAACACAGAACTAACATATCAACACTTACTGGATATGTCTGGGTCCGCAAATTAAGCCACTTCTCAAATTGTTTAGGGGGCTGGTCCACCTGTAAAACATGGAAGGATGAAATGTGCTCAATGTCTGTGCACTGCACAACACTTGGAACAAAACTCACTGTGTGTGACATCATATATGATAGACCAGCACCTCAGGCAGGTAGACTCCACAACAGACATACCACTGCAAACATGTATTGACCCTGTCACTCCAGTGAGTGATGCACACATATATGCACACATTCAGTGGCCCTAACAATCATGTGGTGACAAACATGATTACTCAATTGGGTGCAGATTTATTTATAGAGGGTACTCCATTTCTACATTTGTTGTTATGAGAGACATGCAAAGCCACATTCCTGGTGCACTGCAATACCAGTCACTCAGTTATTGTGGCTTGTGCATCAAGGTACAATCAGTTACTGTGTGATGCTCATGTGGGTTGAGTTTAGCTCATGAATTATTATGCTTTCTATGGTCCATTATATGTGGGCCTGTGTTGTCTGTAAGTTACATATGCCACATTGCCAGTGTACCCAGAGCCGTATATGCCCCCTATGACACATGATGGCAGGGATCCTGTGTGTTACTTGATGACAATCTTACGGTAAACATGGACTGGTCATTTATCTAAATCAAAACCACAAAGAAATATATGCTGACAGTGTCTAATTTGATTATCCGTGACAGAATGCATGGGCACAGGTGTAGTCATTGCACCTGAAATGTGTTACTCATGGACCTCTCTGCCTATATCAGGTATTGTAAATCACAGTTAGCCACATTCATCATCTTACATTTGCCAAGTTGGGTGATCTGTGGTTTTACAACAAACTTACACTGTCCCCTAATTGAAACATGGTTTAGCAAATGTCCTACTGTGGCAATCTTGATGAGGTAGGTCTCAATTTGTATGCACCTTGGGAATGGCAGCAGTCACAGGAATGCTGGTCTGCTGATCTTAGCATACATCCATGTCTGTGATAGCCTTCATACTGAGAAGTTAACTATTGCACATATGCTGCACTAGATCAGCAGGGGTGTACCAAACGTAAACTAGCAAACTATTTAGCCACTTTATATGTATGATGGAAGTAGTCAGGGGTCCCTTGCACAACATCATGCCAAAAAATAATTTGTGACCATGCATTCACCTAGTACAGGTATCCCATGATGACTCATTAACTTATGAGAATTGCATGGCTATAAAGTAACACAGATGGCAAATGCATCAGCTCTGCACCAGCAATTGTGCCCAAGGCAAATTAAAACACAGAGGAACAATGAACATAGGGCCAGATATTATTTTTGTCTTCAATGTATAGCATTTGCTTCATGTTTTACGCTACAGCTCTGGAAAGTAGCACCAATCATAAAGATATTATCCTGTTTGGCATACATTTCTAATTTAAATGCTGCACACACCAAGTCAAAGTATAATCCTAAGATATTACCAGAGGTTAGGAAGAACTTTGTAAGTATGGCCATGAATACAGTTCAGGCATGTATTCCAAATAATTAGGGACTACATTCATTCCTTGCTTTAGCATGTGAAATACATTTCATTCCTGGTACACTTACAGACCATGAATAAAAAATATGTTTGAGCTGCATTACCATCATCTAATGATGCCAAAGCAGCACTGACAAGATAAGTTGTTTTTTGTAAGGCTGTGCATCTTTTTCTTCAACAAATAACAGTAATGTGTAGCAAATATTATATAAATCAGGGCCACTGTATATTTCACTTGCATTCCACATGTCCCCAAACATTGCATGCAGCATGTCAACAAATCTGCTACTGTCACTACAGAGCATTTAAATGTGCACATTAGTCTGATTTGTACTTACCAATAGGGCCACCAATCACCACACCCAGATGGTCCAGCAGGTCTTGCTCTCTGGCAACAAGGTCAGCCCAGTGATGCTTGAGTTGGTGGTCGTTGCGCTGGGTGTTCTCCTTAGATGGAACAGCACATTGGATCACCTGAGCCTAATCGCCTCCGTGTCATACCCCTGTATCACCCTGCCACCAGCCTCTAACATCAGGTGGAGGAAGTGGCACACCAGCCAAATGAAAGCCCCCAGCTTCTCCTCACCCATTCTCCCCAGATGTGGCCTTCCCAACATGACAAAAATAATAGGGATAGGAAAGGGTAAAGAGGAAAATACAGGGAAAGGAGGGGAGGAAAATGAAACTTAAATAACTCACAAACAGCCCACCAATACCCCAACTAACAATACCCACTACACACTCCCAACAGTACAAAGACAAAATCAGACACAAAAAATGGCAAATACACACTTACACTGATTTACTGAGACAATTACAAAAACAACAGATGACAATTGGAATGGCACACAGGAGACAAATGCACAATTTGGACAGACAAAACTCTCAGCACAGCCAAACACTCTAGAAGAATCATAGACTGCAAAGTGAAAGTGAAAGTACACCCAACGTACCATTTCTGTAAACAGGATATCCTATTACATCACTTCCTGTCTCAAATGTGGTGCGTTTCTAGTCTGATCTTTGAAAATTTTATGACGCTTAATGGCTTTGCGTCAAATTTCTTTGATGCAATGCTTAAAAATTCCCCTGCATTCTAAGATCAATATATTTTTCATGGATAACCAATTTCATGGGGTGCAGTGTTGGAATTACCATTAGGGGGCAATGGATGTATAATGGCTGTGAGCGTCATTTTTCAACGCACATGCAGCAAAATTTGACGCATATGTGTCTTTTTTGATGCGTCAAAATATCTGTCTTTAACTGTGTTTGTGTCATTTTTCTTATTTTTAACGTACATGAAAGCTGTAACTATACAGAGATAGGCTATTAGGGCCTGCTGTGTGTGTTCCAGTGTTTGGGCACATGTGGCAGACCACACTACTGCAGACCATAATACGGATGTTGCTGTGCCGGATTAGCACTCTTAACTGACACAACAGCAACCCAAACATTTGGAATAAAAATTGGTATTCCCTAGTTTGAGCAGGTGGTACGTCAATAGAGGATAGCAAGGCTACACAACTTAATACATTTACTCATGGCCTGTGTGTATATGTCTGTGAATTGACTATTTCAATTGTTGTTGTGCCTCTGTGTGAACGTCACAAGACGTGTTTTGAATAATGTGCTTGTATGCATATGTTGTAAATGTGGATAACCATCAGATGCCAATCATTGTGGTACATCAGTCAGGATATGTGTTTGTCATACCGTAACTTCTAATGATGTGTGAACTTCCCTGACTCTGGGGACAAAACATCTCTCATGACAAACTATGCACAGGATAGATAGAGGACGGTTGATAATGGCAAAGTTACAAGGGTAAGCCATCACATGTACTGGAATGTTGGTTACCACTTCCTGGTCACTTGTTTGTATACTACCCATGAGTCGGGCATTTGAACATGCTAGGTAGGTGTAGTGTCTCTGACACAGAGTCCCAAACCCAATCCTAAAATGTTATGTTACACCACAGTTTGAGTCATATAAATTACCTATGTTTCTCCTGTGGCAGTGGAGGACCAGCAGACCATGCTGCATGTGTTCACATATTTCCAGTGGTTCATTGCACAAAGGTGTCCAGTTCAAGTGTGTGGCCATGTGTACCCTGTGTCAGTATTGGCCTCCATGTTGTCACAGTTACATGCAGGTCCAGTCATGAGTCTGTGGAGCCATTCCCTGCATTAACAGAGTATCCTTCAACGCAGAATTGACCTAAAGCCGAAGAAAAATTGATGACACACATGGGGACAGTCCAACTATGGCACTGCAGAACTTTTATAAGGCTGACAACAGGGCAACCTTGGTGTCCTCAAAAACTTTATGAATCAGTAATAGGAAACAGGCAGGTTTCATCACAACATTTGTACACAGGGTGGCCTCTAAAATTCCCACTGCAACAGGGAACATCAGTGCCTCTGTGCTGATTAATCTCACAGCTAGTCACCACGCAAGCACCATCAATAGGTTGCGGCCAATATGAATCTGTGTGTGGACTGTCAGGGCGCAAACATGTTTTGTCCTTCCATACACATTAGCAAACATTGTTTGTTGTGCTGGAGGCATTGTACCAAATCCATGCATACAGCCATAGTACACTGTCACTGTTTGTCACTCATGAATACATGAAACCCAGACAAGGGATGGGGGCTGGATTAGGCAATTTGAATACATGTCCCAGACCATAATACAATAAGTAAACTGATTACACTATACAATCTATTTGAGGATTCATCGTAGACCTCCCAAACACAATACCCCATGAGGAAAGAGAGGGCATGGAAAGCAACTATGAGACAAATGTAGCCACAGGGAACCTCTATGGTTAACGCAAATACAGGAACCAGTCAGGCTAACAGGATGCAGGCTCTGTCAGGAAAAAACATGAACAAGGCAAATACACAGTGAGCAGACTCTGACTGTGAAAAAGCTGGAACAACACTGTGGGAACTAAAAACTGTAATTGTGCTGTGGGCTGCAACGTTACACAATCCCCCAAGGGTTCTGTTGCACAAGTGATTTATACTGCAATGCACAACAAAGATATTCAGAAAATGTCAGCTTCTAATCAGTTCCAGGCTGCAGCAATGGCAGTGCAGGTTCAATTTAGCTGGTCAGCATGGAAGTGATTACAGGTGTGTGCCGCTTCAGTCTCTCACAAGTCCTGTAGTTGAGAATGAAGTTCAAAGGGCCGACTGGACCTTTCAAGTGTGAAGCATTGGACAGCTGATTACAGGTCCTACCGACTACCAGGCAGTGCATTATCGGACCTGAAGACCATGCAGACTGATGAACTATGACTATGGCATGCCATACTGAAGAGAGAAGCACACAGGAGTCAGAATGGGAGTCTGGGTGTGTGTTAATGAATGTTATCAGAGTTGAGATAGTCTATTTACAGGGCCCCCTAGAGAAGGGTGGGCAGAGACTGAAAACATGGCAGTGGCAAGACTTATTACCTGGGATGGACTCTGGAGGGCATGTCTTTTGAGCAATGATTGCCATACCTGGGGCACTCGTGCGATCCATTTTCAGCGTAGTTAGACACACGCTCCTTGCAGGGATAGCTGATGTCACACTTACTGCTGTTAAGGGTCTGGTCATTCATTCCTGTTACCAATACAATAGCACATCCACTGCCTCATGTATGAAACACTTTTTTACCTTATGGTTGATGGTGTCTTAGTTGTGTGTCAAGTGCTGCAATGAACCATGTTGGCAACATGGATGTGTGCCATATCTGTGCTCCTCTGATTTTGCCTTTCACATGTGGAATAGACAGGACATTTGTCATTTCCACTGTGTGTGATGTTGGGTGTACATTTATACCCATCAAATGTGATGTTGCTTTTTCAGTATCCTAATCTGTATTACTGCAATGCTCCATGAGGCTAAACTCTGATTATGATTCTTAGGGATCAGGGGATGCATAAAAAATTACCCAGAGCGTTATTGAGTGCTGACGTGAGGTGTTTAATGATATATGGTAAGAAAGTGGTGATGGTGACTATAGTTCGAAAAGGTTTTGTAAAATGTTTTGTCTACGAAGGAATCATGCTGCAGTGTTTGGATGGTCCCCCTCATGTTGATGAACAGCATCCTCCTCTACCTCCTCTTCAGGAATTTGTGGGTCTGGTTCATAGAGGGGAATGTTCCTCCTTACACAAATGTTGTGCAGGATGGCACAGGTCAAAATGATCTTGCAGACCATTTCAGGTGAGTATAAGAGGCTGCCTCCAGTGATGTCGGGGCACCTGAATCTTGACTTCAGGATGCCAAAGGTCCTCTCTACTATCGCGCATGTCCTCCGATGTGCCTTATTATAGGCATGCTCTGCTGCTGTGCTTGGGTTGGCAAATAGGGTCATGATCCATGGCTGGATCCCATAACCCTGATCAGCTGAAAAAGAAATTGAGTGTAAATATTTGGATGTTGGTTGCACCTTGATTATCACTTTGAATGGCAGTTGTTATCTTGTGTCGTCTGTGACTAATCTGTGTTTGTGTTATTGTGTGGGATCCTAGGCTTCTTGAATGTTCTTTCAGCATTGGGTTGTTTATTTATCTAAACTGGTGTTATGCTGATTGACCTGATATCAGTGGTATATTTGTAAACTTGCAGTTCATTGTGTATCTCCCATGCATTATGTCATGTGAAAGAAGTGTCCATGTGCCTTCACTGGAGGTGACATGATACTTCCACACACAGAATTGATTCCACTGTGGTGGTAACACGGTTGCACTATATGGCCTGAACATCCCATCCAATTCAACATATGTAATAGTATGTGAAAAACACAGTGAGGCTCTTTGATTTGGCTAGGTTTCAATGTACAACACATCTCTATAAGTTTGCAGCACTGAAGTGTTCACAATTGACAATGCACAAATATCCCATGTGTGATTAGTTCTATGCAAACCTATTTTTGTGCCCTCACCGAGTTGGCTCATGTGCAAATGTGTACCTGCACTACTGAACCTGGTCCAGGTAAGCTGGCTAATTTGGTTGTGGGGGTGAAGGTTTAAGTGTCAAAAGGTCCATGTGCCTGTACATCTGTTGTGTATATGTGTAATTGTCTCAATCCGTATGTGTAGCAATGTGCACTTTGCAATATTGTCACATCAATATGTTTTCTTTGCACAGACAAATTCCTTATTGGTAGCGGGCAATGTCACCCCAGGAGTGATGTAAGATGTTAGTATTGCCTCAATGTTTCCATGTCACCTTCATCAGAGTCAGCATCATCATGCTATGTGTCTCATGGTGTTTGACCTACAGCGAAACACATTACACACCCCTTACACAGTACGTATTGCTTGGAAGGGTGTGTGATTGAGTGTTATTTATGTGATATTGGAAGATTCATCTTCCAAGTTGTACTGCCAGTTAAGCCCATGTCATTGTCACTGTGTGGTTTTAAACTGGTCCCTTGTGGCTCTGGCGTGGCATCTGTTGTTATCTGGCATTTGTCCATAGGTGCGTATCCCATTGGGTCAGGATTTCAAATATGACTAGCAGTGTCACAACCTCAGTGTCTTCGTGGCCACGTGTCCATGTAGTGGTGTATGTGTTGTATGTCCTACAGGGTTGCTGTGCAGTGTGTATATAACTAGGTTTCTGGGCTTACCAACAAGTAGCCCATTTCCATATCGTCCATCCTGGAAGTGTTGATTGATGGTGCAGTGGCGGAAGATAAATGAATCATGTACATTCCCAGGATACTTTGCCACGATGTTGGTGATCAATCCCCGGTGATCCACAATGGCCTGCACATTGATGGAGTGTGTGTGCTTCCTGTTGCGGTATAGATGCCCAGTTGCAGCAGGTGGTACAATCCGGACATGTGTGCAGTCAATGGCACCAAGCACGTGTGGGAAGCCGTTAATATGATAAAAGCCCTATTTGGTCTCCTGCTGCTTCGTTGGGGAAGCTGATGTGGCGGGGTGTGAGGGAGATGATGACATCCAATACCTTGGATAGGAAGGCAGAGAATGAGGGCTGTGAGATCCCAGCAACCAGGGCACCAGTTGTTTGAAAAGAGCCACTTGCCAACATGTGGAGGACAGCTAGCAGCTTGGTCTCTGGTGGAATGATGTGGGGTGTTTGCAAGCTGGGTGCCAACTGTGGCTCAATGTGGCGCAGCAGCTGCTGTATGGCTTGCCAGTTGAGTCTGTACCTCTGGATCATGTCATGTTCCCTGAGGCCCTGAAGGGTTGTCCTGGTCCTGAATATCCTCTCCTGCCTTCTGCGTTGCCTTTGGGGTCCCTGCTGGTGTGGTGAAAGCTGCTGCTGTTGGTCCTGTGCTCTGCGTCTTCGTGCATGCTGGATGAATAGCATCTCAATGTCTTCCTTTTGGAGCTCTGATGTTGCTTCTGTGTGTTTTCATTAAGTACTGGTGTGTTTTCCCCATTTAAATGCCTGCGTCATTTTTCGACTCCGCCTCCCAGCCGAGCAGGATTTTTGCGCGGTTGGATAAATATGGCACACAAGTGTTTAAGTCATTTTTTGGACGGAAATGCCTACCTTGCATGTCATTAACGCAGGAGGTTTCACATGTCCAGACAATGACGTTCACAGAGCTATTTTGACGTTAGCGGGGTCTAGCCTCAAAATATAAATATGGTGTTAGTTTTGCGCCACATTTGTGACCAATAAAATGATGCAAATTCAGTTCAAGCAGAGTATAAATATTCCACAAAATCTCCAGCTATTAAAAAAAAAAAATATGCACTGAATAGTGGAAGAGGTTATGATTTTTGTGCCTCCTCTAACCCAGTGTGACCCACAATATGCCTGGACAGAAAGAACACATTGTTCTGAATGTTTTGGTGGTGGTCCCATTGTCTTAGGACCACCACATGCTGAGTTATGGGAAACAATGTGTTGTAATAGGAATTCCTGCAAAGCATTATGGGGTGAGTCTCCATGCATAAATTAAACCTTTATCAGAAATAAACTGTGTTTTCGCATTAGCAGAAGGTGCAATACCACTGGTTGTGTCTACATGCCCCTGTGGAGCCTACTGAGTTAATAGTGCCTTGGGGCAATTATCATCATTCAGCTCTTGGAGAGCTTAGTGCATTACACATTTGCAGGCTGAGCAAGGCTATCAGAATATTATTACAAACAAGGCCCTTATTATACAAACCCCTCTCAGCTGTAAAAACAAAAGTTACAACTATAAGAGAGTTTAAATATGCATTGAATGGTGGCAGAGGTTATGATTTTTTGCCCCATTCTAACCTAGTGTGACCCACAAGACCTGGACAGAAAGATCACATCATTCTGAATGTTTTGGTGGTGGTTCATTGCCCTATGACCACCACAGGCTGAGTTATTGGCAAAAATATGTTGTAAAAGAAATGCCTGAAAAGCATTATAGGATGAGTTTCCCCGACTGCAGTGAATAGTGTAGTATCGGCTCTCCCACTGTGTTGAGGATTCCTTCCTGTGTCGATTTCATGCTATATAAAGCCACAAAAAATGTACAAAACACACACCCAACACAACAACTTGTAATCACTGGTTATGTAAAGTAAGGACCAAGTGAAGTGCAAACGCAGAAAACGAGAAGCGCTCAAGAACACGAGTACTTACTGATGAACATGAGAGGCAGGAAACAAAGAAAAATAGTCCATCCAAGCAACAGAAAAACATTCCTGGCATAATTAAATTGTACTTGGCTAGTGCTCCTCAACCAAGTACGGGAAGTGACATATTGGCTACCAAACCAGTAAGCTGGCAGCAAAACAAGATCAACACTGCCTTCAACCTATGGTAAGCGGCAGGCAGAGGCAGGCAGGAGCGAAGTCCTATACTCCAACCAACAGGTCTTGCAGACAGCACATGTGCAATGTCTAGGCTCGACCTAAAATCAGCTCTACCTAGTGAATCTACTACAAAACCAAAATAGCATTATCGTTGATAAACGTTGTTGAAAAGAACACATTGATTTTTTAAAAACAAAACAGAGTGTAAGTAAATTTGATGTAGGTTCAGTAGCCATTAGCACATTTTATCAAAAGCCAGACTTGAAAGTATTATTTTAAACATTCTAATGAGATTATTATGTTTTTAAAAAGTGGCCACTAATGAACATCATACCTTTGTTTTTGGCACTGAAATAAAGCAGTGGCAGCAGTAAAAAAGGAAAAGAAACAAGTTACTGGAAGAAGTAGGGGCAGACAAAAAAAGTGGTTTTGCACCCAGTGCAACACCACTTTTCTTGCACCCCTTAGCACCCCCCTACCACCACTATGTGTGCACCATACTTAAAATACAGCATACCATGGCGCAGGGAGGGGGCAATAGCATCAAACGTTTTGACATTATTGATGTGCTGTTTAGGGCTAGGGCCAACATTTTTGAGCTTACCCTGAACAGTACATATGGGCCCATTGTAACCAATGGTGTGCCCCCTTTTAACGCCTGCTCTAAGCAGCAAAAATGCAGAGGAATCTCTTAGATTTTACTGTGCCAATTTTGTGGTCCCCCTAAAGGGGGTATTCCCCCTTTGCCTACGTTATGCATGACACATGCATAATGTGGCTCAAAGGGTTGCAAAGCCACTTTGAAAACATGGTACAGTGATTTTTTAAGCCTAACGCCACATTAGTGCAAAACATTTATGCTAATGTGTCGCTAGTGCTTCTTAAATCTGGGCTGTAGTCTTTTGAAAACACACAGCTTCATGCAGTTACAGCAAATTTCATTGTTAGAAAAGTAGCTAATAAAAGTATATATCAACAGCTTCCAACTTGTAGCACAAGTTCTGTAACAGTTATTTTCATAATGTTCCTTAGCCATCTTGGGTTCAAGTATGAAAAAAAATTCCATACTTCTAGACGAGACCACAGCTAAAAGCCTAGATCCAACTAATTCCGTTTTCTTCCAGGCAGATATCACTCAGCTAATTGTTTTGGCCACACTTTTCTTTCCGGAAAAGCAGCACCACTGCAGCAGTCTGTGTCCTTCAGAAATCCTGAACCCCATTAGTCTTGCAGTTTTACAAGGAGCCATCACACCTGTCCCTGAGAGTAGTCAGAGAGTAGGCAGAGATTCACATTGAAGGAGGAATCATATTCCCCTGTCCTTCAGGAGGCAGGCAAGATTTCTTCCAAAGCTTTCTACTTATGACTTCTAAGTTCCAAGCATCAATCTGTCTTAAGGGTAATCATAGTAGTAGGTTTGAAAGGTAAGTCCAACAGTGATTTCAGAAATTCCTGCCAGCATTATTCTTCTCACTTTCTCAGCTGTGATTCACTTACTCTTTTCCAGCATTGGCTGCAGGCCAAAACAATTCTACATTTCTTTGCTACCCAGTATCACAAGGCAGTATTATATACTAGCAGCATTTAGTTAGGTGGCAAATAAACTAACAGAAACATACAGGTTTCTAGATAAACTATTGAATGTATATATGAATAGAATAAGTGGATTGATATTCCTACTTGAGCACCCTTTTTGTTGGTTGCAATACATGCTCCCTCATGCCAGGGAATACTAAGGAGCTCCCAGAGATACTTTAGAGACTAGGGACTACATGTACGAAGCAGTTTGCACATCGCAAACAGCGAATCGGGCCGTCTGCGATGTGCAAAATGCACTTTGACATGTTCTAACTCATTTATGCGATTCAGTAAACTATTGTAGGAAAGTCCTCCTTTTTGCCCTGGTCACCCCCACACTTTTTGGACAGGTACTGGTGGTTACTGACTCTTGGCTGTGCCCTGGGTACTGCTTACCAGTCCCAGGGCCAGTGCTCTGTGTAAAGTGGATATGCAAATTAGGCTAATTATAAGTGGCAAAATTGACCTGCCTATAAGTCCCTAATATATGGTAGGGCTTGGAGGTTTAGGGACCCCAGCATAGGTAGTGCCCCCATAGGTGCACTGCTGAGGTGCCCGTTGTCTTTTAAAGGCATGCCTGCCTTGCTGGCTGTTTTTAAATTAAAGTTACATGCAAATTGGACTTTGGAATTAAAAGTAGTTCCAAAGTCTTAAACTACCTTATTTTTACATATACATCACCCCTAAGGTGTGCCCTATGTGCCCCTAGGGCTGGGTGCCATGTAACTATAAGCAGGGACCTTATAAAAATAGTTTTATAAGCCCTGGTGAGGTAAAACAGGCAAATTTGTTTTTCCCTCATTGTAGTGAATGGCCTCCATAAGCTAGAATGGGGAGACTTTATTTTAATTTTAAAAGTCCCCTTAAGTAACAGATACCAGAAGTGTGGTATCAAATTAATTGTTATAATAAATCCAACAACTTCCAGTTGTAGGATTTAATATAATTTGTTCAGGTAAAGAGTTTACAAGTCCCTAGTATATGGTAAGGCATGGAGGTTTAGGGACCCCAGCATCGGTAGTGCCCCCATAGGTGCACTGCTGAGGTGCCCAGTGTCATTTTAAAGGCAGGCCTGCCTTGCTGGCTGTTTTTAAATTAAAGTTACATGCAAATTCGACTTTGGAAATAAAAGTAGTTCCAAAGTCTTGAACTACCTTATTTTTACATATGAGTCACCCCTAAGGTGTGCCATGTGTCCCTAGGACTGGGTGCAATGTAACTATAAGCATGGACCTTATAAAATAGTTTTATAAGCCCTGGTAAGGTAAAACAGCCAAATTCGTTTTTCCCTCATTGTAGCGAATGGCACCCATAGGCTAGAATGGGGAGACTTTATTTTAATTTTAAAAGTCCCCTTAAGTAACAGATGTGTGGTATCAAATTAATTGTTATAATAAATCCCACAACTTCCAGTTGTGGGATTTAATATAATTTGTTCAGGTAAAGAGTTTATAAGTCCCTAGTATATGGTAAGGCATGGAGATTTAGGGACCCCAGCATAGGTAGTGCCCCCATAGGTGCACTGCTGAGGTGCCAAGTGTCATTTTAAAGGCAGGCCTGCCTTGCTTGCTGTTTTTAAATTAAAGTTACATGCAAATTCGACTTTGGAAATAAAAGTAGTTCCAAAGTCTTGAACTACCTTATTTTTACATATGAGTCACCCCTAAGGTGTGCCATGTGTCCCTAGGACTGGGTGCAATGTAACTATAAGCAGGGACCTTATAAAATAGTTTTATAAGCCCTGGTGAGGTAAAACAGACACATTTGTTTTCCCTCATTGTAGTGAATGGCCTCCATAGGCTAGAATGGGGAGACTTTATTTTAATTTTAAAAGTCCCCTTAAGTAACAGATACCAGGCGTGTGGTATCAAATTAATTGTTATAATAAATCCCACAACTTCCAGTTGTTGAATTTAATATAACTTGTTCAGGTAAAGAGTTTTAAACTTTACCTGAAAAGTTGCCAACTTCAGCCCTGCAGTGTTTTTGCTGCTGTGCTCTGATTGGCCAGCCTCTGGCAGCCTGGTCATGCTGCCTTGATGAGGCGTGAAGTGGCCTGGCTCCACACAAAGAAATGTGCCTGGGGGAGGATACCTCCCCTCAGCAGATGGTGAAGCAGGAAGGGGAAGGGCTGCCAAACTGGTCTTCAAAGGCAGGGAATGCTTTTGGAGCAACCCAGCAACACCCTCACATCCTGCAAACCCAGACAATTAGGTGCCCCCTTGATTAGATTAGGAGAGGGGTGTGTTTAGGATTTTTAGCCAAACCAGTGGGTGGGCTCAGCTGGATGTAACCTCCAAAAATCACTTTCAGCCATAATGGATTTTTGAGGAATGTTGCTCCCTGGGATTGATTTTTGCCACTCTTCCCAGGAGGTGGTCATCACATGGGGAAGGACCCTGAACCTGATTGGAGAACCAGGGCCCCCCTGTTTTTCACCCAGGAGCAGGGTTAAAACTGGCAGACCTGCACCCACACCGCAGATCCCCATCAGATTCCAACAAGGCAGAACTACAGGTGAAGAAGGACTGGCCCGCTGGGCCCCCGGCCTGCACCTGCACCTGGACCCTGCACTCTGAAGGACTGCACCAGCTGCACACTTGGGCTTCACCACAAGAAGGACTTTGCCTGGCTTCAACTGGTTCAAGGAGGGACTCCCTGTTTGCTACAGGTGAAAACTTGCTAACCAGAGTCCCCTGCACCAACTCCTGAAGAAACCAATCAGCTGCCCACTGTCCAGTGGCCAAAAAGCAGTTTGCGCCATGTGCATTCTGGGAGTTGTAGTCCACACCCCCCCAAGGAGAATCTCAGAGCTTCTGGAACCTTGGGGTGAGCTGTGGACCCCAATAGAACCCTAAAAGAACAGCTGAAAGAAGATCCAGAAGTTTGGAGAACTCTGGAGGGCTTTTGGAAAAAAGCTCCATAGAGGGACCGACCCGCTGTGGCAGCTCTAGCCGGCTTGCCTCAACCACGACCTGGCCTGACTTGCAGGTTCGTCCTGGTAAAGAAAATCTCCCAAAAAGAGACTAAGGCCCGTATTTATACTTTTTTTGCGCCGCATTTGCGTCGTTTTTTGACGCAAAAACGGCACAAACTTGCAAAATGCCATTGTATTTTGTAGGTTTGCGCCGTTTTGCGTCAAAAAGCGTCGCAAATGCGGCGCTAAAAAAAGTATAAATACGGGCCTAAGGCCTCATTCTGCCGCCCGCCAGGCGGGAACCGGCATTTGGCCGCCATGCGGCCAAAATACCGCTTCCCGCATTCGGACATTCCCGCTGGGCCGGCGAGCGCTAACCAATTTAGCGCCGGCCGGCCCAGCGGGAATGGGGGCCGCAACACAGGAGCCGGCTCCGAATGGAGCCGGCGGTGTTGCAGAGGTGCGACGGGTGCAGTTGCACCCGTCGCGCTTTTCACTGTCTGCTAGGCAGACAGTGAAAAGCTTCATGGGGCCCTGTTAGGGGGCCCCTGCACTGCCCATGGCAGTGGCATGGGCAGTGCAGGGGCCCCCAGGGGCCCCAAGACACCCTTTCCCGCCAGCCTCTTCCTGGCGGTGACAACCGCCAGAAACAGGCTGGCGGGAAGGGGGTCAGAATCCCCATGGCAGCGCTGCTTGCAGCGCTGTCCTGGCGGATTCACCCAGCCGGGGGAAAACGGTTTTCTGACCGCGGCTTTGCCGCCGCGGTCAGAATGGGCATGGAAGCACCGCCAGCCTGTTGGCGGTGCTTCCGTCATTCGCGACCCTGGGGTCAGAATGACCCCCTAAGTCTGAACGTAGGAAGTTGACCGGGACCTCCCAGCCTGCGTATTCGAGGAGGGCTCCAAGGATGTCGGATCAAGATCCAGGTTTGCCCCGGTCGAAGGATTTTCACCTCGAAAAAATGACTAAGCTTGAAGGTAAAAATCTCCACCGAGGGCTCCTGCGACGCGTATCCGTGGAAGAGTTCCAGGAGGTCGGATTGGACTGGCAGGTTCGTCCCGCTGAAGAAAATCTTCAGAAGAACGAATAAGTCCTAAGGTAAACTTTTGACCGAGGCCTCCTGCGGGCTGTAGCCGAGCCGGGCTCCATCGCGGTCGGCCTTAAACTTTGACTTTGGCCCGGTTGGGTTGCGACCAGATGACCCGATTTGCGCTCTTTATTTCTATGCGCTAGAAAGCAATAATTCTTTAAAAATCCACATCTCTGGTTCCCCTTATCTGATTTTATTCGTTTTTGTGCCATTTTAAAGCTAAAAAAATTTCCTACTTTTATAAATTGATTTCGGATTTTTAAACTGTTTCCTGTGTTTTATGTAATTACTGTTTTGTGATATTTGAATGCTTTACACTCTGGCCCTCATTCGGACCTTGGCGGGCGGCG
Organism: Pleurodeles waltl; assembly: GCF_031143425.1. NCBI lineage: Eukaryota > Metazoa > Chordata > Amphibia > Caudata > Salamandridae > Pleurodeles > Pleurodeles waltl. Next base: position 619,393,645 of record NC_090449.1, on the reverse strand, counting down.
GAGGCCGCCCGCCAAAGTCCCGCCGTCAAAATACCGTACCGCGGTCGCAAAACCGCGGCGGGTATTTTGACTTTTCCCCTGGGCTGGCGGGCGGCCGCCGAAAGGCCGCCCGCCAGCCCAGGGGAAAACGACCTTCCCACCATGAAGCCAGCTCGTAATCGAGCCGGCGGAGTGGGAAGGTGCGACGGGTGCTACTGCACCCGTCGCGTATTTCACTGTCTGCTATGCAGACAGTGAAATACTAGCGGGCCCTCTTACGGGGGCCCCTGCAGTGCCCATGCCATTGGCATGGGCACTGCAGGGGCCCCCAGGGGCCCCGCGACACCCCCTACCGCCATCCTGTTCCTGGCGGGCGAACCGCCAGGAACAGGATGGCGGTAGGGGGTGTCAGAATCCCCCATGGCGGCGCTGCGAGCTGCGCCGCCATGGGGGATTCAAATGGGCAACGGAAAACCGGCGGGAGACCGCCGGTTTTCCATTTCTGACCGCGGCCAAAGCGCCGCGGTCAGAATGCCCAAGGGAGCACCGCCGGCCTGTCCTAAGTGGGTCCCGTGCTTCCCATGCCACTGGATTCAAGCTAGCCTTGGTGATGAGGGGTGAAACCCCGAAACCGGTCCCAGGATGCTTGTTTCCGGTCCAGTGGACGGAGGGTCATTTTTTGGCCACACTGGATGTCACCTCCTTATATACATGCATACCTAAAAAACAAGGCATGGCAGCTATCCAGTATTTTTTAGACAAAAGAGAAGCAACTTACCTGACACACTCCAGTATGTTGATGGACTTGATGAACGTGGTCATGGACAATAATGTCTTCTTACATGAGGGGACATGGTACAGACAAAAACAGGGAGTTGCGATGGGGGCGAAATTTTCGCCATCTTTCGCCAACCTCTATATGGGGTACTACGAACACCATCACTTATGGACCAATGGTCCACCAGAACTTACACAACACGTTCTCTACTGGGGTCGATACATCGACGATGTACTTCTCTTCTGGTCAGGGGATTATGCCTCCTTTGAACTGTTTACCAAATACCTAAACGATAATCAATATAACATACACTTTACCAGTTGTGCGAGCATAGTGAGTGTTGATTTCTTAGATTTGACACTATATACCGATGGCAACCACATCTGCTCCAAGCTATTTAGAAAAACAACAGCTTCGAACTCTATCTTACATGCCAGCAGTTCACATCCACGTTCTCAGATTAAAGCCATTCCATATGGGGAGGCTGTGAGGATCAGACGTAACTGCCAGAAAGACCCAGATTTCATGGAGCAACTTGATTTCCTAGAAAAAAGTTTTGTCAACAGAGGCTATCCCAATAAACTGCTAAATAACACACGGGACAGGATTCTTAAGATTGACAGAGCATCTCTTTTCAAGAAAAAAACAAACAAAAGGGTTAACGCAAAGAGGGCCCCAGCGTTCATAACCACATACACCTGTGCGAGTGCAGAAGTCTACAAGATTTTAAACAACAACTGGCACATTTTGTTATCTGACAAAACCCTCAAACGAGGCCTCAGGAATAGGCCAGAGATGATTCACCGTAGGGTCCGTACTTTGAGAGATAAATTGTGTCACAGCTATTTACCAATGGTCACTAATGAGAGTTGGTTACCCACACCACCGTCTGGTTTTTACAGGTGTGGCCATTGTAATATCTGCAGCTATGCCCTGGACAAGACAAAAAACTTTTGTTATAACTCTAAAACGACGTACACGATCAAACAATTCATGAACTGCAACACGAAGTTCACTGTCTATTGTATCATCTGCATATGCAAAAAGATCTACATTGGCAGCACAATCAGACCACTGAGAGAAAGACTGCAAGAACACATCCGGGCGATCAAAAATAACAGCAGTGACTACCCTCTTGCAGTCCATTACAACCAGGCACACCCTTTACACGAAAAACCAGACATAAAAATCCATGGCATTGCCACTTTGGGCAAATGTCCGAGGGGGGGCAATAGAACTCTCCTCCTGAGACAGCTTGAGAGTAGATGGCTTGTCAGATTACGCACGGTGGAGGAGGGGTTAAACTCTGATAAAGATCTGCATGTATTTCTTTAGACTATCAACCGTTGGTCAATATAACGAATTTGTAAGAACAAAGTTTCTTTCTTTTTTAATATACATTATGTTCCTGCATGTTTCTTCCCCTTTTTCTAAATTAATTTGCCGCAATCTACAGATTCGCAACAAATCACATCTTTACAGTAGACATATTACCTGTTGGAAGTTTCTTTGTTACCTTTCTTTATAACTTTACATATACGAGATGTCGGAAGAATCATTTGATCAAGTTTGTGTTAATCCACCAGTTTTTTCTGTTTTTTCTGTTACGCAAATGCAATGTTTGTACATCCTGACGATTTATTTCATGTCTCCAATGAAAACGAATAATGGGATGCATCAAATGCTACCATACAAATCGCTACGGGGGTGCATGTCTCTTTCCTTTCCTCTCACTGGTCATTTATCACTTGTTGGCATGCCACGATCATTACTATTTCTAAGGGCCCACCTCTCTCTACCTGCATGCCCTTTTCGGTACAACCCCTTATACTCCTCCCAAGATGGCGAACCACGCTATTTCAGGGTTCTTAGTCCATTTTTGTTGTTTACTCTTCATTTCCAGTTGCGTTCGGGATTTAAAATCCCAGCAACGGGTCAGCGTTCGCTTCAGATGCGACGCGATCCATAAGCAGTAGTGACGGGAGACCGGTAACAGGTAATAGGGCTTCTGCCCATACCTTTTTAGTTTTCTTCATTTCTGATTTATTCTTAACAAAGATATATGCACGGTGACTGACGCTAGCGATTGCTAGCGTCACTGTCCATTCTAACACTGCTCCGCCTGGGATATTTAGTTTATTTATAAACTGCATAACGCGTTCGGCTCGCGCACCGCTCACTCTCCGTAAGACGCACCGTTAACTCCCCGAAAGACGTGCCACCACTATATTAATATGCCTGGACGGCTTTCTTCACCGGTGCTAGTTATGTTAATACTGGTTGATCAACTAGTAATCTATGACCAATTTCCATTCAAATGGTACTGAGACCCGGCTATGTAGCTTACAATATCTGCGAAATACTAACACATGGGCACAACCCGTTATGACTTGTTGGCTGAATATTGGCATTCACCATATAGTACATAACCATAAATCTGCGCAACTATAAAGTTATCTGCATTCATTAATCAGCTTTCGATGCACAGGATTTAACTCAATCCTAGCCTCACTGCTTATTGCTGCTTACATGGCTCATTGATCGTTTTGTAGATGTTCCTTTTCTCTAAAAAGAGAGAAAATATTTCCTTTTCCTTTCTTCTCAGACGTATCATGGTCTACGGACTCCCCCTGTTAACGCTTGACATACCACACATATCTGGTCTATATTCATGACCACTGGAGTATAATATACATTACCAATACCTCTAATCTACAAAAGGTATGCTCATTTCTCTTTCATTCTTGTTCTTTCTTCTTTGTGCATGGTTTTATATGGAGACGAGTCGATTTCTTGTATACCACATGGGTGATTTCCTTCATTCACAGAACAACTAATATTTTATCACTCACTTGATGTATGACACCCTCTTTTTTGACGTATGTTATTTACTGTTCTTTGGGACATTCTTGCTCATTCCTTGTCTGACGATCACTGCTTGGACTAGCGCACGGCATAGGTGTTTGTTTTCAGGTGTCTTACCACACATATGGGAAACAGAAGGAGATATCTCCCTTCGTTTTTAGTATAGCCTATGTTTTTTCACAATCACGTATCTCTGGCACGTGGTCTCTCTCTAAGACCCATTAATATTTGTTCTGTTCTATGACTGGCATCACTATTTGTTTTGCCAACAATCCATAGACAATTTTTGTTACTCACACATCATATTTGTATATGTTTACAGCCGTGAAAAAGTCCAGTGTGACGAAACACGTGTCTATTTTCTTTCACCAATTCTCTTGCTACAATCACCAAGGAATAAATGGCTTTTACTGTGACCTTGAGATGTGCCGTGGTTTTCTGTTTTACCTAGCTCGTAGGTATCCACAACTGGTCAGGGCTGTGTGGGTCCCAGGTGTGCTGCATTTGGCAACATGTGCCCCTCCCCATGCCTTGGTGGGTAGCATTATGACTGGTAGTGCAATGCATAGTGCATAGGGCTGTTCCCTGTGTGTGATGGTGGTGTGTACGCCAATGGTGGTGTTGGTGCAGCCATTGACCCAGTGTATCCATTGTCTCTTCCCACCCCTTTTTGTTTTGTCACCCTGTCCTTTTGTGCAATAGCATCATCTGGCAGAGGAGCAGAGGCGCTGGTGGCGGAGGGAGCTGCATCCCACAGGTCCCAGGAGGCAGAGTCCACCTATGCTGAGAGCACCAGTGGGACAGAGGGCGAGGGGAGTACCACGGCGGAGACAGGAGGGTACAGTTCGGACACAGATACCTCCTCCGATGGAAGCTCCCTGGTGGTGGCGGACACCTCTGTGACCACCCTAGCTACAGGTACATCCACCACCCCCCGTACCAGCACTGCCCACCCAGCAGCCCCTCAGCGAGTTGCCCGTGCCCGCTCACCCAGGAGGGTGGGCATCTCCTTCACCCCAGACACCTCAGGCCCTGCCCCATTGAGCCCTGCTGCCCTGAGTGAGGAGGCTATTGATCTCCTGAGATCCATCTCTGTAGGGCAGTCAACCATTGTGAATGCCATCCAGGGGCTGGCAGCCTAAATGCAACAGACTAATGCATTCTTGGTGGGCATTCACACTGGCTTGGCGGCCCAACAGAGTTCAATCCAGGCTCTGTCCTCCTCTCTTATGGCAGCCATTGTCCCTGTTTCCACCCTCCAACTTCCTCTGCCCAATCCCATTCCCCTCAACCCCAACCTATCCCAAGCACACAGGCAGACGAGCATGCACACAAGAAAACACACAAGCGTGGCACAGGCAAACACAAGCACCACACATCATCCCACAGGCACTCACACAAACACCATCCAGATGCAGACATACCAACACACATAATTTCCACTGTGTCCCCCTCCTCCTCCAACTCCCTCCCTGTTCCGTCTACACTCACACCTGCATGCACTACATCCTCATCCACTACCAGCATCACCACCACACCTAGCAGAACACACACCTCACTGGCAGACACCTCCACAACAACCATGCACCCGTCCCCTGTGTCCTCTCCCACTGTGTCTTTCCCCCCCCCAAGGCACACAAACGCAAGCACTCAGACACCCAACAGCCATCCCCTTCACAACAGCATCCAGCCCATGCACCTGCACCCAAACACAGCAGACAGACACCTCCCACAACCACTCCCTCTTCCTCCACTCCCATACCTTCTCCATCTTCCTGCCCCAATTTCCCCAAAAAGTTATTCCTTTCCACCATTGACCTCTTCCCTCCCCTTCCCCCGTCCTTCACGTCTGGCCAGGGTGGCAAAAACCCAGGCAAGCACGTCAGCCACCCAGTCCACGGGCCCAGTGGTTTCCACACCTACTCGTAGTGGGAAAGGATCCAGGGCACCAGGCAGCCTCAAGGAAAGGGTGCCTGCCCCAGCTGCTGCCCAGAAGGGCAAGGAGCCATCCCCAGCTGCTGCCAGGAAGGACAAGGAGCCATCGCCAGTTGCTGCCAGGAAGGACAAGGAGCCATCCCCAGCTGCTGCCAGGAAGGGCAAGGAGCCATCCCCAGCTGTTGCCAGGAAGGAGAAGGAGCCATCCCCATCTGCTGCCAGGAAGGGCAAGGAGCCATCCCCAGCTGCTGCCAGGAAGGGCAAGGAGCCATCCCCAGCTGCTGCCTGGAAGGGCAAGGGGCATGCACCAGCAGGCAGGAAGGACAAGAGGCCTGGTGCAGGGACTCATACGGAGCCCCCACCACCAACTATGGTTGTTCATCTGAGGCTGCAGGGAATGGGCTGGAGCCTCCCCCCACCACCAGCAGCAGCACTACCACCACCAGTGGGCAGCCATCCAAAGCTTCAGGGGATGGGCTGGAGCCTCCCCACCACCACCAGCAGCAGCGTCACCACCACCACTGAGCAGCCATCACCGCCAGCGAACGGTATGTAGTCCTGCCTCCATGGTCTGCTGTGCGGCCTGCATCCTGCAAATCCTGTGGGTATGACACCTAGCTGAGAGACTGTGACCTTGCACTCCCCAGGAACAGAAGCACAGGGCATGATGCCCTCTCCAGAACAAGTGGGTACGACACCCACCAACCCCATCCTTCCCAGGTTCAGAAGCACAGGGCACGATGCCCCCTCCAGAACCAGTAGGTAAGACACCCACCAACCCCAGCCTCCCCAGGATCAGAAGCACAGGGCACAATGCCCACTTCAGAACCAGTGGGTAAGACATCCACTTGAGAGACTGTGGCCTTGCACTCCCCAGGACCAAGCACAGGGCATGTTGCCCCCTCCAGAGCATGTGGGCAAGTCATCCACTTGAGAGAATGTGGCCCTGCACTCCCCAGGACCAAGCACAGGGCATGTTGCCCCCCCCGAGCATGTGGGCAAGTCACCCAGTTGAGAGACTATGGCCTTGCACTCCCCAGGACCAAGCACAGGGCATGTTGTCCCCCCAGAGCATGTGGGCAAGTCACCCACTTGAAAGACTGTGGCCTTGCACTCAATAGGACCATGCACAGGGCATTTTGCCCCCTCCAGAGCATGTGGGCAAGCCACCCACTTGAGAGACTGTGGCCTTACACTCCCCATGACCAAGCACAGGGGATGGAGCCCCCACCCCAAGAACCAGTGGTCTTGTTCCACCTGCTGGCTGAGTTGCACCCAGTTCCCCGTCCCCGTGAGGTGCCTGCCTATTTTCCAACTGATGTCCCTGTAGTGTTCTTTCGGTGTTGGTGCAGGTGACAAGTGGGGCCTTGGACTTTGGTTTGTGGCCCTGTGGCCCACGCACAATGAGGACTGGGCAGTGTCCCTTCAACTGCACATATGTATATACCATTACATTGCATTTTCGTATTTCTACTGTGTTGTTTTTATTACACTCACTTTTGCACATTCCTGTAGTCCTTGCATTATTCCTCAGGGGTACGGGGTTAATATGTTTTATTACTGCAGCTGATTGTGCGTATGGTGTTGGGGGTGTGTGTGGTGCGTGTGTGTGTCACTCTCTTTTTCCTCCCTCCCTCCCCTGTGTGCTAGGCAGCTGTACTCACTGTGGTCCTCTTCCCTGTCGTTGGTGTTCGTGGTGGAGCAGGACATAGAAAATCATAGGGAATTTTTGAAGTTCAGGATCCATGGCAGCGTGGTTCTTCCCAAAGGTGAGTCCTTTCCTTTCTGTGCAGTGTTTCCGCCAGGCTTTTGATGTCGTTGGTACTGGCCCAGAAAAGGTGGCGGTTTCCAGGGTCTTAATATGGTGGGCGGAACATTGACTTCCGCATGGCTGTAGGCCTCTACCTCCATGGTGCCTGTTGTTTCCGCCCTAGCAGTCGATGTGGTAAAGTGGCTGTCTATCTGAGTTGTCACTGCCATGGTCATAATTTTGCGATAGTTACCACCACTTTATCACTGACCGCCAGGGTTGTAATGAGGGCCTAAGTGCTAAGTGCAGGCGTTAATAAGAGGCTCCCGTTGATTACAATTTTTTAACTCTCTAAAAAATCTTTTCACTAAAGAGTCTGCAAAAGAAGTTAAAAAGACGTGTAACGCAAGGTGGTTCAACGCTGCATGTAGGGAAGCACAACACAAACTCCTGAGAGCTTTAAGAGGAGGCCAATCAGACCATATAAGGGAAGCCAGGAAAGATTACAGACAGGAACAAAGTAGAGCCCGTAGGACATGGGATGAATCTAGATGGGTTTCCCTCCTGGAGTCTGCTAAAATAAATGACACCTCGAAATTTTGGAAAATAGTGGCTGATGCCAGCGAAGAATCCAATTGTTCGCCCGGTGCTTCAATACTCCCTGTAGAGTGGACAGATCACTTTTCCCGATTATATTCTGGGATTACTGGTTTTACTTCTAGGGAACTGACCCATACCATGATTACTGAGAGTCCCAAAATTGAATTTACCCTGGCAGAAACCAAGGCTGCGATCGCGTCACTGAAATGGGGAAAGGCCCCCGGCCTTGATAAAATACCTGGCGATTTATATAAAACAAACCCAGATATATGGGCCCCATATCTGAACCTCATTTCCAATGCAGTAACTGCAGGAGCACCTGTCCCGAGCTCCTGGATGGGAGCAGAGATAGTCCCCATCTTTAAGAAAGGTAACCCCTCTAACCCTGTTAACTACCGTCCAATATCCTTACTTGACAACTTCCAAAAACTTTTTGCTAAGCAAATTTTGTCTCGTTTAGAAGAATGGATTCTGGAAACTAATGCCATTTCTGATTTGCAAGCAGGGTTTAGGCCCGCAGTTAGTACCATAGATCAGGTGCTAAGATTTTTAACATTAAAATGGAAGACTGTAGAAGTAGGCGGAGGTAACCTTTTCGTAGTTTTTATCGACCTTAGAGCCGCGTTTGATTTGGTCCCCAGAAATCAGCTATGGCTGACACTAGCTAATATGGGTGTCCCACATGGCCTCCTGAAACTCATTATCCGACTACATGAGAATACTTATGCTCAAATCAGGAGTGGCAAGAATGGTGACCTAACAGAAGCAGTGGCTATTGAGAGGGGAGTCAGGCAGGGGTGTGTTTTGGCCCCCACCCTTTTTCTCCTATACATAAATAATTGTATTAAGTATTTAGCAAACTGCACTAATGATTCCCCAAAGCTGGCCGGGACCAAAGTACCATGCCTACTTTATGCAGATGACACTATCCTTTTGTCTAAATCATCCATGGGAATTCAGAATCTGGTCAACCAGTTCGGTGTTTTTTGCAGAGATCACGGGTTAGACATAAATCTTAAGAAAACTAAACTCATGATATACAGTGCCCCGAACAAGAAGCTTAGAGCAAACATTAGGATGGATTCAATTCATTTGGAGAGGGTAATGGAATACGATTATTTGGGTATTAGACTATCTGATAAGTGCAGCTGGGACCCAGCTATAAGGAAAGGGGCACTAACAATTAGCCAAAGATGTGGAGTGATAGGACGTAAGGCTAGCACTGCAATAAGTCCCCCTCTGACCCTCATCTCTGAAATCTACAAAGCCCAAATTCGTGCCGCGGCCCTATATGGAGCGGAACTTTGGGGATTTCACAGACAATTGGACACTCTTCAAATTAAAGAAAATAATTTCCTCAGACACATATCCAGACTGGGGAAGGGCACGCCAATGCTCCCCCTAAGACTGGACCTGGGTCTAAATAGTATTAAGGACACAGCATACCTAAGACCACTTCTGTACTGGGTCAGATTATGGAAAACGGAGGAACTCGAACCCTTCAGATTAGCAGTTAAAGAACTTTTGCCACCTTGCTATGGATGGGAAAAAGTACGGTGGCTTAGGGAGATGAGGGTGGCTTGGGTTAAACTGAACTTAGCCCAGTATTGGGAGAATCCCGAGATGATCCCTGGTAATGCTAAACGCCTGATCAAAGACCGTTATTGGGAAAAGATCCATGAGGAATCTCTCGGCTCAATAGGGTTGGGTCGGTTGACAGCAGAGTTCCTGCTGGTTAAGCATGAACCTCTGCCTGAAAGCTTCCTGGATCTCCCTGTGCCAGCCCGTGCTCGTTCCTTATTACTCCAGTTCAGATACGGAACATTGGCAGTCAACAGCTTCACAGCTTGCTGGTCAACCAATAGTTCTTTATCTGACAAATGCATAAACTGCCATCTATGCAAGGAAACTTCTGAGCATGTCCTATTTTTCTGTCCTCTGTACAAATGCCCTCGTGAGAAGTGGATTATCCCTCTGTGTAAAACACTGCCATCACAAAACCGAAACAGTGTATATAGAATATGCAAATATGACACTTCCATGCTGATAGTGAGCTCTGTTTCCAAATATTTGGCAGCAGCATGGAAAATCCGCAGTAGGATTACTACAGATCTTAACCCATCGGTCGAAGAACGGTCTAGAAGTTAGCAAACTAGTACCCTGTCATATTATTCTGGAATTCTAAATAAAATGGTTAGTATGACCTAAAGACTGTAGCCCCACGCATGATGGCTAGTGGGTTACCCCAAATCGAAGCGACTCATAGTTCCTCAGCACATATAATTTTATAAACCGCAAGTTGCAATTTATCTGATCAACTTATTTAATAGAACTGAGTAACTTATGGCATTATTTTCCACTGGTTGACCTCTAGCCTTTCCCAATAGGAGCTACTATATGCAGTTTTTATGCCTTATTTTATACTCAAACTTGTTTTAGAATGATTTTCATGTTTTTAACAATTGGTTAGCATTATTTTAGCACTTAGCCTTTTGCATAGAGTAAGATCCAGAGATTATTTTGAGAGTCTTGTCTTAATTATTTTTGAAACTTTTTATGTAATTTTATGAATTTTTTCTTTCTGTATTAACTGCCTAATGTTTTCTCTATTAAGTGATGGCTCATGGCTTTTATTTTTTTGTATGTATGATCACTTCTAACTTTTCAAATGGTCCAAATCTGGACCGAATAAACTATTGATTGATTGAATGGGCCTCTGGGTGCTTTGTAGGATTAGCATCATGTTTTTTTATGCTAATCCTCCAAAGCTCCAGACTAACATAAAACATTATGACACTACTCACCCTAACTACCACCAGGGAGTGCCATATTTTAAATACGGAGCTACCTTGGTGGTGTTGGGAGGGCACTAAGGGGTGCAAGAAAAGTGGCGCTGCACTAGGTGCAGGGCCATTTTTCATAAATCGGCACCTAAGTCTGCAACAATTTACATTTTAATTAGAACCCCTATACAGCTGAGTCTGACTTTTAATGGACTCACTGCTAGGTGACTTACATAGTATTCAAATCTGTACTTTAATTCCAACAATAGGCTGGCTTTTCATGAACCAAGGTGGCCAGCAGGAAAGGAGCTTCTTACCAATCACTGAAAACAGCATTTTTGTAATATCTTAATTTGGATTTGCGGACGTCTGAACACTTTCCACATCCTAATGATGGCCACCAGTCAGCATTCTAGCAAAGCTTTGAGGCTGGGGACTCTTTTTCAATCTTTCCTTCTTTTCTCCCATTTCTGTGCAATTAAAGAAGCTCCATTTCCTCCCCATTCACAAGCACGTCCTGTTAGAATGTCTCTTTCTCTGCTTTAAAGCACTGAACCATGTGAGCCCTAGATTATAAAGGCATCCGTTTGTCCAATATGTTTTAATGTGCGCCCTTCGCTCAATAAACAGACCTTTTTGTTATGTCTAATTAAATCAACAAAGACTGCCATTGCTGTTTGGTCTTCTCATATAAAACTGCATCTTCTTGCAAATACATGCTATATGAAGTTTCCGAAGTCCCTGAAAATAGGTTATTTCCAGCTTTCCGGTACTTGCTCTTGGGCTCTAGTTTCAGTTTCTAGCACCAGGATGCTCTCAGATATTTGCACTCTTTACAAACTCAAAAACAGAAATACTAATAGATCGCCCGAAGCTTTGCCCTCTTAACACTTCTATTCAACATCAATACACAGCCTCCTCCATCAATTAGAATTTAACATGTGCATTAACAGCATGCAAGTCCTGATTACTGTGTACTATATTCAAATTATTCACATAAGACTCTGGGCCATATTTATACTTTTTGCGTCAAAACATTTAACGTGGGCTGACGACATTTCTTAGCGCCACCTGTGTGTCAAATTTATACTTTGACGCATGGTGGCACAAAGCACGGGTTAGAGTCTTTTTTATTTTACTCTAACCATTGCGCCGCATTGTAAAGCAAAACGACGTTAACGCAGGGAAAATGACTCTAATCTGGTTTGCGACATCGCAAACTGGATATGCGCCATTTTCCACTGATAGCATTCCAAACATTGCTAAGGAGCTCCAAAATGGATCCCAAAAGCCAGGAGAGACCCCAGGGAGACCCCAATCAGGAACCAGCCAGGAGGACGCAGACAAGACCCAGGGGAGAGACAAGAAGAAAAGGAAGTGTTGTTTCAGTGCAGAGGAGCATGAAATACTGGTCATAGAGGTGATGGAGCAACAGCATCAACTTTTCATCACCTCAAAATTGCCAATTGGGAGAAGAGAGGCAATTTGGCAACAAATTGTCAACAAGATAAACAGTGTGGCAGAGGTATGGAGAACTGTCATGGAGTGCAAGAAACGCTGGCATGACTGCAAGCGCAGGACAAAGGAAAAATGGCAAGGAACAGGAAGGCAGCACTGCAGACTGGAGGTGGGAGTCCAGCACAGCAGGAGGCCCTGAATGAGATGGAGGAGATGGTGGCAGCTGTCATCCCAGAGGAGATCTTCACAGGAATCGCAGGACAGCACAGACTACCAGGAAACAACACATATGCAGGGTAAATTGCATGGGGGACAAAAATGCCTAAATGTTAACTGCAAGCTGGGGGAGGTACATACCTACTACATAATGCATGTCAGCCATGGAAATTAGGCAGTGGAAAGGGAATAGGGGCACGGCACAGGTGCATTGGCTGTGCAGGGGAATCCAGGGGCACAGCACAACACAACACCGACAACCTTTGCATGGGGGTACTCTGCCATGCCAAGGCTGTTGGAAAGGCAAAGCCAGTCCAGGAGGGTAGGGTAGAGCGTAAAACTGGGCTGCTGTCACAGGACAGCTGGTATTGTCAGAACGTGAACTAGGGGACAATGCCCAGTCTCAGGCCATTATCTCAAGCAGTAGTTACCATTGACAACAGTTGCCACTACCACCTGTGCTGTGTGTGCTGGTCAATTAGGAAATGGCAGTTAGGTGCCCATGGAACAAACACACCCAAAATAGAGGGTTTAGAATGACGACGTGATCAATCCCCTTCAATTCCTAACAAAGTGTAAATCCTGTCAAATGCTCATGTCTATAGGTGCAATAAACATCATGTATTGTTACTTACATTATGAAGTACAAAGCAGTAATGTCATACCCATGCTGCTAATTCCAGGGTCTACCCTGTGCCTGTGTTACAATAGCTGCAATGTGACCTTGCAACATCTCAACTGTCATACTGCTAAGACAACAGCATTGAGGGGTAGGACATATGTGTCTAGCTAGTGAAACATACCCACAGTCATAAGAGGAAATGGAACACTTCCAGGCCCATCAGTGCAATCCATTGTAGCACACATTGGCAAACATCAACATGACACACTACCAATGCTGACACCTGTATTGTGTCATGCCAATGAAATACATGGTATGTGCTAGGTCTCAGCACCGTATATGTGTATGTGAAATATCATAGACTGGGTCAGTCCCATATTGTTATGTGTGGTGCAAGTGGCTTCAGAACACCCGCAGGCATTGCAAGGCCTCACCATGCTAATGGAAGTAGAGGGAGGGGTGAGTAGGACAAGAAGGTGGCAAGACACAATTTGGACAGAACCTACACCTAGAGGATGTGACGCAGACAATTCCCCAAACTGTCCACACTACATGTGACATGCAGAGGGGCATAGGCCTGTGAGAATACTAATATTAGTGACAGGAACAATGAACAGGAATCAAGATTACAATGTTCCACTAACAGGAAGTCAGTGATGTCACATTACAAGTGCCACAACACAGACACACTAATTGTACAATATCTCATTGCAGAGGATGATGGCTCTCCTGTGGATATGCCTGTCCTGGACTACCCTGATGACATGGATGACGAGCTGACAACCATTAGCCAGGAAACCCTCCAAGATGTCCTGGGAACCCTCAAGACCCCACCTTCAGTTGCAAGGAGGAGCACAGATGTAGCAGCCATCACAGAGGACCCACCCACCACCCCAATTGTACGACCTGCCAGCTCAAACACAGCTGAGGACTCTGATGACACTGGGACCACCTTTGAGAGGACAGTAGTGGGAGTACTACGGGAGCTGGCCAAGGAGGTGCGGGTTGGGATGCAAAATATGGTAGCCAGCCTTGCGGGGATGCACATGTGCATGATGACATCCACAGAACAGTCAGCAGCCATGGAAGTCCAACAATCCCTACTGCAAGGACTACAACAGTGTTTGAGGGACTTCACCACACCAGTTAGGGATTTGCCACAATATGTGGCATCTCAAACGTTTTACGGCATGCATGAGTACAATCATGACCTCCTCAGGGCCGACGTGGCTGCCTACCACAGCGATGTAGCTGCTATCATCAATAACCAGCTCCTCCTTGCTGCAGTTTTGCCCTTAATAGCTCCATAGTTGGCAGCTACCAGGAATTCAGAACCCACTTCTTCAAACACTAAAGTATGTGTTGCCCCCTCAATCCCACCACCACCAAGACCAGAGGAGGGTACACACACATCAGAAGAAGAAGATGTGGAGCAGATCACCTTCACCCGTAGGAGTACCCGGTAGCACCAGTCCATGCCACATGGGCAGTGATTTTCCTATGTCCTGTGCTTGATAAAATGCCAGTCTTGCTACAGTTGGTAACATGCACTGTTCTCCAACACACTGTTTGCCTTACCACTATGAACTGCAATTGTCTCTCACTACCTGCAATTCATGTTCCTCTGCACTGAATGACACTCCATCACAGCATGTCCAATGACATGTCCCTCACCATTGCACTTGTGTTGCGTCACAATAGAATGCGCCACACTAATGGACTTACAATCCTGGACTATGTAGATATTGCACTACATCACTTTAAAATAAACAGCACCTACACAATCACTTTGTCTCTGTGTAATGTGACACATCAACTGTGCAGGAGTTTTGTGATGCATGTAACATCTCAATGGCCACAGAATGTCAATCTAATAGTGTTGAAAGAATGTGGGCTGATATCTATGCACAAGGGTCTGGATTTTATCATCATTTGTGCTGCCTTTGCTTTATTTCTGAAGTGAAAGCATCACAAACAGTATAATGCTGTGTAGAAAATGTATATGTCAGGCCCAAAGTATCTACAAGATGAAACTCAATGCTGCCCACATCTCGTACAAGACAATCATTGCATATGTGACATATGACTCTAAACTTTAATCCCACACCCACGCCATACAGCAAGAATGGATGTGTACGAATGTGTGGAGAATAAAGCCACCTGGTAGTACAGTGTAATAAATCATAGGTGTGATTTATGTATACTGAACTTCATAAGATTATGATACCACTCAGTTTAGCAGAGTTCAGATGAACATCAGGCTGCAGGCAGACGTCCCACAGTGCCCATGATTCCAACACAGGACTCAAACGATGACAGCTTTAAAATCACACCAACCTTTACAATACATTGGAAACCATAGTCACCTTGAGTGGTGGGTTCAATGGATGGCAGATGCATTGAGAAGTAGCTTTGTTGGAGCTGCCAATGTGACAGCTCATTTGGAAGTGGGAATAACCATGTCAAGAATGGGATGTGGATGCAGGATGGAACACACAGGCAAACACAAATTTGACACTGTACACTCATGCAAAGGCCCTGATCCCCAAGCATATTACACATACTGTAAAGGAGTACATGAAACTTTATTATATATAAATGAAAGGAAACATAAACTATGTCAAACACCTAAAATAACCTAACCTATCCTAACTATACATTACCACAACTGGCCCTAACTACCCTAAGCTAAACTTACTTACCACATGTAACTAAAGACTCTAAACATCAATCCCCCGCTCCCCTTATATGACAGGACACGTGTAGGACAACATATACTAACCTAAACACATACTAACTAATCCTAAACAAATATATATATACATGTATATATTTTGTTTTAAAATACACATAAACCCCAACATCAACTCCCACCCACCCACAAACCACCATGTAATAATATAACTCCCTCATGACACCCAACCCACTTATCCTAACTAAACTAACAGCCTTCTCTAACCTATCACTAAGCCCCCTAAACCCACTGAAAAACTGTATGACGAAAGAGGAGGGAGGGGACGGAATTAGGGGTGAGGAACAATAAACTCAAAGATTTGCCCTCCTCAGTATTTTTTTATCGATCTCAGTTTCCTGCTGTTGCAGGCCACCTCCTGCTGTAGACTGTTGATGCACCTCATCATACGTTGCATGTCACGTTGGAGGTGGCGCAATGCTGCCATGTCCATTACTCCAGCTGTAGTGGTCTGAGTTGCACTTGACGTTGCAGGTGCTGGTGCTGTGGTTGGAGGTGGTGGTGCAAATGGTGCTGCTATTGGGCCTTGGGCTGATGAGATCAAGTGTCCTGCTGGAGTGGCTGTCATCCCAGTGACCACTGTGCTTGCAGTTGGTGTGGTGGCAGCTGTTGTGGCCAATGCTGGCCCCCTTGGTTAAAAGCCATCCATGCACCTGTGGCTCTCTCGTGACGATACCGCCTAGCGGTACCCAGCCTCCACATCGAGGATGTGCCTGTACCGCACTGCACGCCTCTAAAATTCACAGATTTCCTGTGCATTCATGTGGGCAGCTGTAAAAATAGAGACAGGCTAACATTAGTGACATCATTGTGTGATACATGTACAGATGATAATCTAACACTTCCTCACAAATAGCACATGCAGTCCAAATCACAGTACAGATTATATAATGTCCCAGAGGAATGACATGCCAACGCAGCCTACCCATCAATTATCTAACCGCAAAGCAATGCACAACAAGGTGTGTACTTAATTAACTGATCTGTGCTTATATGTATTGCCATTGGTCACATGACAAATGCTGCAACTACTCAACATGTGCCAGGCCAACTAATCCCTGTCTTCTGGATCAAATTCAAGGTACACAAAACCTGTTATTTGTATATGGAACTGGCAGGATGGTATGCAGTTGGTAATCATAAGGGGGCATTGTAGTTTGGCACACATGAATGCTTGAATTACATGTCTGTCATCTACACTGTGACCGTCACACCTATCTACATATATTTTCTCCCCCTAACCCTGTGCCTCAGTGGGGATGGGCATGCAATACATATCTTCAACCAGCAAGGACAACCACGAAGCTTTGTCCAGCTGTACATGGATTTATTCAGTGTGACACAGGTAAGGAGGCCCGCCAACTAGGAGTGAGCCAACCATTGGACAATCACATCTACATTCATGTTTCTATTTGTGGACAACCATCAACATCAGATCTCACTGACACATTTCCTAAATCAACCACATTGATGCAAGCACCCATCAAGCCTTGACCTGCATGCACGCCTATATCATTATCACTCAAGTGCCATATAAATGGAGTACAACATGTGGGGCTAGATGCTGTGGGGCAGTCACCCATACAGTCCTACATGTTCATTACTTAACAGGGATGCGGAAGTTTGTGTGTAAAACTGATGCATCAATGTTTTGTGGGAATTAGGGTATGACTTGCTGACTAAATTATGACACTGGCCACCTCCAAATACATTTTTGGCATACATGTGGCTACAAATCACCTTGTTCACCTGGCCATGCCTATTGCGCAGCACTCGACTCCCAATATAGGACTCTCTGCCAGTGAATGTCTAACTCTTCCATGGAACACTATGTCAACCTCCTGTCAAGTCACATATCAGATCGTGTGCTAGCTCATCATATCTTGCAATGAGTCCAACACACAGGAGTCAATCACACAACAGCTGCAAACACAACACAGGAAAAACATTTTCTCACTTACTGGATACACCTGGGTCCTCGAATCGAGCCACTTCACCTATGTTGTAGGGGCTGGTTTACCTGTAAAACATGGAAGGGTGATATGTGCTCAATGTCTGCTCACTGTAAAAACATCGGAACAACAAATCACTGTGTGTGACATTTTATATGATAGAGCTGCACATCAGGCATGTAGACACCACCACAGACATACCACTGCAAACAGGCATTGACACTGTCACTCCAGTGAGTGATAGACACAAATATGCACACATGCATTGGCTCTAACAATCATGTAGTGCCAAACATGATTACTCACTTTTGTGGATAAGACATTCCAGATGGTACTCCATTTCATCTTTTGCAATTGGGAGACACATGAAATGCCACAATCCTGGTGCACTGCAATACCAGTGACTCAGGTATTGTGGCTTGTGCATCAAGGGACAATGAGTAACTGTGTTATGGTCATGTGGGTTGATTTGCTGTCAGGAATTATTGTGCTTTCAGTGGTCCATAATAGGTGTGCCAGTGTTGTATGTAGGTTATATATGCCACATTGGCAGTGCACCCATACCGTATATGCCTCCTATGAAAGCATGATGACAGGGATACTGTGTTAATTGATGACAATGTTAGGCTAAACATGGTTTGGCCACTTTTCTGTTTCAAAACCGCCAAATGATGTATGCTGAAAGTGTCTTAGTTGATCATCGTTGACAGAATGCATGGGCACAGGTGTAGTCATTGCACCTGAAATGTGTCACTCTGGGCCATGTGTACCTATATCAGGTATTGTGAATCACACATTAGCAGATTCAGCAACTTACAATTAGCAAGTTGGGTGATCAGAGGTAGTACACCCGAACTGACACTGTTCGCTAATGAAAAATGGGGTAGCAAATGTCCTACTTCTGCAATCATGATGAGGTATGTCTCTATTTGAAAACACCTGGGGAATGGCGGCACTCACAGGAATGCTGGCCTGCTGAACTCAGCAGACCACCATGTCTGTGACTGCCTTCATACTGAGAAGCTTACATTTGTAGAAATGCTGCTACATTTCATCAGGGGTGTAGAGAATGTAATCTAAAAACCTATTTCTTCACTAAAATAGTATTATGGAAGCAGTCAGTGGTCCCTTGCACAACATCATGCTCAAAAATAGTTGGTGACCATGCATTCACAAATAGCAGGGATCCCATGCTGACCCTTTCACTTGCATAAATGGGTTGTTACCAATGTGTCACAGATGGTAACTGCAATAGCTCAGTCCCGGCAATTGTGCCCTAAGCAAAAAATTTTGTTGGGGCCTGCTACTCAATAATAGGATTTTAACACCTACTCCGAAATGCCACGAGATGACCCTGTTTTGTGATAAAGCAATCTGTTAGCATAATGGCCCATTTGGGTTTGGCCATGTGAATGATTATTAGTCCTGACGTAAACACACAGAAACAGTGAACTTAGGCCCAGATGTCTAAGTTATTTTGTGTCACATTTGCTTCATTTGTTGATGCAACAGCTGCGCAAATTAGCAAAAGAAATTTGAATGTAACAAGTGTGCGCTACTTTAGCGTCCAGAAATTACACAAATGCAGTGCAAACAAAGTAGAAATATGGGCCTAAGATAATAGTGAAGATTATGAAGAGCTTGGTATGTATGGCCCAGAATACTGTTCGAACATGGTTCAACAAAACTGTGGACTGCATTGTAACCATGTATTACCATATGTAATACATCCCATTCCTAGTACATTCACAGTTTGCTTTCCACATGTCCACAAACATTGCATGCAGCATGTCACAGCATCTGCTACTGTCACTCCAGAGCATTGTACTGTACACATTAGTCAATTTGGTACTCACCAACAGGGCCACCAATCACCACACCCAGGTGGTCCAGCAGGTCCTGCTCTCGGGCCACCAGGTCAGCCCAGTAATGGTTCAGCTGGTGATCATTACGTTGGGTGTTGAAAAACCACCTCAGGTGGAACAGCACCTTTGCCCACCTCAGCCGTCTTGCCTCCATGTGATACCCCTGTATCACACGGCCCCCAGCCTCAAACATCAGGGGGAGGAAGTGGCACACCAGCCGCACAAATGTCCCTAGCTCCTCCTCACCCATGCGCCCTAGCAGTGGCCTTCCTGACATCACACCAAAACAATAATTCAAAAGTAAAGAGGGAAAAACAGGGAAACAAGGTAGAAAAAGGAAACTTATCTAACCCAAAGACAGCCTAAAACTACCCCAACTAATACTACCCACAAACAGATTCACAACAGTAGAATTACAAATCTAAATACAATTAAAGAAACAAATACACTTACACAGGATACAAAATACACTTACCAAACGACAATATTTAGATCATACAGGAGACAAAATCACACAATCCACAGAGAGACAATCAAAAACACAGCCACACAGTCTAGAATAATCACAGACTGTAAAGTGAAAGTGAAAGTACACCCACTGTACCATTTCTGTAAACAGGATATCATATTACATCACTTCCTGTCGCATTTGCGGCCCGTTTTTTGTCTTGCGTGTAAATTTTTGACGCTTATGGAGTTTGTGTCAAAGTTTTTGATGCATATGCGTCAAAATCCCACACATTCATGGATCACTACATTTTCAATAGATATCTGCATGCCTGGGTGCGCTGGTGGAATTAACGCTAAGGACCCATTGATGTGTAATGTGTGTTAGCGTATATTTTTGACGCATTTGCGTCAAAAATTCTGTCTTAAACTGTGTTTGTGTCATTTTTTAAATTTTAACATGCATGCAGCCTATAACTAGACAAAGATAGGATGGTATCACCTGCAGTGTGTGTTCAATGTGTTTGGGCACATGTGGCAGACCATAGTACTGGTGCCCATAATACTCATATCATTGTGCAGGTTTAGCTCTCTTAACTGACACAACAGCAGCACAAACTTTGGAAATTTAAATGGATTTTTCAAGTTTGCGCAGGTGTTGCATCAATAGAGGACAGCAAGGCTACACTACCAAAAAAAAAAAAGATTCATGGCCTGTATGGTTTGTGTGTGAATAGACTGTTAAAATTATTTGTGCGCCTCTGTGGGAACAGCATGCAAAACATTTGGCGTAATGTTTATGTATGAATGGGTTACAAATGGGTATCATCATCAGATGCCAATCAATGAGGTACATCAGTCATGATATGTGTTTGTAATATCTGTGCTGTGTGTACTTGCTTGACATTTGGGACAATATATTTCCCATGACAAACAATACACAGGAAAGATCGAGGACAGCTGATGAGGGCTATGTCAAATATGTTAACCCTCACATCTCATGAAATGTTGGCTACCACTTCATGGTCACTTTTGTGTGTACTACCCATGAATCAGGCATTTGAACATGCTAGGTAGGTACAGAGTTTGTGACACAGAGTCTCAAATCCAATCATAACATTGTTATGTACACCACAGTTTGACTAATGTAAATGACCTATGTTCCTCCTGTTGCTGTGGTGGACCAGCAGACCATGCTGCATGTGTTCACATATTTCCAGGGGTTCATTGCACAAAAAGTGTCCAGTTCAAGTGTGTGGGCATGTGTAACCTGTGTCAGTATTGGCCTCCATAGTGTAACAGTTACGTGCAGGTCTAGTGAGGAGTCTGTGGAGCCAACCCTTGAATTAACTGAGTACCCTTCAAAGCAGATTTGACCTAAAGCCAAAGATCCGCTAACGGCATACAAGGAGATAGGGCAGCTATGGTGCAGCAGAAATTTCAGAAGGGTGATGACAGAGCAACCTTGTAGTGGTCAAATACGTTATGGATCAGTAATAGAGAAACAGGCAGGTTTCATCACTACATTTGTAAACAGGGTAGGGCTCTGAACTTCCCACAGCAACAGGGAACATCAGTGCAGATTAATCTCACAGCTAGGCACCACACAAGCCCCATCGAAAGGTGGCGGCAGTAGTGAATCTGTGTCTGGACCATCAGGGCACTAACATGCATTGTCCTTACATACACATTAGCAGCCCTTATTTGATGGGCTCGAGGCACAGTACCAAATCCAGGAATACAGCCATAGCACACTGTCACTGTTTGGCACTAATGAATACATGCAAAACCAGACAAAGGATGGGGGCTGGATTCGCCCCCTGGAAAACATGTCACAGTACAAAAAAATATGAAAACAAATTAAACTATTCTATACAGTTGAGGACTAATCGTAGACTTATCAGACAAAATACCCCAAGAGGAAACGGAGGATATGGAAACCAACTATGAGGCAAATGTAGCCCCAGGGAATGTCTCTGGTTAACGCAAAGACTGGAACCAGTCTGGCTAACAGGATGCAGTCTCTGTCAGGAACAAACATGAACAAGGCAGAAAAACAATGAGCAGAGTCTGATTGGAACAAGCAGGAACAACACTGTGGAAATAAAGAACAGTTTCAGGTGTACTCAGCACTGTAACACAATCCAACAAGGGCTCTGAAACACAAATGAATTGTACTCCAATACACAACAAGGAGCTTCAGGGAATGACAGCTTCTAAGCAGTTCCAGGCAGCAGCAGGGACAAAGCAGAGTCAAATTGCTTGGCTGCATGAGAGTGTTCACAGGTTTGTGCAGCTTCAGTCTCTCACAAGTCCTGGAGTTGAGAATCCAGTATAAGGGGCCAACTGGACATTTCCCATGGGAAGTAATGGACAGCAGATTACAGGTCTTACCGACTACCAGGCTATGCATTATGGGACTTGAAGTCCAGGCAGGCTGATGAAGTTGAACTATGGCATGACATTACTGAAAAGGGAAGCACGCAGGAGTCATAATGGGAGTCTGGGTGAGTGTAGATGATAAGTCCTAGGGTACAGATAGTTCATTTACAGCACCCCCTAGAGAAGGGTGGGCAGAGACTTAAAACATGGCAGTGGCAGGACTTATTACCTGGGATGGACAGCGCAGGGAATGTATTGTGAGCATTGCTTGTCATACCTGGGGCACTCATGCTATCCATTTACAGTACTGATGCTCCACTTGTCACCCAAGCTCCCTCACAGATGTGTGCAGCTTCAGTCTCTCACAAGTCCAGGAGGTGAGAATGCAGTATAAGGGGCCAACTGGACTTTTTCGCATGGGAAGCAATGGACAGCAGATTACAGGTCTTACCAACTACCAGGCTGTGCATTATGGGACCTGAAGTCCAGGTAGGCTGATGAAGTTGAACTATGGCATGCCATACTGAAATGGGAAGCACACAGGAGTCATAATGGGAGTCTGGGTGAGTGTAGATGATGATTCCCAGGGTACAGATAGTCCATTTACAGCGCACCCTAGAGAAGGGTGGGCAGAGACTTAAAACATGGCCGTGGCTGGACTTATTACCTGGGATGGACTGCACAGGGCATGTATTGGGAGCATTGCTTGTCATACCTGGGGCACTCGTGCTATCCATTTTCAGGTTTGATGCACTCCTTGTCACACATGCTCCTTGCAGAGATAGCTGATGTCACACTTACTGCTGTCAAGGGTCTGGTCATACTTTCCTGTTACCAATGCAATTTCACATCCACTGCTTCATGTATAATGCACTTTTTTACCTTATGATTGATGGTGTCTTAGTTGGGTGTCATATGCTGCAATGGACCATGTTGGCAACATGGATGTGTCTCATAGCTGTGGTCCTATGAAATTGTCCTTCAAATGTGAAATAGACAGGATGTATTTCATAAAACAATGTGTGTGATGTTTGCTGTACATTCATACCCATGAAATGTGATGTGGCATCTGAAGTATGCAAATTTGACTTTCTGCAATGTTCCATGAGGAAATATTCTGATTATGTTTCCTAGAGATCATGTGAGGCATAAATAATTACCCAGAGCATGATTGAGTGATAAAGTGAGCTGTTTAATTCCATATCGTAACAAACTGGTGATAGTGACTATTGTTGGAAAAAGGTTTGTACTATATGTTGTCTGCAACGCATTCCTGCAGCTGTGTTAGGATGTTCCCCCTCATTTTCCCAGACAGCATCCTCCTCCTCCTCCTCTTCAGGCAGTTGTTGTTCAGCTTCATATAGGGGAATGTTCCTCCTAACACAAATGTTGTGCAGGATGGCACAGGTAAAAATCAATTCTGAGGAATATAGGAGGCTCCCTCCGGTGATGTCCAGGCATCTGAATCTGGACTTCAGGATGCCAAAAGTTCGTTCAACCATGGTGCGTGTCCTCCGGTGTGCATCATTATAGGCATGCTCTGCTGCTGTGCTTGGGTTTGCAAATGGGGTCATGATCCTTGGCTGGATCCCGTAACCCAGATCAGCTGAAAGAGAAAATAGGGGTAAGTATTTTGTTGTTGGTTGCACCAGAAATGTCACTTTACATGGCAGTTGTTATCTTGTGTCGTCTGTGACTCATATGTGTTTGTGGTATTGTGTGGGATCCTAGGCTTCTGTGAGGTTCTTTCTGCATTGGGTTGTTTAATTAGCAAAACTGGTGTTTGGCTAATTGATCCGATATCTCTGGTATATTTAGAAACTTGCAGTTCAGTGTGTATCTCCCATGCGTTATGTAATGAGAAAGATGTGTCCGTGTGCATTCACTGGAGGTGACATAATACTTCCACACACACAATAGATTCCACTGTGGTGGTAACATGGTTGCACTACATGTCCTGGACATCCCATCCAATTAGACATATGTTATTGCAGGTGAAATGCAACAGTGAGGCCCTTTGATTTGGCTGGGTGACAATGAACAACGCATCTCCATAAGTTGCCAGCACTGAAGTGTTCAGTATTGACAATGCACAATTATCCCATGTGTGACTAGTTGTAAGCAAACCTGTTTTTGTTCCCTCACCCGGTAGGCTCATGTGCAACCGTGCACCTACACTACTGAACTTGCTCCAGGTGAGCTGGCTAACTTGGTTGTGGGGGTGAATGTTTTAGTGTAGGAAGGTCCATCTCCTTGTACATATGTTGTATAGATGGTGAATTGTCTCTTTCAGTATGTGTAGCAGTGTGCACTTTGCATTAGTGTCACATCAACATGTTTTCATTCCACAGTGCACTTCCTTATTGCTGGCTGGCAATGTCACCCCAGGAGTGATGTGAGATGTTGGTACTGCCTCGATAATTCCATGTCACCTCAGCGTCATCATGCTAAGTGTTCACAATTGACAATACACAAATATCCCAGGTGTGACTAGTTCTATGCAAACCTATTTTTGTGCCCTCACCGAGTTGGCTCATGTGCAAATGTGTGCCTACACTACTGAACCTGGTCCAGGTAAGGTGGCTAATTTCATTGTGGGGGTGAAGGTTTAAGTGTCAGAAGGTCCATGTGCCTGTACATCTGTTGTGTATATGTGTAATTGTCTCAATCCGTATGTGTAGCAATGTACACTTTGCAATATTGTCACATCAATATGTGTTCTTTGCACAGTCAAATTCCTTATTGGTAGCGGGCAGTGCCACCCCAGGAGTGATGTGAGATGTTGGTACTGCCTCAATGTTTCCATGTCACCTTCATTAGAGTCAGCATCATTATGCTATGTGTCTCATGGTGTTTGACCTACAGCAACACACATTGCACACCCCTCACACACAAGGTATTGCTTGGAATGGTGTGGGATTGACTGTGGCCTTATGTGATATTGAATGGTTAATCTTCCAAGTTGTACTGCCAATTAAGGCGATGTCATTGACACTGTGTGGTTTTAAATTGGTGCCTTGTGGCTCTAGAGTGGCATCTATTGTTGTTCGCAGCCATCATTTGTCCATAGGTGTGAATCCCATTGGGTCAGGATATCAAACATGACTACCAGTGTCAAACCTCAGTGTCTTCCTGCCCACGTGTCAATGTAGTGATGTATGGCTTGTGTGTCCTACAGGGTTGCTGTGCTGTGTGTATATTACTAGGTTTCTGGACTTACCAACAAGAAGGCCATTGCCACAACGTCCCTCCTGGAAGTGCCATTTGATGGTGCTTTGGCGGAAGATGAAGGAATCATGTACACTCCAAGGATACTTTGCCATGATGTTGGTGAATAATCCCTGGTGATCAACAATGGCCTGCACATTGATGGAGTGGGTGTACTTTCTGTTGCAGTATAGATGCTCAGTTTCAGCAGGGGGCACAATCCGGACATGTGTGCAGTCAATGGCACCAAGCACATGCGGGAAGAGATTAATTGGGTAAAACCCCTATTTGGTCTCCTGCTGCTTCTGCTGTGTATTGGGGAAGCTGATGTGGCGGGGTGTGAGGGAGATGACGCCATCGAGTACCTTGGGAAGGAAGGCGGAGAATGAGGGCTGTGAGACCCCGGCAACCAGGGCACCAGTAGTTTGAAATGAGCCAATTGCCATCATGTGCAGGACAGCTAGCAGCTTGGTCTCCGGTGGAATAATCTTGGGTGTCTGCAAGCTGACTGTTAACTGTGGCTCAATTTGGTGCAGCAGCTGCTATATGGCTTGACAGTTGAGTCTGTACCTCTGGATGATATCGTGTTCCCTGAGGCCCAGAAGGGTTGTCCTGGTCCTGAATAGCCTCTCCTGCCTTCTCCGTTGCCTTTGGGGTCCATGTTTGTGTGGTGGTAGCTGCTGCTGTTGGTCCTGTGCTCAGCGTCTTCTAGGCATGCTGCATGAATAGCACCTCCATGTCGTCCTTCTTGAGCAATTCCTCAAGTAGTGGTGTGTTTGCCCCATTTTAACACCTGCCCTGACCCAGGCGGTAAAATTTGATGCAAATTGGGATTTGCTTTATTTTCCGGGTCCGCCTCCCACCCGTGCGTCATTTTTGCCCGGTTGGCTAAATATGGGGCAGGGGTATTTGAGTCATTTGTTGGACGGGAATGCCTAGCTTGCATCTCATTGACGCATCCAGAAAATGGCGCACACTCTGAAATTTTGAGGCTAGACGGGTCTAGCGTCAAAATATAAATATGGTGTTAAGTTTGCGCCGGATTTGCGTTAAAAAAATGACGCTAATCCGGCGCAAAGGGAGTATAAATATGGGCCTCTGTCATCATCAGCTGACTGCTTACTACACAAGGTCACAGTCTTCAGATCCAGCAGCATCAATCTGAAAGGCATTCACAAATTTTAAAGTAAGAAGCATAGTGGGAAAACAGAGAAAGCTCATGCTACAGATTCTGCAATGCGTGGATCCTCTCTTCCGAGTGCTATCCAACTTAATGTCCTTTACAGAGGCATTGAAGGCAAAGATTTTCAATGAGCCATTCAATCCTTATGCAGCTTTTTCAGGACCATCCACTCCCCCCTTTGGGAAGGGGCTCCTCCACCATGTGCTATCTCTCTTGATCTTAGCTCATCCGTATTTCATTTACAAACATTTCTGAACTATGCTGTGTGTAGACCATAAGACTGATGATGTACTGCTACATTAACCCTATCCTTCTTTCTCTTTGAATTGTTGTTGGTGGTATGTTGGCACATTTTTAAATAAATAAATGAATAAATAAATATTCCAACACTACCCTACATTCTGGTCCGCAGTGCTACATGCTTGCCTTACATATTAGCAGCAAAGGTTTTGCCTACTAGCACAATGCGATATTCCACATGTTAAGCAACCTTTACTCCTTATGCACTCTTTTACAGTTGATAAATTCAAAATGTAAATATTCCCATTCAATAGCCAAATCAGTTTTCATATTTTTAAGATCATGGAATAACATGGGCAGCCCTACATACCACACGAGTCTGAGTAAGAACTGTAAGAGTAAAAAGTGATTCCTTAAGGTATCATTTAAAAATATATTTTCAGGAATAAAAGGATCAAGCGACTTGTTCCAACAGTGCAATTAACGGCATTTATTTTTCAAAATTATACACATACTTAAAGAGGGTCAAAATACCCAAGAAGACTATAGATACATATAACTATTTTATTACTTGTTTTGTTAAAACATATATTCGATAAGTGAGAACAGGTGCTCCTGCTCATAGAGTATCACACAATGCTTAACATTAATGATGCATGTGTGAATAAAAATACACAGTACCAGTGAGATCACAATGGCTGGTGACCATACTAGTGTTAAAAAACAAATACAGATTTCATATTTTTCCTCGGTGATTCAAGTGTATGATGGTTAATGACGTTTTAATTCAGGAATGAATGAATGACCATCATCAAGATACAAGAATGTTTAGACTAAAGTGAGTAATTCTTTACTGTTCAGTTACTTAACTTACAATCATTGAAAACATAGAGTAAAAATATCTTTGAATGACATCCGATAAATTGAACATGTGTTTTTACAGTCATCATTCTTAAAAAACACATTCGCTGGCCAAAAAGTGCATACGCGGACATTTAATCTTTAAAATCATCAATCAAAAATTCTGTTACTGCTATGATTACCAGTTAAATTCCATCAGTCAATACGTTTTGCTGCAAACAATTGTCATCAAATTTATAAACATACCAACCCTGGAAGATTCTAGAATACTTAAAAAGCGCATAGTAGCTGTAATGATGTGACATCAAACTCTAGTAACTTTAAAAATGCTAATTTTCTAAAAAAGTGCTAAGTGCATTGACATTACTTTTGTCTCCCCATACCTGTTACACCAAAACACCATAAAGTACTTGTGCTACTTGAACATAGGTAATAAGTGCTCATCACAAACCAAAGTAGCTTTAAAAATACCGATTTCCTAGATAATGTGCTTATTACTTTGGCATTAAATATCATCTCCTCCTGCCTATATACAATGATACCACAATAAACTTGGACAACTAGAGTATAGGTAATAATTGCTTGGCTGAAGGTGCACACTACCCACCTATAGATACCGGGTATCTTGCTATTCCTTTGGCATTAATTACATCTCCTCATGCCTTTACTGCAGTGATACTATATTGAACATATACTATTAATAATAATTACATGGCAGAAAGTGCACACCACCTGCCCATCGACACTGAGTACCCTACTTTCCAATAAATAGCAACTAAGCACTCGATCAGCTAACAGACGTTGCCAAATCAAAGGCTCTTTTATAATTCAAACTTTGCTAGTTTTTACTCTAATTCATATAAACTTAAGAAGGTTCCCAATGAACATTGCATCTTCTCCTTGAAGGTAGGCTATAATTGCCCGCTGACATGTACATATGCTCTTGTTAATGAAATACTGCCTCAATAACCTTTTTCATTCTCTCATAAGAGCAGGATAAATACATACAATGTGGCTATTGTCCTCCTTAGAATAATTACAGAGCCAAAATGTTATCTCAATGTAGGATCACCTCCAGACCGGAGAGTTGAAATGAGTTTGGAAATCCCCCATCTGTAAGCCAAACAGATCCCCTAAATATGGTTGGGACATTAGGAGGCCATATGAGCCAATTACCATCCAGGGGTGAGAGCTCTGAGACCACACTGTTTTGTCTTCATGGAGTGAAATATTTTTCCCCATTGAATTGATAACCCTAATAAAGCAAGTGGTGAAAGGATTAAGGGCCAAAGCTCCTCTGCCTTGAAAGTGGTAAGGGCCTGATTTAAATAGTTGTGCGCCGCGTTTTTACTTGGGCCATTTATAGCCTTCTTTAGGTCTGGAGTCACTTTTTAGCTTATAACAGAGTTTGAAGAATGCACCCAGACTACTTAAGTTCTGTCTCCAGAGACCGAACTCCAGACAGATTTGCGCTGGAGAGGTACTTCATGGATGATTAAACACACAATGGTATGTCCTTATTACAGCTATATCAAATATTTTATCAACTCTTCCTCTTGGTGCCTTTATTCCATAGGAAAGAGAGGGTGCATGTTTTTCAATAACCTGCAAGAGAAGCTGAAAAGACATTCCTTTTAAGGTGTTCCTCAAGGAGAAAAAAGCGGAGGTTACATTTGTGTTTCTTCTTTGTATAGCACTACACCGTTTGGCTAAAGTTCCTTTGACTGATTTAGCCCTATTCATGCGAAGTCCAGAATAGGTCTGAATACGTCGAGAATTTGGAGGGCCTGTGGTCCCATTGATTCCAGGTCATCCATTAACAGTAGGACGTCATCGGGGGTAAAGAGATCTTATCTGTGACACCCACAGAACAATGCAGTCCATTATATAGTGCATCCACTCTTTTCTATGACGCTATGGGCTTGAGGGCCAGCGCAAACTAGAGCAAGGACAGGGGCCATCCCTGGTGAGTTTCCAGCTTGACCTGCCATCCCAAGATCATCCCTCCAACGTGCACTCGCACCAGTAGGCCGGTGTATAGAAGTCAGATAAATTTTATAAAGCAAGGGCTAAATCCACAACGGGGGAGCACCACAGACAGGTACTCCCATTCCACTGTCTTGCATGTTTTCCAGAAGTCCACCAGTAAAAGTGTCTGGTGGCCTGGGAGGCGTCTGCTCAACTCTAGGGCATTGTATACTCTACAGATTTTGTGTCTGGTTGCCCAATGGCCATGAAGCCCGCTTGGTCCGGGTGGACAATATGGTGGATTACATTCGCCAACCTATCTGCCTACATCTTGGCCCATATCTTTGCCCCAGTGTTCACCAGGGAAATCAGCCTGAAGTCCTCGACTTTGATTCTCAACAGACCGGCTTCAGTAGGACAGCATTGTCAGCTGTTGGCAAGTTATGGGGCAGTTCCACTCTTTCCAAAGTCTCAGTGAATATGTTAAGCAGTAGGGGGCCAGAGGTGGGCCAGATCAGGTGCCAGAACTCGGAAATCTGTTAGGCCCGGTGTTTTGCCTGGGTTCAATTTACACCGGGCTCCTCTAAGCTCCTACTTTGTAATACCCTGTTCTAAGGATTCACGGGCATCAGGTGGTAATTGGGGCATTGGTGCATCCACCATTAACTGATCCAACCTGTCTGGGGGGGATCCTCAGGGTCTGCTGCTTAGAGCTCACTGCAGAATCGGGTGAACTACTCTGCTATTTCAGTACTACCTGTGACTTGCAGACCGTCCAATCTTTTTAGGTTTGCCACTGGGGAGCTCTCCTGTTTAGACATGCAAAGCCAGTGAAGAGTTTTGCTATATTTGTTGCCCCATTGATCAATGCGGCTTCTGGTAGCCATTCATGCATCCCTAGCTCCTTTGTTTATTTTGAAAAAATGGGGCAACCCAGAATCCTGGGGCCTGGGTAAGTGAATAATGTAACAAAAACTGTTTTGGTCCCTCTGGGGGAAGTATCTGAATTAACCTCCACGACAGTGGTTGTACCATGAAAACTTTCTGTACCGATGAGGTTTGTGGGTAATATTTCACATTTATTAGAAACTTAAATTCAACAATTTAATGTTAAGTAATCGAGGTGTTCCTGTATAACGGTACAGTGTGAGTGAAATATGTGTTGGTATAAGTGTTGCAGTGCTATTTACATGAACACTAAATACTCTCGTGCCCCCATACATTTCCTGGAGATAGTCCAGGTGGCTTCTGTGATACTCCAAGTTAAGGGGGAGATAAGTGAGCCTGTGGCATAATTCATCAATTGTCAGAATTCTCTTGCATCATTCTTCTTAGAGGCAGAAATTATTTTACACCAATACAAGTCTTTCACATTCTGTACTGACTCCCAAGTGGCTTTTTTATATACCAGCCTCAGCTTTGGGAGAGTCACACTCTGTAAGGGCAGAATTGAGCTATTCCTAAGTAACAGCAGAGCACAATTCAGTTTCTTCTTTGCTGTTGTTAGTTAGGCAGAGGGCTTTTTAGGCCAGGAAAGGTCTAAACCTGAGGTGTTAGAGACTCCTCCGCAATGGTCTTGATCCTCCATGAGTTGCATTGAAAGTTGAGCCCACTGATCAAACCGGTCACTGATTTCTTCACAAACCTGCTCCATTGATTTACACCTGGCTTTTTGTTTCACCCTTACCACGGATCCTGAGGACCAAAAAAGCCTTCTGTAGCTGATCATAGAGACTGAGCCCATCTCCAACTGGAATTGATCTTGGATTGGACAGTCGACATGTAGCATTATAATCTGAGGTTGATGGTCACTTTCCACCCTGCTTCCCTATTCATAGTGTTTAACTGTTTGAAATAAGGCTAGTGGCACAAAAGTATAAACAATTATTGTTGCCGAGGAGTAAGTTGGCTGAGCCGTAAAATGTGATCTTACTAGAAAGTCCCTCTATATTCCATGCACATATTTAAAGACTTTCCTTAGGGTAGCCGTCGGGAAGATTATTACTGTGTCAACACTTACTGCACCTGTGTGGATCCAGTAACAGGGCACCTGGAAGCTAAGCCCAGTCCCCGATGGTATTTTGGGATGGACTATATGTACGGTCTACTTCTTCACACCTGTGTGTCTTGTCCCTTTACCCTTGAGACTGAGTAACTCCGAGCCCCTCTTAGGCCTGACTTTGGCTGATGTTGCTCATTGATTGCTATCCCCCCAGTTAGTTCTTGTTTGAGCCATCTTCTTGAATGATCTTAGGAGGTGTGGGCTTTCCTGGAGCTAAGAGGGTGTAAAAATTGTAGATAAGCTTCAGCCGCCTCTCGGGTGATCTCAACTCCTCATTTTGCAAATTCTCTGCCCACACCCGCTCCACAAGCCTTTAAGTTGCCCAGATTATTACTGTGGCTTCTTCTCCATCAGTCTTTGAGGAACTTAAAAAGGAAACTGAATTAATATCAGATGATTTAATATGCCTTAGAGATGGAATTTCCTGCAGCTTACAGAGCATTGTTCCTCTGTTGATTTTATCAAGATGACCTCTCGATTTACAATTTGTTATAAAAGTGAGGCTGCAAGATTGTGTATCATTGGAAGCCGGTCTCAACGTTTTGTGCTTTATAGGCTGCAAACTAAAATCAACAAATACTTGCTGCACTGTATTTGCCTGTGGAGAAAGTCTCACTTCATAGTTGGAAATCAAGAAGGGGCCCAATGTTTGATGGGTTGTTTGCTGGCTAGGTGCCTGACATGCCTCACTGTATGACTGCATACTGCTTGTAGCCCCTGCTGCCACCACAGGGAATGTCAATCGGCTCTTTTGGAGCTGTTTGTACAGGCTGGGTATCTACCCAGTTAGCTTCACTTATTGCTAGATCGCTTGCTAGACTACTTCCCTCTCTTGCTTCTCCATCACAAACTTGGCTAATCAAAGGTTGATGCCTTCCTGTCGTCATCGATCCTGCCACAGCCTTAGGTGCACTTTTTGGTGATTACTTCTTTATTAACGTTCACTTATTTGTTAATATTCGTTCTTCTGGACACCCCGGCTTCTTTGAACAAGTCATTATTGACTTCTTGAGGTTTACTAGGCAGTCTGAAAATAGAATAAACGTGTTCAATCTGCACCGTTGAAGAGCCTTTTGCAGTGCCTTTTCATCAGTTGCATATTACCTGCGACGTGATCAGTTTATGCTTCATGGCTTGAGACTGAGTTACCCAGGAAGGAGTGGTAACGAGCCTGGGTATTTGACTTAGTATGGTGTTCATTACTCGCTTCTTGCCCCAGACTAGGTGGAGTGATTTGTTGTATTGAAACCCGCTGGGTACTAGAAGAAAAATTATCGAGCTCTGAAGGTTTTAAATGCATGCAAAAAGTCATATTTTTAGCAGGCAAGGAATGAGATTTCAGATGCATTTTTATATCTGATAGTACCGAATTTAAAGCATCTGGAAAACTTGCCCGTTTGTCAAGAATCGGACTCCATGCGCAAGATGGAACTGGTTGTGCTGTATCAGCTTGTGCACGCTGGATAAATGCATTTAAAGCTCCAATTGTTGAATCAATGGCCGTAACATAAACCACCATGGTATTGAGGAGATCCACCTGCAGATCTAACTTTCTCAAGTGGTACTTACAACAGAATGGAATGTACGTAGCAGAACATCCCAGGTATTGCTTGTCTCACCTTGCTGTCATAGTATACAGCTTTGGGGTCGATCTGATCTACAGCTGTGGAGGGCGATGTCAGGACTTTCTGATAGAGGGAGCCTGTCAAAAGCCTCCTTAGGACCATTGATGCCATGATCTCTGCCTGAGGTAAAGGAACATTCTCAAATAATAGTTCCAGGGAAGGTGATCTACTTTTTGTACGGGTTTGGACTGCCATGTTTTGAGCCGTTGTCTGGGCTGTAAGGGTATTCTCTATTCTGGACTCACCATGTTGATGCTTATTCAGGGATGAAGTTTACTTTTCGACCGAGGGAGGGAGGTTGATGCACCTCCATATTAACCTGAAAAGTCTTCCTCTTATTTAAAGATTCATTTACATTCACAATGTCGACCGTGGTCTCTATTTCAGGGTGGCTTTGTACACAGCCCCCCTTTCTCATTGCCGCCACTGACTGTGAAGGCCCCATTTCCTTAAATCTAAGCTTTCTTTTGCCGAAGTCTACCGATGAAAAAAAGCCTTCGGCTTCGTTGCAGCACAGACGTGTTTTTCGGCTGACTGTGTATCAAACGTACTAGGAGTTTGTGGCTGGATGGGTGTTAGTAATCCACGTGCATCCCTATTATGTAAGAGCAATACATCCATTGGATCTTTAAAAAGGCAAGTTTATTACATGCAGTACCTTGAATATTTGGGGGGGGAGGGGGGGGGAAGCTACCGATATTGGAAGTAGAAGCTGAGGCCTCGCATCCTGTTTCAAATTGCCTTTCGCCAGTGCCAGTGCCGAGAACTCAGTTGTGTCACTATTATTTAAAGACTGAATGGGTGCCTCTGCTTGTGCCTTCTAGTTGTTGGGGTCAACCTTGTCTTTCAACGCACAGTTGTTTTGAAGAAATAACCCAATTAAGGAGTTCTGACTTCAAAGTAGGCAGCCAAAGATGAGCGGGGGCACTCTGCCTTGTGCAAGCCCTAGGTGGGCCGCTTCTGCACGCCGCTGACTCAGCTCTCCAAACGCACTCTAAACACCTTACTGCCCCTTCTGCAAAGAAGGAACAGCAGCTGTCATAGGGAATAAAAAGTAGGCAGATTTTTTTAGCGATCCTCTTAGCTCGCCTCCCTGGCTCATTTCTCAGTGGCGTGTGACGTAAGCTCCGAAAGCTAGTGTGATAGAACAAAAATGAGTTTGAATGCCGGCAGGAGTACCGGATGTTTAAACAGGCATGAAAAAAAGGGAGATCCAGAAAAGAATGAGGAATCAGACACAATGATTTTGAGATGCTAGAGGACCATTGCTGCCAAGCTTTCAGATTGCTTACGTTTGACATTTCCAAGGCATCAGGGTACTTATGACATTCAACGCCCAAATGTGTAACACTTACGGCCATATTTAAAAGAAAGTGGCGCATCACTAGTGATGCGCCACTTTTCTTGCGGCCCCTTTGCATCCCCTAATGCCACCATGGTAATGCAGCATTTGCAATACAGCACACCATGGAGCATGTTAGGGGCAATAGGGTCCGTTTTGATGCTATTGTAACACTATATTGGATTAGCGTAAAAAAAAAAAATCAATGGATGCCTCATTTTAATGCCTGCTTAGAGCAGGCGTTGATAATGACGCTAGAAATGGCACAGTGGGGTCTTGTAGATCTTGTACATTGCTCAGAGCAGGCATTAAAAGGGGGCATGCCATTGAAAACAATGGGCCCCTATGTCCTCTGCAGAAGTTGCGCCAACATTTTGGAGCTACTCCTGCAGAGTACATCAATATCATTAAAAAAAAATTACGCTATTGACCCCTACCCAGCGCTATGGTGCACCATATTTTAAATACGGCGTGCACATGGTGGCAGTGGGGGGGGCGCTAAAAGGCACAGGAAAAGATGCAGCGCCACCTTTCTTAAATATGCCTCAAAGGTTGTTAGACTGATGTGCTAAAAAAGTGTGAAGCCATATGAAATTAGAATTGAACACACATAGAATATATTAGTATAGTCTCAATGGTAAGGATTATGGTAATAGTCAAAGTAGCGTTAAACATGAGGATATCCAGACAATATCCCAAACTTGCAATTTTGAGTCAATTTCTTTTTTTTTTTTTTATAAACATGAATCAATATACTCAGTTGGAATTCAGTATAACGTGCAACTAGAGGTGCATTGAATACGTAGCATTGGATCCTCCTGTGCAATAGCAAGTTTCAATCAATCAGTCAACCAATGACTCAATCAATTATTTTTTGCTTCAGCTCTCAGCCATATTACAATAGTTAAACCAATTAATAAGTACAAAAATCACATAGAACAACAATCTCATATCAGTCGCATCAGCCTATAAAGTGCAAACAATAGTGCCTATATGGCCAGCAGCTACCAGTCAACATCCTAACAAAGTGAAAGTGCATAAACAATAGTAGGAAGCATAAGCAGCATGATATCTCCAACTGAGTTCATTTATTTTAAGACTGGTCAGATTCCTAAAGCGGCTAGCTGTTTCTTCATGCGTGGCCAAACTGCCCATAGTAGGAGGTAATTGAATTAAAAATACATTCATTGTCTGTTCTAAGGCACAACGCCAATACCACTTCAACACATTTAGGGGCTGATTTACAAGCCCCTAGCGCTGCCTTACTGCCTCATTTTTATGACACTAAGGTGGCGTTAAGGTGGCCATTCCCCCACACCATATTTACAAAGTGGTGCAATACATGCATTCCGCCGCTTTGAAGCCCCTTGTGCCACATTATGCCTGCATCTTGCATAATGTATGCAAGGGGACGTTCCAACGCAGGGAGGCCTGAAAAAATGGCACCGTGAAATTTACAAGATTTCACTGGGCCATGTTTTACGTCATTTTTAACGCCAGCTCAGGGCAGGCATTAAATTGATGCACCCATAATAATCTACGGGCCTCCCTGTGCTTTGCTGCACTAGCATCAAAATTGTTGAGAACTATTTATGAGAATGTGGCGCATCGGTCCTGATGCGCTACTTCTCTTGTGTCACACTTGCCCCACCTAAAGACACCATGGTTGCGTCATATTTAGAATACAGCGCACCATGGCAGTCATTACTTCAACACCGTCAGAATTTTTTATCCTGTTGCGGCGCTTTGCTGCACTAATGTCAAAAATGTTAACGCTAGTGCAGCAAAGCACAGGAAGGCCCACTGATTTTAATGGGTGCATCATTTTAATGCCTGCCTTGAGCAGGCCTTAAAAATTATGGAAAAATGGCGCAGTGAAAGCTAGTAAATTTCCCTGCGCCATTTTTTTTGGCCTCCCTGCGTTGGAATGCCCCCTTGCATATATTCTGCCTGGCGCAGGCATAATGTGGCGCAAGGAGTTGCAAAGTGGCACAATGAATGCATTGTGCCACTTCGTAAAACTGGGGCGGGGGAAAGGCCACCATAAGGCTTCAGTAGCGTAAAAAAAAAACACACTACGGCAGTGCTAAGGCAGTGCAAAGGCATGTAAATATGCCCCTTAACATCTTAGTCAACATGGAGGTATAACAGGGCGAAGGACCGTAAATAATGCTGATGACAAAGTAATCGCTCCTTGTAGGAATTTACCAATTTCATTGGGGAAGGATAAGCAGGGCTAACGGTAAAGAAGCAGTTTGGGAGAGTGTGCAGCCTCTGTTTTTCAGTTCTAGACGTTTGTTTGCCAACAAAGAGCATTTTGATAATTTCAGTCAGTTCACTTTAACTGAACTACACTTTAGAAACAATGATTTGTAAAAGGAGTGTCAAGTGCTGACATGATATGAAGTCACTTGGACTCCGGATCTAGTGTGACATTTGAGGTCTGAGTCAGTGCTTAATTTAGGCCAGTAATTACTAGAGGGGCCCATTAGCACACATTTTTGAGGCCTGATACTTAGGTTTCATC
Organism: Pleurodeles waltl; assembly: GCF_031143425.1. Taxonomy (NCBI): domain Eukaryota; kingdom Metazoa; phylum Chordata; class Amphibia; order Caudata; family Salamandridae; genus Pleurodeles; species Pleurodeles waltl. The sequence continues at coordinate 619,356,246 of NC_090449.1, read as the reverse complement.
ATCAGACTTTCACCCAGAGCAAGAGAGAAAAAAAACCAAAAGAGGAGAATAGGGAGAGAAAGGTGGAAAAACTGTTACAAAGTGGGAAGCAAGGATGAAAAAGAACTTGCAAGATCGAGATAAAAGGGCAAGGTATGTCTGGAGGTGGATGAAAGCGGTGTGAGGAGGAATCTAGACTACGCAGCCTTGGTATTTAACACCCCTCAACATCTGCAGTACCAGCTAGGTGATTATTGTTTTACAATTTTTGTTTTCAATTCTTTATTGAGTTTTACATGGTTGTAACAAGAATGGAACATTAAAAATAAATACACTGCTATACTGCCTCACAGGGCAAGGAACACAACAAGGTACCCAACAAGGTAGAATACAAACACCATAAATAATCTGCAAGCTATGCCTCCTGAGTGGACTTGCAAAAATGAAGAGAAATACCAGTAACAGCAGAGTATTGATTGTCAGAGAACAGACACAGGAGATGGGCAAATAGGTAGCAACCACTAGTTAACCGACTTAAACAGAGGAGAAAAGGAAAAACACAACCGCCAAGGGCAAAAGGATAAATAAATCCCCATGGTGGGGAGAAAGAGGGATGGGAAACCCCACTTCCAAACCCGTCTGGGTGTGGCGCCGCACCCTCACAGGAGAAATTAAAATAAAAAAATAACATGGTCAGCTATCCTCGGTGCTATCAAGGTCAATTCATAGTGACACCACCCGACCAGGTGAACGCCAAGGAACCCCCAATAATGAAGGCGAACAACAATAGGGAGCTAAGTCTGGGGAGACTCTTGAAGAAAGAGCCGAAAATGAAACATAAGGGCTTGCATGGAATGTGGAGCAAGACTAGGTACTCAAGAGGCCCACTGGGTGTATGGGTGTATATGTCACTTCAGTCTTTAAGAAATAAGCCCCAAATCTCCTCAAATAAGTGCAATTTACTCTTAGCTTACAAATGAAGCAGTTAAAGCATGCCAGGTCATGTAGTTGTTCAACCAGGTCTGTAAGGTGGAAGTCTGAGTCAAATTCCAGTGTTTGCAGAATAGCCAATTTGGCCTCGCCTAGGGCAGTGGAACGTCATCTATTAACATGTGGGGTTACTGCAGGGAGGTTGGAAGAATCGTGCAATAGCACTAGCTAGGCTGTCAAAGGCCTGTCTACCCTGAGGCCCTTCCTTAAATGGTCCCAAACATGTGAATAAAACACCTTCAGCCAGTCACACTCCCATGAAATATGGACTATATTGCAGTCCAGTGAGCCACATCTCCAAACAGAGGGAATCATTGCTAAGACGGGCACTATGTAACTTTGCAGGAGACCAGTGCAGGGATGGAGGATCCTCAGAAAGCTATATTTAAGACATGCTTCCTGTAATCCCTTATTATACTCCACCAGAAGGGAATTCCAGCCATCATTCAAGAACTGCACGTTTAGAAGAGGTTCCCACCCTGCACGCAGCGCTATGATGGTGGGAGAGGAGAAACAAGGATCCAGCAATGCAGCATGCAAACCTGCAATAGTCCCCCCCAAAATTCCTTCCATTTGTGTATATATTGAGCAGTGGGCTGCATTACGCCACAATGGGGCTTTAGAGTGAATAAGGTTCAGAACTCACACCAGCCAACGAGACCTCTGTCCTGCATACTGAGAAGTATGAATGATCGGTTTGAAGGAGGAGACCAACGGCCTTGAAGTATAATAAATGGCTATGTCCTGGAAGTCTAAAATATATGTGATGCTCCAGCAACACCCACAAGAGTGTAGACCTAGAAGTAGGCAACCAGTATACAGAGTGGGCGAGCTGTTGCTCCGAACAATATCCTTCCAAATACAGAAGACATAAGCTGCCCTTCTCTAATGAGGAGTGAAGTGTTGCTCTCTTTTTTCTTGGGGAGATGGATCGCTGAATGGTCCACAGGTAGGAAACAGATATGATGAAGGGTAGCACGCCAAAGATATAGTTGAATTTGTGGAGGACATTCATCTTGATGATCTGAACCCTACAACACAGGGAAAGATTTAGAGCAGAACATCTTTGTAAAACTGTGCTCCATATGATCCTCGATGGGCTGCACATTATCCAAAACCATGTTTTCGAGACCCTGGTTAATATGCACCCCAAAATGTTTTCAACAAGATTGAAGCCACTTATATGGTTAGTCACCAAGAGAGGCTCTCCTGTTGGTGAGTGTTAAGGGCAGGGCCTTGCATTTTAACCAGTTTATCTTATAAGCAGAAAATTGGGAGAAAGAATCTAGATGGGAAATCAGAGCAGTTGCTGAGGCCTAGGGATCTGATAATGTTAAAAAGATGTCATCCACCCAGTAAAAGGCCTTAACCTCACCCACTGTTGTATGGATGCCCTTAATGTTGTCATTGGATTGTATTGCAATCGCTAGAGGCTCCAGAGCCAGCAGATACAACAACAGGGAAAGGGACATCCCTGTCTCGTACCGCTGTGGATGTCAAAATATGTGGAGGAAAACACGCTGCATACAACAGATGCAGTGGGAGCACAGTACATACTGCTGGTTAATGATAAAGTTGCAATCTATGGCCATCCTCTCCATGGTCTGTGTTGGACTTTTTTGCTTATGCAGGGTCATCCCCAATGTTTTTGCCTCCTATTTTTTCTGACCTGTTGCTGTTGGCCTTTGAACTCTGACTACTTTACCACTGCTAACCAATGCTAAAGTGCATATGCTCTCTGTGTAAATTGTATGTAATTGGTTTATCCATGATTGGCATATTTGATTTACTAGTACGTCCCTAGTAAAGTGCACTAGAGGTGCTAGGGCCTGCAACTCAAATGCTACTAGTGGGCCTGCAGCACTGGTTGTGCCACCCAGATAAGTAGCCCTGTAATCATGTCTCAGACCTGCCACTGCAGTGTCTGAGTGCAGGTTTAACTGTAGATTCAACTTGGCAAGTGTACCCACTTTCCAGGCCTAAACCTTCCCTTTCTTTACATATAAGACATCCCTAAGGTAGGCCCTAGGTAGCCCCTAGGGCAGGGTGCAGTGTATGGTTAAGGTAGGGCATATAGTAATGTGCTTTATATGTCCTGACAGTGACATTTGCCAAATTTGTTTTTCACTGTTGCAAGGCCTGTCCCTCTCATAGGTTAACATGGGGGCTACCTTTAAATCTGATTAAACTGTAGATTCCCCATGGGAGCGGATAGACATGTGGAATTTGGGGTCTCTGAGCTCACAATTTAAAAATACATCTTTTAGTAAAGTTGATTTTAAGATTGTTTGTTTTAAAATGCCACTTTTAGAAAGTGAGCATTTTCTTGCTTATACCATTTCTGTGACGCTGCCTGTTTGTGGATTCCCTGTCTGGGTCAGTTTGACACTTGGGCTGGTTGCACCTCACACTAGATAGTGACACAAAGGGAGCTGGGGTGTAGTCTGCAGTTCATGATGAGCCATCTGTGCTAGGAGGGAGGGGTCACTCACACCTGAAAGGGCTGTGCCTGCTCTCACACAATGCAGTCTCCAACACCCTGGTGAGTGTCTGGGGCCTGGCCTGGGCAAGGCAGGATTTCACAATCAAAAGAGACTTTGCTTTGAAGTAAGCCTACTTCAAAGGAGAAAATGGGTATAAGAAGGGCACCCAAAATCACAAAGTTTAGAACACTTCTGGAAACCAAGAGGAACCTCTGCCTGGAGGAGAGCTGAAGAGCTGAGGAAGAAGAGTTGCCCTGCCTGTGACTGTGCTTTGTGGGGCTATCCTGCAGTTGCTGCTTCTGCCTGTGCTAGAGGACAAAGACTGGACTTTGTGTTGCCTTCCTTCTTGTGACGGACTCTCCAAGGGCTTGATTTAGAGCTTGCCTCCTGTTGTTTGAAGTCTCAGGGACAGCAAAGACTTCTCTCTGCTAGCACCTGGAGTCTCTGGAGAGACTCCTACTCTGCCAAGTGGTGCCCATCCAGTTCCTGAGACCCTGAAAGGAGAAGCTGGCAGCCCAAGAGTGAGAAACCCACACACAGACCGCCGTGTGGAGAAAAGATCGAAGCAACACTGATCTGTGGCTGAAAAACTGACACGCCGCCAGCTTCGCTGCTGAAAATTGACACTCGCCTGCAACGTGACCCGAAGATCGACGCCCGGGCTGGAGAAGCGACGCACAGCATCGCTGATGGAGGCTGGTGAAATCGCATCCCACGCTGCGTGGTTTTCAGATCATTGTGCGGCTGGATTTTCGATGCAAACACCGCTGTGCATATAAAAACGACGCAAGTCCTGCCCGGACCCGAGAGTGCTGACTGGATCGACGCACCAACCCGACGATAGGAGAAGCAACGCAAGGTCTCGCTCGTGAGTGAATTTGGCGCATCGCAAGCCCTTATTGACGCAACCTCGCCCGTGCGGGTATATTTTATGACACGCCCAAGGTCCATTTTCACGCTAACAGTGTTAGTGTGTGTTTAAAATTACATGAAGACTCTTTTTGCATTTTTAGTGATAACTTGACTTGTGTATTGTGTATTTTTGTCTCTTTGGTCTTGTTTTGTTTAGATAAATCTTTCCTATTTTTCTAAACCTGTATTGTGTCATTTTGTAGTGTTTTCATTAAGTTACTGTGTGTGTTGGTACAAATACTTTATACCTAGCACTCTGAAGTTAAGACTACTGCTCGTGCCAAGCTACCAAGGGGGTAAGCAGGGTTTAGCTGAGGGTGATTCTCTTTTACCCTGACTAGAGTGAGGGTCCTTGCTTGGACAGGGGGTAACCTGACTGCCAACCAAAGACCCCATTTCTAACAGTCTGAAAAAGGTAACCCCAGTTGATGATCAAAAGCATTTCCAGCATCCAAGGAGCGTCTGACCTTCTCTTCCAGCTACCTTCTCTTCCACCTCATTCCTCACCTGACAAATAATATGAGAGAGATTGTGCAAGTGGTTGGTCAAGGAGCGTTCAAGAACAAAGCCCACTTGAGAGGAATGGATAAGGGCCGCAGTAACTTTATTCAGGCACGTAGCCAAAACCTTAGCCAAAATCTTAACATCCACATTTATCAGAAAAATCAGATGGTAGCTAGAGCATTCCAGGCGTTCCTTCCCTAGCTTCAAGATCACCAAAATGCAAGCCCTGAGGAACTCTGGGGAAAGCTACCCTTTGTTTGTGGCCTCCTGGTAGTCCCAGAGTAAGATAGGGATTGTCTGGGCTTTGGTAGGTTTATTAAATTCTTCCGGAAGGCCATTCTCACCAGCAGCCTTTCCAGTGGGCATGACATCGATCGCCAAGTTGATTTTCTCAGCTGTGATTGCTCCCTCCAGTTGTGCAGATTGGGTGGAGGGTCATCTTTGATAGCTGGAGGAATCAAAAAAAGGAAGATTCAGGGTCCAGAACTGGAAGTGTTCCAGTCATGTGGTATTTCTGAAATTCCACCACCACTGCCAACGGGTGACAAGACAAGTCTCCGGGTCTCGGGTGGGAGGGATCCCCCTAGCAAAGTCTTGTTGGCAGAGTTGTTAAGCCAGCTACTGACCCACTTTTTCATCTCCTTCATAATGTCTCAGTTGTATGTGAAAGAGGCATTGCTCTACTTCTGTTGCACAGCGTGTGTTCAAATAATATTTAGCCAGCAGAAGCTCCTGGAGAGCTGCCAGTCTCAGAGAGGAGGAATAAATAGTGGTCAGGAGCCCTATTTGTGCTTCAAGCTACCGTCTAAAGTCTGAAAGTCTCCATTTGAACAGTGCCTAGTCCCTCCCCAGCATACCATGAAGGACAGCCTTCCCTGCCCCTGGCTGCGTCTGCACCAGGGCCACTAAACCCCTATTATCCTCCAAAAATGTGAATACTTATTCTGAGAGAAAGTATTTTGCCTCTGAGTCTTTATAATGTGAGGCATCGAGGTGCCAAAGTCCTCACGTGGGTATACACAGACACAGATCTAAGTGCAACTCTATAAGATCATTGTCAGAAAGCCTGCAGGGGATTATATTTGCATCTGCCAAATGATAGGTCTCTAAAAGAGTGCAGAGGAAATAATCAATGTGAGTCCAAATATTGTGGGGATGGGAGGAAAAGGTGTACTCCTGGATGCAGAGGTCTCCAAGGTTTGGAGGGGGCATGGTCCTTGTAGGAGGCTGGACTGGCTTGTAGTGAGTACCAAGGGGTACTTGCACCTTGCACCAGGCCCAGTTATCCCTTATTAGTGTATAGGGTGTCTAGCAGCTTAGGCTGATAGATAATGGTAGCTTAGCAGAGCAGCTTAGGCTGAACTAGGAGACGTGTGAAGCTACTACAGTACCACTTAGTGTCATATGCACAATATCATAAGAAAACACAATACACAGTTATACTAAAAATAAAGGTACTTTATTTTTATGACAATATGCCAAAGTATCTTAGAGTGTACCCTCAGTGAGAGGATAGGAAATATACACAAGATATATGTACACAATACCAAAAATATGCAGTATAGTCTTAGAAAACAGTGCAAACAATGTATAGTTACAATAAGATGCAATGGGGACACATAGGGATAGGGGCAACACAAACCATATACTCCAAAAGTGGAATGCGAACCACGAATGGACCCCAAACCTATGTGACCTTGTAGAGGGTAGCTGGGACTATTAGAAAATAGTGAGGGTTAGAAAAATAGCTCACCCCAAGACCCTGAAAAGTGAGTGCAAAGTGCACTAAAGTTCCCCAAAGGACAAAGAAGTCGTGATACGGGAATAAGGCAGGAAAGACACAAACCAACAATGCAACAACGATGGATTTCCAGTCGAGGGTACCTGTGGAACAAGGGGACCAAGTCCAAAAGTCACAAGCAAGTCGGAGATGGGCAGATGCCCAGGAAATGCCAGCTGCGGGTGCAAAGAAGCTTCTACTGGACAGAAGAAGCTGAGGTTTCTGCAGGAACGAAAAAGGCTAGAGACTTTCCCTTTGGTGGACGGATCCCGCTTGCCTTGGAGAGCTGTGCAGAAGTATTTTCCCGCCGAAAGACTGCCAATAAGCCTTGCTAGCTGCAAATTGTGCGGTAAGCATTTTTGGATGCTGCTGTGGCCCAGGAAGGACCAGGATGTCGCAAATTGCGTCAGAAGAGAGAGGGGACGTCGAGCAAGACAAGGAGCCCTCTCAACAGCAGGTAGCACCCGGAGAAGTGCCAGAAACAGGCACTACGAGGATGCGTGAAACGGTGCTCACCCGAAGTCGCACAGAGAAGTCCCACGTCACCGGAGAACAACTTAGGAGGTTGTGCAATGCAGGTTAGAGTGCCGTAGACCCAGGCTTGGCTGTGCACGAAGGATTTCCGCCGGAAGTGCACAGGGGCCGGAGTAGCTGCAAAAGTCACGGTTCCCAGCAATGCAGTCTGGCGTGGGGAGGTAAGGACTTACCTCCACCAAACTTGGACTGAAGAGTCACTGGACTGTGCGAGTCACTTGGACAGAGTTGCTGGATTCGAGGGACCTCGCTCATTGTGCTGAGAGGAGACCCAAGGGACCGGTAATGCAGCTTTTTGGTGCCTGCGGTTGCAGGGGGAAGATTCCGTCGACCCACAGGAGATTTCTTCAGAGCTTCTAGTGCAGAGAGGAGGCAGACTACCCCCACAGCATGCACCACCAGGAAAACAGTCGAGAAGACGGCAGGATCAGTGTTACAGAGTTGCAGTAGTCGTCTTTGCTACTATGTTGCAGTTTTGCAGGCTTCCAGCGCGGTCAGCAGTCGATTCCTTGGCAGAAGGTGAAGAGAGAGATGCAGAGGAACTCGGATGAGCTCTTGCATTCGTTATCTAAAGTTTCCCCAGAGACAGAGACCCTAAATAGCAAGAAAAGAGGGTTTGGCTACCTAGGAGAGAGGATAGGCTACTAACACCTGAAGGAGCCTATCAGAAGGAGTCTCTGACGTCACCTGGTGGCACTGGCCACTCAGAGAAGTCCAGTGTGCCAGCAGCACCTCTGTTTCCAAGATGGCAGAGGTCTGGAGCACACTGGAGGAGCTCTGGACACCTCCCAGGGGAGGTTCAGGTCAGGGGAGTGGTCACTCCCCTTTCCTTTGTCCAGTTTCGCGCCAGAGCAGGGCTAAGGGGTCCCCTGAACCGGTGTAGACTGGCTTATGCAGAATTGGGCACATCTGTGCCCAAGAAAGCATTTCCAGAGGCTGGGGGAGGCTACTCCTCCCCTGCCTTCACACCATTTTCCAAAGGGAGAGGGTGTAACACCCTCTCTCAGAGGAAGTCCTTTGTTCTGCCATCCTGGGCCAGGCCTGGCTGGACCCCAGGAGGGCAGATGCCTGTCTGAGGGGTTGGCAGCAGCAGCAGCTGCAGTGAAACCCCAGGAAAGGCAGTTTGTCCGTACCAGGGTCTGTGCTACAGACCACTGGGATCATGGGATTGTGCCAACTATGCCAGGATGGCATAGAGGGGGCAATTCCATGATCATAGACATGTTACATGGCCATATTCGGAGTTACCATTTTGAAGCTACATATAGGTAGTGACCTATATGTAGTGCACGCATGTAATGGTGTCCCCGCACTCACAAAGTCCAGGGAATTGGCCCTGAACAATGTGGGGGCACCTTGGCTAGTGCCAGGGTGCCCTCACACTAAGTAACTTTGCACCTAACCTTTACCAGGTAAAGGTTAGACATATAGGTGACTTATAAGTTACTTAAGTGCAGTGAAAAATGGCTGTGAAATAACGTGGACGTTATTTCACTCAGGCTGCAGTGGCAGGCCTGTGTAAGAATTGTCAGAGCTCCCTATGGGTGGCAAAAGAAATGCTGCAGCCCATAGGGATCTCCTGGAACCCCAATACCCTGGGTACCTTAGTACCATATTCTAGGGAATTATAAGGGTGTTCCAGTAAGCCAATGTAAATTGGTAAAATTGGTCACTAGCCTGTTAGTGCCAATTTGGAAAGAAATGAGAGAGCATAACCACTGAGGTTCTGATTAGCAGAGCCTCAGTGAGACAGTTAGTCACTACACAGGTAACACATTCAGGCACACTTATGAGCACTGGGGCCCTGGATGACAGGGTCCCAGTGACACATACAACTAAAACAACATATATACAGTGAAAAATGGGGGTAACATGCCAGGCAAGATGGTACTTTCCTACACACCCCCCCCCCAAACGAAGGACAATAAGACTAGCCATGACCTGATGAGTCTTCATTGTCTAAGTGGAAATATCTGGAGAGTCCACCTGCATTGGAGTGGCTACTCCCAGGTCTATGTTCCACTGTATAGTCCATTCCCTGTAGGGATATGGACCACCTCAATAATTTAGGATTTTCACCTATCATTTGTTTTAGCCAAAGTAGAGGTTTGTGGTCTGTCTGAACAATGAAGTGAGTGCCAAACAGGTATGGCCTCAACTTCTTCAGAGCCCAGACCACAGCAATGGCCTCCCTCTCTATGGCAGACCAACGCTTTTCTCTAGGGGTCAACCTCCTACTAATAAAAGCAACAGGTTGATCCTGGCCCTCAGAATTAAGTTGTGATAGGACTGCCCCTACTGCTAATTCAGATGCATCAGTTTGGACATAGAATTTTTTAGAGTAACAAGGGCTTTTCAGGACAGGTGCAGAGCACATGGCCTGCTTCAGCTCCTCAAAAGCTTTCTGACAGTTTGCTGTCCATAATACCTTTTTAGGCATTTTCTTGGATGTGAGGTCATTAAGAGGGGCTGCAATGGAGCCATAGTTCTTAATGAACCTCCTGTAATACCCAGTGAGGCCTAGGAAGGCTCTCACCTGAGTCTGAGTGGTAGGGGGAACCCAATCAATAATGGTTTGGATCTTCCCCTGAAGTGGTGCAATCTGTTCCCCACCAACAAGGTGTCCCAGATAAACCACCTTACCCTGCCCTATCTGGCACTTTGAAGCCTTGATAGTGAGGCCTGCCTTTTGCAGGGCCTCCAAAACTTTCCATAGGTGGACCAGGTGATCATCCCAGCTGGAGCTAAAGACAGCTATATCGTCCAAATATGCTGCACTGAAAGCCTCCAGCCCTTGCAGGACTGTGTTCACCAACCTTTGAAAAGTGGCAGGTGCATTTTTCAAACCAAAAGGCATTACAGTAAACTGGTAATGGCCTCCAATGGTTGAAAATGCAGTTTTAGGTTTAGCATCTTCTGACAATTTGATCTGCCAATACCCTGCAGTCAAATCAAAAGTGCTTAGATACTTGGCAGATGCCAGTGTATCTATGAGCTCATCTGCCCTGGGTATAGGGTGAGCATCAGTTTTGGTTACCAGGTTGAGACCTCTGTAGTCTACACAAAACCGCATTTCCTTCTTTCCATCTTTGGAATGGGGTTTTGGTACAAGTACCACAGGAGAAGCCCATGGACTTTCAGAGTGCTCAACCACTCCTAGTTCTAACATTTTCTGCACCTCTTGCTTTATGCAGTCCCTGACATGGTCAGGCTGCCTATAGATCTTACTTTTGACAGGTAAACTGTCTCCAGTATCTATAGTGTGCTCACACCAAGAAGTGGTACCTGGCACAGTAGAGAAGAGTTCAGAGAATTGATCTAGGAGATTTATGCAATGGTCTTTCTGCTCAGCAGTAAGACAATCTGCCAAAACTACACCTTCCACAAGAGCATCTTGTTCTGTGGAAGAGAAGAGATCAGGTAGAGGATCACTGTCTTCTTCCTGTCCCTCATCAGTTGCCATGAGCAGGGTGAGATCAGCCCTGTCATAGTAGGGTTTCAGGCGGTTTACATGGAGTACCCTAAGGGGACTCCTTGCAGTGCCTAAGTCAACTAAATAGGTGACTTCACCCTTTTTCTCAACAATTGTGTGGGGACCACTCCATTTATCTTGGAGTGCTCTTGGGGCCACAGGCTCTAAGACCCACACTTTCTGCCCTGGTTTGTACTGAACCAAAACAGCCTTCTGATCATGCCATTGCTTCTGGAGCTCTTGGCTGGCCTGAAGGTTTTTACTGGCCTTTTTCATATACTCAGCCATCCTTGATCTGAGGCCAAGTACATAATCCACAATATCTTGTTTTGGAGCTTTTAAAGGTTGTTCCCAACCCTCCTTGACAAGTGTTAGTAGACCCCTAACAGGGTCACCAAAGAGGAGTTCAAAGGGGCTGAAGCCCACTCCTTTCTGGGGTACCTCCCTGTAGGCAAAAAGGAGGCATGGTAACAGGATATCCCATCTCCTGCGGAGTTTTTCAGGGAGACCCATAATCATGCCTTTGAGAGTTTTATTAAATCTCTCCACCAGTCCATTTGTTTGTGGATGATAGGGTGTAGTGAACTTGTAAGTTACACCACACTCCTTCCACATGGCCTTTAAGTATGCAGACATGAAATTGCTTCCCCTGTCTGATACCACTTCCTTTGGGAAGCCCACCCTAGAAAATATTCCCAGGAGGGCCTTTGCCACTGCAGGTGCTGTAGTGGTCCTTAAAGGAATTGCTTCAGGATATCTTGTGGCATGGTCCACTACCACCAAGATAAACCTATTGCCTGAAGCAGTAGGAGGGTCTGTCGCGTGGGCTCTCATTATCCTAAATGAGACTACTGGATTTCTAGGCAGCAGGATCGATAACGGTGTGGGGGACTGAGTCTGACCCACGTGTAAGGAACTCTGTCACCCTAAATCCGGTTGTTGCTCCGGCTAACTAGCAGTGCCTCATTTCTCCCACGGGGAAGAAATGATTGGGCAGCCGAGCGCATGACATCTTTGGAACTTCTCAGGGAAGTCGTGGTCACTCAGATCCAAACCAACTCTCTCATTCACAATATGGTCTCATATACAAATGACAAAGACAGTATAAGTTTTATATAATGTTTTAATAAAACGACTGTATTTTAGATATTAAGGCGTGAGCCGCAATAACCAGAACAATACAACATAGTAGGATTGATATAGTAACCAGGAGAGTAAAACATAGAAATAAAGCTATCATAATTCCTAACCGTTTCTACTCTCCCTCTGCTTGTTCTATTTGGAGCACATCATCTTAAGCTTTCAGCTTGCCTTTCTGTATCACTAGGGAGACGGACACACTCATACCTGAGCAAAGGCCTGTGATCTGGTTCAGCATCTGCAACGAGGCAGTCAGCGTCTAGTTGTGGTTCCCTGGTCGGAATCTCCCTCTTGCATGTATTGGGACAAGGAAGTGATTTTATAACTAACATGTCATCGTGATCACAAAATGTTCCTACGCAGGAATGGCAAGTCTAGACTCCTACCACGTCTATCGGCAATGTACCAGACTGTATCCTTGACTAAAGCACAGAGTGAATATGTTATGAAGAACTCCAGTGCTGAAGTAGGCAAAACAGTGTGATATGAATAAAAAACAACACCGTAGAACTGGCTATTCTGTAAAATAACAGTACGAAGCCTAATAGAAAGCATTTAGAGTAAAGTGCACAGAGGCTCTAAGCTGTTAGCAAATGAATAAAATATATTTAGGGCAAAGTGCACAGAGGCCTAAGGCCTGAAGCTAATGCGCAAAATATACGTAAAACTGACCACACTACACCCTCCCCTTGTCGGTAGCAAGTGGTTCTAACAACATAAAAAAGAAAACATGACCTAAATTTAAACCCAACATTTCGACAAGATGAGAAGACAACAAAGTCATAAATTTAGGAAACATGTGACGATAGAGCGAATTGCAATATAGTGTCAATTTAGTCGGGAGAGAGAGAAAAAAAAATCCAATTGTCAGACAGAAGCAATAGAACGTAGAAGCTCCTCCACTTCGAGATATGTCAATATCGGAAGATCCACGCCACAAAGTACCATGGAGCAGGTGTGTTCCAAAGCCCCAAAACCATTCAGGGCGGCACCCCGTGTAGTGCCAAGGAAAGAGACAAAACCATCTTCCTCCAGGAAGGGAATCTCATAATCCGCTTCACGAAGCAAACGCAACCGTAGTGCACAAGTCTGGGAATGAGCCCTAATCGGGAACATCAACAGATCAAGATCAACCACTGGAGAGCGCTGCAGTGAGAGACAGAAAGCCAGTGCATGTTCAAACGAGCACCAAAGGCATCGAAACACGGGTTGCACACAATCCAAAACCGGTCGGAACGACAAAGACCAGTCACACTCCAAATGAGCCAGGAGTGTTGCTCCAAAACGCTGCATCATGGGTTCACGACACAGCTGCACTGACGGGAGCAGCAATACAGGATCTCGTTGCGGCGGGACAGCCATTGCGAAAAAATAGCAACAACAGCAAAACTCCAGCCAATAAAGCCAAAGTAATTGGGAAACCCCCAAAAATGCTTCCGAAAATAGAGCGTATAGCCGAAGGTATCAAACCGAATATGGAAGAGAAGGTGTGAACGAAACCAACACCAACGGCTTTGAAAAAATGAGCAATACCAGCAGTGCTGGATGCATTAAATATACGTCCCACAAATTCACCGAAGTGACTCGTAAAGTTAGTATTCAAAAGGGACTGTATCTCCGCCGATGACCTTGCCACTTGAAGTGCGTAGGTCTCGCTAGCAGATGTAAGGGCCACATGCTTTTGAAACAATAAAGCTTTCAGCCGACTCAACTTGTCGAAATCAACCTTGGAAGTAGCAATATGAGGCCAGATGTCCGCTACCTCCCTAAATTCAGTAGGGGGAAACAACACATTCCCGCAGCACGTAACGGCCTTGTTGACGACAACGACGTAAACTATTCCGGCACGCATGCCACAGCAGCGTTTGCTGTTAAGAACAATGTAACTGCCGTTAGAAAGCACCTGGAAAGTGTTTTTAATTACCGGGACTGGAACTCCCTTCAGATAACAAGCTAAGTTAGCAATCGAAGCATTACACGCTCCGTGCAAGGACAGCTGTTTACAAACCATGGAATGGCTAACAGAAGCTTCGCATTCGCTACCGCTAAGAAAAACTTCCCGCAAACCATTAACACATCTGTACTGAAAAGGAAGCTCCCACACCTCGTGTATGTAACTGTCACCCAATAGTTCATATCTACCCACCGGAATGTGGTTCAAACAAGAAGTAAATTGCAGAGTGGAGATAGGCAAATTAATAACCCCATGAATCAACCACTCAGCTGACGGAATCTCAGCCACCGTAAAAGGCAGTTTCTCCAACTTTTCAATATTTAACATAACATACGTCGCTTCCTTCTTAGCCATCAATTGTTGTTGACGAGTTAAATTAAAGGAGATAAAGATCTCTCTGGCACGAATGTGCTGCCATGGAACGCGACCCGCCTTCAAGGTCTGAAGAGTCCAACCCAGCTGCATGATAGATCGTGTCTGACTCTGCCCATGACATAAAGAAGACATGTCTGATTTTATAATGTCAATAGCAGAAGAGACAATGCTGTCAATCGTGTAAACACGGTCAGAAAGGGTATGCATGCCATTATCAACAACAGACAAAGGCGGTCATTCTGACCCTGGCGGTCAAAGACCGCCAGGGCGGAGGACCGCGGGAGCACCGCCGACAGGCCGGCGGTGCTCCAATGGGGATTCCGACCGCGGCGGTAAAGCCGCGGTCGGACCGGCACCACTGGCGGGCTCCCGCCAGTGTACCGTCGCCCCATTGAATCCTCCACGGCGGCGCAGCTTGCTGCGCCGCCGAGGGGATTCCGACCCCCCCTACCGCCATCCAGATCCCGGCGGTCCGACCGCCGGGATCCGGATGGCGGTAGGGGGGGTCGCGGGCCCCTGGGGGCCCCTGCAGTGCCCATGCCACTGGCATGGGCATTGCAGGGCCCCCCGTAAGAGGGCCCCTAAATGTATTTCACTGTCTGCTGCGCAGACAGTGAAATACGCGATGGGTGCAACTGCACCCGTCGCACAGCTTCCACTCCGCCGGCTCGATTCCGAGCCGGCTTCATCGTGGAAGCCTCTTTCCCGCTGGGCTGGCGGGCGGCCTGAAGGCGACCGCCCGCCAGCCCAGCGGGAAAGTCAGAATTACCGCTGCAGTCTTTCGACCGCGGAACGGTAAGCTGACGGCGGGACTTTAGCGGGCGGCCTCCGCCGCCCGCCAAGGTCAGAATGAGGACCAAAGTCTGCAGCAGATTTTCTTGATCAATCTGTCTTAACCGGGCTGCAGCCTCCTGCTGGGAAAGTTTCCAAAACTCATTATACACTTCGTATAAGAACCTTTTTCTCCGGGGCACCTTGGGACCTGATAAGAAATCTTGTAAATCAGTACCATTAGACAGTAACTTGAGGTGTGACTTAACTGCACCCAGCGTGGAGTACTTCAACCATTGCTGACAAAGTTTCCCCACACTGTATGTAGTTATTATATCAGCATGTTCTGGTGAAATGTAACGAGGGTCTGCCCTACTAGTCCTGAACCCCCCAGAAGAGGTAACAAAACGTTGATGACACTGATTAGTGTCTACAGGCCACAATAACCACCCGCCCGGATGTAACGATGAAGCGTTAAGCGTACCATTCTGGACCCAATGCGTAAATTCACTAAAAGTAGCATTCACATAGTGCTGCCAGTTATTTAATTTAGAAGGGACAGGTATACTAGGCAAAGTCAATTCTCTAATCGACGCCAAGCCCAAACAACTAGTCTGTTGTACTGTGTCATTGAGGAAAACCATTTGCACAGGGATAATGCATGCTCGAAATAATGTATCTCTGCCTTGCATCTGCCAATTTTTCGTACCCCAAACACTTTTCAAGTCAACAGTCTTCAACCAGTATTCATATCCTTCGACCGAAAGTTTAGATACAAACGAATTAGAATACAGTAATTTAGTATCGGTCAACAAAATTTGCTTATTAGAATACGGTGTCACTTTAAAATAGTAAGACTTAGCATTTTGCTGATCATGCCCAGAAAAATATGCAAATTTATCATTATACGTTTTCGAACTCCCTTGTGGAGGAGTCGAGCAATGTTCCCATTGTACATAATTAAAGATGGACTTAGGGCTACTCGCTTTGTGAATAAAGTGGTGTCCATAATAGGTGTAGCAAAACATATCACCATGATTATCTCTAAATTGGTAAGCATCTTCATCGTCATAGACAGTATAATATTGCAAATCTTTTAGCATAGCATCTACTGTCTTCACATCCCAATCATCAGAAACAATGCCTGGAATAACAATATCATTCATTGATAACTTAAGAACATACGGTATTTGAATCAATTCAGTGGGACCATATATATCAAACATTACTTTATCCCACACAATCCCATCCGGAATTGGTATTGCAGAAATGTTCACATTGGATAAGTCTCTTCGAACCATATGAGATGAAAAATGTGGTCTCAACACAGTCTCCACATGCTCAATGTCTGATCGATCAGGAAGAAAATGACCATGTATTACTAGAAAAAAGGTAACCACAAATCCCAACCATAAAAAAAGAGTCAGTACAGCCATAAAAAGCCACAAATAGTTCCAAGGAATAACAAAATATGTACATTTAAGCCAACTGAGTAGCTTACGTGGACCTCGGATTGAAGACAGCGAAGACGAAGAGCTGGATACAGCCGCATCCGCGTCGTTGAAGCAGCCAGAGGCAGTTCTCGCAAAAGGTGCAACAGTGAACAAGGAAGCCGATGGAGGTTCTCTCCTAGGTACGCTATAAATCACATGTTCAGAAACATCAGTAGAACGTACAGCAACTTGAGAAAAAGAATCGATATCAATCGTTGACTGTGGAACAATCGCAAGATCATCTTCCACCCTCCCCAAGCTCGGAGAGGAAACAGGGTCGGTGCAAATCACCTGCAGCGGGACTTCTTCCCCAGTAGTGAGAGGGATGCCGGAACTACTGGGTGTCCCTCTTGGTCTGCTGTGCAGAATCGGCCACATGTTGTAACTTGACATTATCAATGGAAACAAAACGATTTCCTTTGGCCCCTTGCAGCGGCGGCAAAATCACAGTTCTCGTGCCGCTCACCCCCCAACACCGGGACAGGTGCTCGATAAGAAGGACCAAATTCTTTCTTTACTGCAACCTTTTCACGCACTAGATCCCCAATCCTGGGTATCCAACCAGTAGGTGTTACTGGCTCATCCTTAATTCCAGAGGAGGCAGCACTCGCAGAAGAGTTATCTTCACGAAAGTGTTCTAAATCCTGCAAAACAGTGACACGATCATTTATGTCAAAGGGCGTATCTGCCGCCTCCACACCAGGACCATCTAGATCAGGAACATACATTTGTGTTCCGAACAGGCACTCATATGAAGTACGACCCCCCAGTGACCTTCTAGGCAAGTTATTAAGTGCTCTCTGTACTCCATACAGGTGGGCTAGCCAACTATGACCCGTACCTATAACCCTGGCTGTTAAGGATTGCTTTAAATCACGATTTAAACGCTCCACGACAGAATTTCCCTCGGGATGAAATGGAGACGAGAATTGGAGTTGAACCCCCAACGAAGCCATGGTGTCCCTGAATGCCTTAGAGGCAAAAGCAGGGCCCTGGTCCGAATGAAAAGCCGCAACTGCAAATGTATCGACAAAGATACGCAAATCTTTAATAACAGTCCGAGCGTCAGCCGAGCGCTGTGGCCAGACCCACACTAATCTGGAGCACGAAACTACAGCAACCAATATGTATTTGTATGCACTATCTGGTGTCAGTGGACCACAATGGTCCAAGTACACACACTGTAATGGTCTATTTGATATCAGAAGAGGAGTCTGCTGCGGGCGTCTAGCCGACGATGCTTTAATTTGTTGACAGACGTCACAACAAAGGACATACTGCTTAGTCTCCTTATAGAGACCAGGCCACCAATAACGGGCCTGTAAAAGTGAAATCGTGGCAGCCACACCAGCATGCGCAGATGCCACCCCTTCATGTGCTGCAGAAATTAATCGAGGTCTCTCAATCTTATTCGGTAACTCAAGTACACCAACGCCTGGAATATTAACAACAGCATTTAGTGCACCACTCAAGCAGTAACTATATTTAGAAGGGAATCCTTTAGGAAATGGCGTGCCATCAGCCGTAGCTTTTATGGCAGCCGAAATCTCTATGTCTGGTTTCGAACTCGAACGAGTTACCGCGGCAACAGTGGCGACAGCCACTGCCGACTTTGCAGCCTCATCAGCCAAAGTATTCCCAGCAACGTGTATTCCAACGCGCTGGTGTCCAAGTGTATGTACAACATGGACTTTAGGAAGCGTTTCTTTCAGACCCGCAACCTTACCCCACAACAATTTATGTTTAATGGTGTTGCCTTTAGAATCTCTGAACCCATTCATTTTCCAATAATGCAGATATTCATTGAAGGTTTGCACACAGTAGTAGGAGTCACAGACCAGCAAGGTCAATATCGCCGGCTCTGCATGCTCTAACGCTAACAAAAGAGCTTTGAGCTCAGCCAGCTGCGCCGTGCAATCTCCCAAGGTTTTAGTATAAGTATGTCGGGGGCAGAAGACTTCCCCCTCCATAGTCCCGCTCACCACCGCACATGCAGCAGAATACTGTTGTTTAGTCCCAACCGCCGGTTGCGCAGAGCCATCGGTATACATGACCACTTCATATTGGTCAATAGGCAATGTGCCAGCAGGAACTGGGTACTCTATTTCATATTGAAGAAATTCTTGAGTCTGCAGCTTAGGGTCAAATATGTAATCCACATCAGTGGCCGTCAAAGACGTAGCCCATTGTATCCACCGCGGGTGTAAAGCTTTTGAATTAGGAACACTCGCTTTTGTAACAGCCTCTAAGGCCGGAATTGGGGAAACGACAATAATGCGTTGGCCCTGGGCTAGCGGTCTTTCTTTGATCACCGCCATCTGTACTGCAGTGAGAATTTTCTCAGTCTGTGCAAAACGTTGTTCTGCAGCAGAATACAAGTGGGACTTGTATGCTATCGGGACTGTCTCCCCTTCATTAAAGGTGACATACGTAAATCCAACAGCCCCAGGAATCACCCTGATGACCAAATGAGTTTTATTGTCCCGTGTGTGTAAATGTTTAACCGCTAAGAGATCATTCTGCAACTCTCGCAGTATGTGTGTATGCTCAATCGTCCAAAATCTACTTGAAAAATTCGGGCGAATCAGTTCATATAAGGGTTTTATATGTGTAGCATAATCAGGAATGTAAGTTCTGCCAAAATTCAGAAACCCCAACAATGACTGGAGCTTCCGAACCGTGTTAGGAGGCTGCAGTAAAGCACATTTCTCCAAAAAATGTGGCGCCAGGCTCTTGCCCTCACTCGATAACTCATATCCCAGGAAAATAACACTGAGGAAGGCAATCTTCGATTTCTTAAAATTAAACATATAACCAATATCAGCAAAACCCACAACAATGCGCGATACGCGTCTGAGATGTTGTAGAATCTCATTGTCCGTCAAATAAATGTCATCAACATATGATAACGCCTCAGGGTCCAACTCGTGCAGAAGTTCAGTCACACGAGCCGAAAACAGTCCTGGGCTATTCCTATACCCCTGAGGTAAACGACAAAACTTTTTCTGAGAGCCAAACGCACTGAAACTGGTATAGTCCCGACTTTCGGGTGCTATATTCTGGCAGAAAAATCCATTCGAGATATCCAAGGTTGTTTTGTATTTTTTACGCACTATATTATTCATAAGCGCAGCGCTATGTGAATTCTGTATTGCATATGTGCGTGTATGACTATTCAAATGTCTGTAATCCACCACTATCCTATAGGAATGGTCCGGTTTAGCAACCGGAAATAAGGGATTATTCATCAGCGAGACACAAGGCTCAATCACACCTTGGTACTCCAATTGTGTAAGAATTTTCCGAACCGATGCCCTTGCTTCAAATTTAATAGGATATTGCGGCTGTGGCTGAGGTTCTCCTTTAATGGGAATGACATGATAAGGTGAATGTTTATCCCACCCCACATTATTTCTATATAGGGCGGGGGCTTGTGATAGAGCCCATGATTTACCATATGACTCCGCTAGTTCTCTCGGAACAAGTGGTGAAAAGGAAGGTGCCATAACCTCCTCCCCAACCGGACAGTCGCGAACAAAGTCAGGTGGCCAATCTTGTTCGGCCAACAGGACATCATATGATTTCACCACATGGTCCCAAAAGATGGCGTGTACCACGCGGTCAATGTCCCCTTCTAATCGTAAAGTCACAAGATATACTTGATCAGGATCAGAGAATCGCATATCCGCCGTCTCGACTTGTATGAAGTCATCAGTTGCTTTCGCCTCCAGATGCTCTAGAAGACTCCGGCAAACTATTGTGACATCTGCCGCGCTGTCGAACAGCGCTAACGCCCATGTCTTGTTCGTCAAGAGAACTCTCTTCTTGAGCGGCATGTCTAACTGAAACTGCTGCCACTTTCTTCTTTTTAAATTGCTGTTTTTGTTGCAGCGGTTTCTCTTCTTGTTTAATAGAAACCTCCGCTGAGCGTTGTGAATCCTGTCTCGGTTTCACGTACTCCGTCCTCCGCTCTGACCGCCCACCTCTCTCACTTCTTTTCTCCGAGGAGTCCTGAAAGGAACGAGATTGGCGCGTATCAGTATATTGATATCTATCAGGCGTCTTCAAAGTATCCCTATTCCTGAGATTATACTTATTTTGCGGGGTCTCCGGTTGCGGAGACTGCCAACCATCTTTCTTAGGTGTTTGCTGTTTCTTATCCCAGCGCTTCTTCGCACCCTCAGGTTGCTGTTGCTTAGAATTATCCTTATTATTTTTACCCTGCAATTGTGGCTTCTGCGGTCGAGCCCCTAGGCTATCACGACCAATACTAGAATATGTTTCAGCTATTATTCTCGGAAGTTCTCGCTCCTGATTAATCTGCGGAACGTCCCGAAGACGCATTCGCACTGCTAGTGCTACAGCCTCCCCCTTGAGATTACTCAAAATAATAGAAGAAACCGCGTCAAAATTACCCATCAATTGCATGCCTAAATCTAAGGCAGGGGCAGCCCCATATTCATCCTGAATTTGTTTAAGCACCTCCGGCAAATTAGCCAAAGTCGGTGTACCGTGTGCTGTAGTATAGAGTGCGGCAAACACCGTGCCCCAAGTATTACAAAGATCCACCGTAGGAACCATCCCATACGGCAAACACATCGTCAAAATTCTATGCTTATCCTGAGGTCCCGTATGGGGAAATACTGCTTCCAGCGTATTAATTTTTTGCGCCAGCTAAAATGGATTCTCCTCACGTTTAGCCGGTACTTTGCCCATTACAGAGTGTACAGTGGCCGGATTGATTCCCGGTACCACCGCATGTGGGTGAGCTGGAGCAGCACGCGCTGCATTAGTATTTAATGTCTGCATCACAAACTGAACTAATCGTCTGTACGTTGCAGTTAATTCCACATATAAACGACGCACCTCAGCCACTGCCACATTTGCCACTCCAGGATATGGTGTATATGTAGCCAATAAAGGCCAGGTCGAACCATCATTACTCAACGGACCTAACCTTACTGGTGTTACTGAATGTGGGAGGGCGCCATCAAGCCAATTATGGTGTTCTTGATAAGATAAAGGTATTTCTAAGTATGCATAAGCCCTGTATTGTCCAGGGACATTCGCAACAGTATATTCGTGAAAAGTAGTTGTACCCCCATCAGCTGCTGGAAATACGACCCAAGAATAAAAAAGTTCTGTTCTATAGGCTGCATGGGCGTCTACCACAAAAGTGACCGGACCCCCCTGGACCGTCAGTCCATGTGCTATCAGATGACCCGTGAGCGGCAATCGCATATTAAGCGGTATATTTATTACAACTGGATTCGCCATTAGTATAACAATAATAGCTCTAGGACAGAGAAGGCACACCAATATCGGGGTATTTCCTTTCAAAGTTCAAGCTTGAACAACCAACCACAAAGTATGAGGATGTACCCAACCTGTGGTGGCGGAAACCCTCAGCCCCACGGACGTCTCCGTATACGGAACCGAGGAGTCAAAATATATACGAGACCGAGAGAGTCAGTCGGACCCAAACATTAGAGCCAGACCAAACGTTGGCGGCGCCATGTCGCGTGGGCTCTCATTATCCTAAATGAGACTACTGGATTTCTAGGCAGCAGGATCGATAACGGTGTGGGGGACTGAGTCTGACCCACGTGTAAGGAACTCTGTCACCCTAAATCCGGTTGTTGCTCCGGCTAACTAGCAGTGCCTCATTTCTCCCACGGGGAAGAAATGATTGGGCAGCCGAGCGCATGACATCTTTGGAACTTCTCAGGGAAGTCGTGGTCACTCAGATCCAAACCAACTCTCTCATTCACAATATGGTCTCATATACAAATGACAAAGACAGTATAAGTTTTATATAATGTTTTAATAAAACGACTGTATTTTAGATATTAAGGCGTGAGCCGCAATAACCAGAACAATACAATATAGTAGGATTGATATAGTAACCAGGAGAGTAAAACATAGAAATAAAGCTATCATAATTCCTAACCGTTTCTACTCTCCCTCTGCTTGTTCTATTTGGAGCACAGCATCTTAAGCTTTCAGCTTGCCTTTCTGTATCACTAGGGAGACGGACACACTCATACCTGAGCAAAGGCCTGTGATCTGGTTCAGCATCTGCAACGAGGCAGTCAGCGTCTAGTTGTGGTTCCCTGGTCGGAATCTCCCTCTTGCATGTATTGGGACAAGGAAGTGATTTTATAACTAACATGTCATCGTGATCACAAAATGTTCCTACGCAGGAATGGCAAGTCTAGACTCCTACCACGTCTATCGGCAATGGACCAGACTGTATCCTTGACTAAAGCACAGAGGGAATATGTTATGAAGAACTCCAGTGCTGAAGTAGGCAAAACAGTGTGATATGAATAAAAAACAACACCGTAGAACTGGCTATTCTGTAAAATAACAGTACGAAGCCTAATAGAAAGCATTTAGAGTAAAGTGCACAGAGGCTCTAAGCTGTTAGCAAATAAATAAAATATATTTAGGGCAAAGTGCACAGAGGCCTAAGGCCTGAAGCTAATGCGCAAAATATACGTAAAACTGACCACACTACAGGTCAAGGGGGCCAACTATGTCAACCCCTACCCTTTCAAAGGGAACCCCAACCACAGGCAGTGGGATAAGGGGTGCCTTTGGAGTGCCACCTGTCTTGCCACTGGCTTGACAGGTTTCACAGGACTTATACAATTCTTTTGTGTCCTCAGACATCCTAGGCCAATGAAACAGGGGAACAAGTCTGTCCCAAGTTTTCATTTGCCCCAGATGTCCAGCTAGGGGAATGTCGTGGGCTAGAGTTAGGAGGAACTTTCTGTACTCCTGAGGAATCACTAACCTCCTGGCAGTTCCAGGTTTAGGATCCCTTGCTTCAGTGTACAAGAGGTTGTCCTCCCAGTAAACTCTGTGAGAGTCACTGACATCCCCATTAGCCTGTTTGACAGCTTGCTGACTTAGACCATCTAGTGTGGGACAGGTTTGCTGTGCCACACTCAGCTCCTCCCTGGCAGGCCCCCCTTCACCCAAAAGCTCAGCAGTGTCTGCTTCCAGCTCCTCTGGTGTAGGTTCTGCACAGGGTGGAAATTCTTCTTACTCAGAAGTAGAATTCACTGTAGAGGGAGGGATAGTAGGAAGTGGTTTGCTTCTACTAGCCCTAGCTTTAGGGAGCACTTGGTCCATTGTTCCCGGATCCAAGCTTCCCTGTCCTTTTTGCTTTTTGGCCTGAGCCCTGGTTAAAGCAAAAATATGCCCTGGGATGCCCAGCATTGCTGCATGGGCCTCCAACTCCACCTCTGACCAAGCTGATGTCTCCAAATCATTTCCTAGTAGACAGTCTACAGGTAAATCTGTGGCTACCACAACTTTCTTTGGACCAGTAACCCCCCCCCCCAGTTGAGATTTACAACAGCCATGGGGTGGCTAAGTGTGTTGTTGTGAGCATCGGTTACTTGGTACTGGTGACCAAGTAGGTGTTGTTCAGGGTGGACCAGTTTCTCTATGACCATAGTCACACTGGCTCCAGTGTCCCTGTAGGCCTAAACCTCAACACCATTTATTAGGGGTAGCTGCTTGTACTTATCCATATTAAAGGGACAAGCAACTAAGGTGGCTAAATCAATAGCCCCCTCAGAGACTAACACAGCCTCTGTGGCCTCCCTAACAAGGACAACCCCAACTAAGTTACCAATAGTGAGCCCAGCTACTCCCTTGGATTGGCTATTAGTAGGTTTGCTCCCACCACCACTGCTATTAGTAGGGACACTAGGTGTAGCAGTAGGGGTTGTAGTGGTAGGAGGCTTGGTGCTTTTCTTTGGACAACTGGGATCTGTTGTCCAATGGCCTTTTACTTTACATAAATAGCACCATGGTTCCTTTTCTTTGTTTTGATTAAAGGAGGATTTGGGCCCACCACCCCCACCAGAGTGTTTTTGTGGGCCTGATGAAGACTCATTTTTAGATTTGTCCCCACCCTTGTCAGAAGACTTACCATCCTTCTTTTTGTTGCCATCTTTGTCACCCCCTGTATGAACTTTTCTGTTTACCCTTGTTCTGACCCATTTGTCTGCCTTCTTTCCCAATTCTTGGGGAGAGGTCAGATCAGAGTCCACCAAGTACTGGTGCAACAAATCAGACACACAATTATTAAGAATATGCTCTCTCAGGATCAAGTTATACAGGCTGTCATAATCAGTAACTTTACTGCCATGTAACCACCCCTCCAAGGCCTTCACTGAATGGTCAATGAAATCAACCCAGTCTTGTGAAGACTCCTTTTTGGTCTCTCTGAACTTTATCCTGTATTGTTCAGTGGTTAAGCCATAACCATCCAGGAGTGCATTCTTAAGAACTGTAAAATTATTGGCATCACTTTCTTTCACAGTAAGGAGCCTATCCCTACCTTTTCCACTAAATGATAGCCATAGGATAGCAGCCCACTGCCTTTGAGGGACATCCTGTACAACACAGGCCCTCTCAAGTGCAGCAAACCACTTGTTAATGTCATCCCCCTCCTTATAAGGGGGAACTATCTTGTGCAGATTCCTGGAATCATGCTCTTTTGCAGGATGACTATGGGGAATACTGCTGCTGCCACCATGGGTTTCTAAACCCAACTTCTGTCTTTCCTTCTCTAATTCTAATGACTGTCTATCCAAATCCAGCTGTTGCTTTTTAAGCTTCAGTCTGGTTTGTTCCACCCTCAACTTATTAAGTTCCCTCTCTAACAATCTGTCATCAGGGTTGGTGGGAGGGACATTCCTAGATACAGAGGTATGATG
Source organism: Pleurodeles waltl (assembly GCF_031143425.1). NCBI lineage: Eukaryota > Metazoa > Chordata > Amphibia > Caudata > Salamandridae > Pleurodeles > Pleurodeles waltl. Next base: position 619,331,121 of record NC_090449.1, on the reverse strand, counting down.
GGAATGAACAGAAGGAGACCTGTCCCTTACAGAGGGCACCCTAACAGCTTGGCTAACAGAAACATCAGTACCACTGTGGTGAGAATAAATGCTTTTGCTATGATGTGAGACAACACTATTTGTATGGTGTGGCTCTTCATCATTACCAACTATGCTAGACTGTCTAGTAATGGGCAGGCTAGGAAGTTTCTTTCCTGAACTTTTTCCTGGGGGAGTCCCTGGATCAGATTGGGAACCATTAGCTACTTTTTCAACAGATGGGGCACTTTTAGCCTTATCCTGTTCTCTAAGCATGTTTAGTAACAATTCCAAGGAAGGATTCTTCCCTACACTCAAACCTCTCTCTACACAGAGACTCCTTACTCCTTTCCAGCTAAGGTGGTCATATGCAAGTTTGGACAGATCAACATTTTGGCCTGTGCCAGACATTTTTAGAGAGTGTTAAAGTGATAGAAAAAGGAAAAAAGTTTTCAGAACTTTTTAGAAAGACAGAAAAAAAACTTTTTAAACTTTTAAGAACTTTTTGAAAGTTTAGAAGTACTTTTCAGCACTTTATAAAAGAGTGAAAAGAGGAAATGCAAAACTTTTTAGCTATGTGTACACACACTGAACTTGTTTTGTATATTTTTCTCTTATGAAAAGTACAATGACAAGAGTGATAAGTAGTCTCAAAGCACTTATCCCACCGCTGCACAACCAATGTAGGAGGCTGGACTGGCTTGTAGTGAGTACCAAGGGGTACTTGCACCTTGCACCAGGCCCAGTTATCCCTTATTAGTGTAAAGGGTGTCTAGCAGCTTAGGCTGATAGATAATGGTAGCTTAGCAGAGCAGCTTAGGCTGAACTAGGAGACGTGTGAAGCTACTACAGTACCACTTAGTGTCATATGCACAATATCATAAGAAAACACAATACACAGTTATACTAAAAATAAAGGTACTTTATTTTTATGACAATATGCCAAAGTATCTTAGAGTGTACCCTCAGTGAGAGGATAGGAAATATACACAAGATATATGTACACAATACCAAAAATATGCAGTATAGTCTTAGAAAACAGTGCAAACAATGTATAGTTACAATAGGATGCAATGGGGACACATAGGGATAGGGGCAACACAAACCATATACTCCAAAAGTGGAATGCGAACCACGAATGGACCCCAAACCTATGTGACCTTGTAGAGGGTCGCTGGGACTATTAGAAAATAGTGAGGGTTAGAAAAATAGCCCACCCCAAGACCCTGAAAAGTGAGTGCAAAGTGCACTAAAGTTCCCCAAAGGACAAAGAAGTCGTGATATGGGAATAAGGCAGGAAAGACCCAAACCAACAATGCAACAACAATGGATTTCCAGTTGAGGGTACCTGTGGAACAATGGGACCAAGTCCAAAAGTCACAAGCAAGTCGGAGATGGGCAGATGCCCAGGAAATGCCAGCTGTGGGTGCAAAGAAGCTTCTACTGGACAGAAGAAGCTGAGGTTTCTGCAAGAACAAAAAGGGCTAGAGACTTCCCCTTTGGTGGACGGATCCCTCTCGCCTTGGAAAGTTGTGCAGAAGTGTTTTCCCGCCGAAAGACCGCCAATAAGCCTTGCTATCTGCAAATCATGCGGTAAGCATTTTTGGATGCTGCTGTGGCCCAGGAAGGACCAGGATGTCGCAAATTGTGCCAAAAGAGAGAGGGGACGTCGAGCAAGACAAGGAGCCCTCTCAGCAGCAGGTAGCACCCAGAGAAGTGCCAGAAACAGGCACTATGAGGATGCGTGAAACTGTGCTCACCCGAAGTCGCACAAAGAAGTCCCACGTCGCCGGAGAACAACTTAGGAGGTCGTGCAATGCAGGTTAGAGTGCTGTGGACCCAGGCTTGGCTGTGCACGAAGGATTTCCACCGGAAGTGCACAGGGACCGGAGTAGCTGCAAAAGTCGTGGTTCCCAGCAATGCAGTCTGGCGTGGGGAGGCAAGGACTTACCTCCACCAAACTTGGACTGAAGAGTCACTGGACTGTGGGAGTCACTTGGACAGAGTTGCTGGATTCGAGGGACCTCGCTCGTCGTGCTGAGAGGAGACCCAAGGGACCGGTAATGCAGCTTTTTGGTGCAGGGGGAAGATTCCGTCGACCCACGGGAGATTTCTTCGGAGCTTCTAGTGCAGAGAGGAGGCAGACTACCCCCATAGCATGCACCACCAGGAAAACAGTCGAGAAGGCGGCAGGATCAGCGTTACAGAGTTGCAGTAGTCGTCTTTGCTACTATGTTGCAGTTTTGCAGGCTTCCAGCGCGGTCAGCAGTCGATTCCTTGGCAGAAGGTGAAGAGAGAGATGCAGAGGAACTCGGATGAGCTCTTGCATTCGTTATCTAAAGTTTCCCCAGAGACAGAGACCCTAAATAGCCAGAAAAGAGGGTTTGGCTACCTAGGAGAGAGGATAGGCTACTAACACCTGAAGGAGCCTATCAGAAGGAGTCTCTGACGTCACCTAGTGGCACTGGCCACTCAGAGCAGTCCAGTGTGCCAGCAGCACCTCTGTTTCCAAGATGGCAGAGGTCTGGAGCACACTGGAGTTGCTCTGGACACCTCCCAGGGGAGGTGCAGGTCAAGGGAGTGGTCACTCCCCTTTCCTTTGTCCAGTTTCGCGCCAGAGCAGGGCTAAGGGGTCCCCTGAACCGGTGTAGACTGGCTTATGCAGAATTGGGCACATCTGTGCCCAAGAAAGCATTTCCAGAGGCTGGGGGAGGCTACTCCTCCCCTGCCTTCACACCATTTTCCAAAGGGAGAGGGTGTAACACCCTCTCTCAGAGGAAGTCCTTTTTCTGCCATCCTGGGCCAGGCCTGGCTGGACCACAGGAGGGCAGATGCCTGTCTGAGGGGTTGGCAGCAGCAGCAGCTGCAGTGAAACCCCAGGAAAGGCAGTTTGGCAGCACCAGGGTCTGTGCTACAGACCACTGGGATCATGGGATTGTGCCAACTATGCCAGGATGGCATAGAGGGGGCAATTCCATGATCATAGACATGTTACATGGCCATATTCGGAGTTACCATTGTGAAGCTACATATAGGTAGTGACCTATATGTAGTGCACACGTGTAATGGTGTCCCCGCACTCACAAAGTCCGGGGAATTGGCCCTGAACAATGTGGGGGCACCTTGGCTAGTGCCAGGGTGCCCTCACACTAAGTAACTTTGCACCTAACCTTTACCAGGTAAAGGTTAGACATATAGGTGACTTATAAGTTACTTAAGTGCAGTGAAAATGGCTGTGAAATAACGTGGACGTTATTTCACTCACGCTGCAGTGGCAGGCCTGTGTAAGAATTGTCAGAGCTCCCTATGGGTGGCAAAAGAAATGCTGCAGCCCATAGGGATCTCCTGGAACCCCAATACCCTGGGTACCTCAGTACCATATACTAGGGAATTATAAGGGTGTTCCAGTAAGCCAATGTAAATTGGTAAAATTGGTCACTAGCCTGTTAGTGACAATTTGGAAAGAAATGAGAGAGCATAACCACTGAGGTTCTGATTAGCAGAGCCTCAGTGAGACAGTTAGTCACTACACAGGTAACACATTCAGGCACACTTATGAGCACTGGGGCCCTGGATGACAGGGTCCCAGTGACACATACAACTAAAACAACATATATACAGTGAAAAATGGGGGTAACATGCCAGGCAAGATGGTACTTTCCTACAGTCCTGCATCAGGTCACATAGTGCGCACCTGCCCCCATTATGGTGTATGTTCAGCTTGCCCAATCTGTCAAGATATGGGTCGAGTGTAACATTCCGGTCTCCACCAGTGATGTCTCTGGAGGTGCCAACTGATGTCAATAACCTGCTGATGTTGGAAAGAAATCCAGACTTAGATATCTGCGTACAGAGTGCCAACAATAAAGGCAGGCCTGGACAGAAGTCATTGAGTTTCACATAGTGGAATTGCATAGTTACATAAAAACTCTGCAAGATTCTGCAGAGTTCCTCAAGCAAGTAGAATTATGGCATGTTGCACTGCCTCTACTGATTTTTAGCATCAGAAGCTTGCTCCCTGCTGTAAAATCAGCGTGAATGGCACCATGTGGCTTGCCAGAGGGCGCTGCCTCTTTCTGCCACTCAAGTAGATTTTCTACTTGAGCAGCAGCTTTTTCAATGTGAATGGACATGACGTGCAGTAGCCGTATGTGTTGAGAAATCTCGCCGGGAGGCATTCTAGCTCCCAAAAATCGTGCTAGGGGGTGCAAGTTCTTGCTCTACAACTTAAGGTTAGTGAGCCGCGCATGAGAAAAAACCCCATGAACTCTGCCAGAGGAGCAGAATTTTTAACCCACCCCTAAATAGTGGTCGACCCCTGTTTTGAGAGGTTGGTAAACACATAACTGTTGTTAGTATCCGGCCAATTGTGGAGGAGTCTATACAAGAGGTGTTTATGAAGAAGTATAGCAATGCCCGGTTTCATAGGTGGGCCACCCACCACAACCCAATGCCAAGATGTGGATGAGTTGTTAGCGTGGAAGACTTGGTTAACTTATTCCTTTTACAGTTCATTGCTCTTAGCTGGGGACAGGTGTGTTTGTTGAAGGAGGGTGACATGGGGTTTGTGGTTTCCCAATAGAGTGAGGATTTTATTTTTGTTTGATGAAGTGTGTCAAGTCATGTACATTTAGAGAAAGTACTTTCAGGGGTCTTTGAGGCAGTGGGCATGCTCCAAGGCCGATGTGTGCTGAAAGATTGCAATGATAAGTCCCAAGGGGGAAATCAACCAGCAGGCAAGGGGCTCTGGAAAAGCAGGATGCCAAGTGGGTCGAGGTAGTGGGGGGGGGGTTCAAGATGGGAAGTGGGAAAGGGCAGGTATGCACAAGGCAGGGGTGGTTGAGGAGAAAATGCAACCAACGTCCCCCAGTAATGGTAGGGCGACTGCATCAAGGGCAAGAATATGGCCTGGGCTGCGAAGGGACTCTGTTGGACCCAAGCATTTTAAACTTGTAATCAGGATGCTGGTATCGAAGGGAGTGGGGCCCCCTACCAAAGAGGGAAAGCCATTGTGGTCTGTAAGGAGGGAGCAATGCGTGAGAGTGGGGAATAGTAAGAAGTGGAGACAGCCCCAATGGAACCAACAGATGTGATCAAATTATTAACATCAGTTCTGCCTTTGTAACCCTTCTGCCTCCTGCCCCAGAAAAATGACACTATCAATGAACTAGGAACAAATACACCAGGTGAAAAAAAAATACAGAGGCACAAGACTCAAGTATACATCACAAAGAGAGGACCACCAGATGCTGCAGGAAGCTGAAGTCTCATGAAGTTGATTTCTCTCTTGGGTGGGAAGCCTTTCCAGATCTTGGCCGGGCAAATGTGTGACCATTTCTGCATGACCCAGAGTTTAAGTTCTTCCAGGGAGCTGGAGGCATCCTCTTCGGTTGAGCCCTGTGGGGGTGGGTATATGGAGATAAAAGGTCCCACAGAGGGAGCAGTCTCCATGCCAGTATGGTCTAAGGCATCCAAAAAGGACTCCAGATCTTTCGGTTCGTGTTATTCAGATGTTCCACCCTGGAAAGTGATGAGCATGGTTGCTGGTTCCATTCACTCTTATTTAATGTCCTTCATGTGAAGTCGAGGGCAGAGAGCCAAGAGCAGTTTCTGTTTGACATTGGTTTAGGCAGAAAAATCCACTGCAAACAGAATTTGAGTATTTTTATTTTGAAAGCTGGTCACAATATGCTCAGGAAAGAAGAACTAGCTACATAGTAAAAAAAAGTCCTCTACAGGCCCGCACATGATGGCTATACCAAAAGAATGCCACACAGAATGCAGCCTCATAGGGGGAGCAATATGTTGTGACTGTATAATCTGCAGGTGGCCCCTCACTCCAGGTGGCGAGGCCCAACACCCCCACAGCCCTTTTTTATTCCATTTGCAGAAACAGAGAAGCAACAATCAAAATGGTGCTCTTCATCTTAAAAAACTGATCTGGCTACTAATTTCTAATGCAGAGTGCAAAATAACGTGATTTGCGCTATCCATAAATCAAATTTCTAGTAATACACTCCAAATTGTTTGGTATAAGACGGACCTCTAAGATATTAATGGGACTTTTGCTTTTTTCCTCAAACAAACTTCTTCATATTTAATTTCAGGTACCACAGTATTGTAATGAACAATATGGTGACCTCAGATAGACCTTAATATGACAATGGAGTGAATGGGGCAAATTCACTAACTTCTCCGCTGCCAGCAACTGTCATTGAAGTAGCAGCTCTGCCTCCATGCCTGAAGCTAATAATAGATGTCTTCTGCTGTGCAACGGTCTCTAACGGCCCTTAGATCTGTGGCTTCTCTACATGCTAACACTACCTTACGTAGGAGGAGAGACGTTGGTGAGCCCGCTCACTCCAACATCATCAGATCACAGGAAAAAGAGCTCCTCTGCCCTCCAGTGTGCCAACCCCCTCATGGTGCGACTGTTCGGACCCGTTATGTTTCCAGTATAGGTGGGTGGCCTCCACTTTCCTTGGGAGAGGTAACGGAGTGCCCCCATCTTCATCTGCCCTCAGCTCACACCGCATTTATATTTTACAAATGTAGCACTGTTTGGGTTGTGTGTCCCACACAGAGTTAGTGTGAGACACCATATGTTCTGTGTCAGATCCAGTCGAGGGTCATGGGGGAAGCAAGGTTACTGGGCCGCAACCCTAGAAGGTTGGAGCTTTTTAACACTGAAGTCTCAGGACCTGACCTACTATGGCACTACACCTGGGTGGCAAGTGCACACTTTCAGCACTTGACTCTTGGGTAGTGACTGATTGCAGTAAAAGGCTTCTCAGCGAGGGAGGTAGTGTTCAGTAGATGCTCAGATGGTGCAAGAGGTTCCCTGGTTCTATGACCCGTAGTCTGCTCTGTATATGGCTCACCCGCTTGAGTTCTAGCAGAGGGAGACAGAAAATATTTGTGGTCATGCAGCTCAAGTTTTATGGTCGATCAAGCATTTTGAGAACAGAAGCACAAATCAGCTGATACCTTGAGCATGGGTCAGTGGTCCTGCTCACAGCTCCCAATAGTGGATGCTGGAAGCCCGCCTCCTTTGACCCTCAGCCTGGTGCTTGAGTACATTGTTTATGGGAGAGTGCAGCACACATACTAAAATGTGAAGACTCCGCACATAGCTGTCAACATCCTTCAGGAGTAGCCCTTGGGGAAATAAATAAAGGGTAGAGGCACCACCAGAAGATTCCCACTCCATAACAACGCAATCTACTGACTCACCGCTCCTTCCTCACTCTCAATGCAAGTGGCAGTGCTCAGGAAGAGATAATTATCAGACGCTTGCTAGCAGGTCACAATTGAATAACTAAGGAAGCTCTGTCTCCATCCTTCCACCCTTCACCATCTGACAATACATTCTCTATGACAGGATAGCAAGAAATACAGTTCAACTGTCTGGAGAGGCTGTGCCTCAGCCTTCATATTTATCTAGATTGAGCAAACGACCAATTAGCTTTTGAAGAGCTAATTACCTTACTTATTTAGTTATTTTATGCTAGAGGTCACTGCAGATCAAAGTTAATTTAGAAATACTTTTTAATAATTTAGGCCCATATTCATACTTTTTTAGCACCGCATTTGCGTCATTTTTTTACGCTAAAGTGGCGCAAACTCACAAGATACAATTGTATTTTGTAAGTTTGCACCACTTTTGCGTAAAAAAAGCAGCGCAAATGCGGCGCTAAAACAGTATAAATATGGGCCTTACTGTCTCAAGAAAAGTAAAATTCTAAATAGAGACTTCAGAAAACTTCAGAAACTATTTTGTAATACACTGGAATGTGTTGTTTTATAGTGACCATAATCGAAGAGCGAAGACAGCAGGTGAGACTAAATATTATTTTGTAGTCTTTCATTATTTAAGGACAATGGAGGTTCAAGTGGTGATTAACTGTCAACTCTGGCCATGAAAATATGATGAAGCAACCACCAGGCAGGACAAAAAGCACGTGTTGGGCAGGTTGTCCAAGGACAATTGCAAAGCCCAGTCAGATTTATATCTTTTAAAGAGACTGCAAGATATATTTAGTTATTAGAAAAGGGCATAATGGAAAAAAATCTAAAAAATTCTTCAGTGACTCATACCCCCAAAATAAATGCCTGGTAATGTAGAAAGTGTCTAGGTGCATGAAAATGTTTCCGCATTTGATAGTGTCCGCTCGTGAAAAACGTCCTGCAGAGTCTCTATGGTAACCCCATTACTATCATAGGGCTGTCAGCTAGCTCCAACTTGCAAAACACATAGGGGGTCATTCTGACGCTGGCGGTCCAAGACCGCCAGGGCCACGGATGACTGAAGCACCGCCAACAGGCTGGCGGTGCTTCATTGCCCATTCCGACCGAGGCTGTAAAGCCGTGGTCGGAAAACCGGGTCCGGCGGTTTCCTGACGGATTTCCCCCGGCTGGGTGAATCCTCCATGGCGGCGCTGCTGATTCTGACCCCCTTCCCGCCAGCTTGTTTCTGGCGGTTTTTACCGCCAGGAACAGGCTGGCGGGAACGGGTGTCCTGGGGCCCCTGGGGGCCCCTGCACTGCCCATGCCACTGGCATGGGCAGTGTAGCCTGCTTTTCACTGTCTGCCTAGCAGACAGTGAAAAGCGTGACGGGTGCAACTGCACCCGTCGCACACCTGCAACACCGCCGGCTCCATTCGGAGCCGGCTTCTGTGTTGCAGGCCCCTTTCCCGCCGGCCCAGCTGGAAAGTTAGAATGGCCCCAGCGGTCTTTTGACCGCGGGGCGGCCGAATGGCGGTTCCCTCCAGGCGGGCGGCGACCGCCGCCCGCCGGGGTCAGAATGACCCCCATAGTCCCATATTTAAACTTTTTGATGCAAACCAACGACGGCGCTGGTTTGCGTAAAAAATTTCACCGCCGGCTAACGCCATTCCTACGCACCATGCCGGCGCCTTATTTAAGGAATGACGTTAGCCGGCGCTGCGGACTGGTCTGAGTAAAAAAAAATGACTCAAATCAGGCAGCGCCGGTGTAGGGGAAATTAGGTTGTGCGTCAAAAAATGGTGCAAGTCAGGTTTGAGGCAGAAATCATGCCTCAAACCGGACTTGCGCCATTTTTTGATGCACAACCCTCATTGAAATGACTCCTGTCTTAGCAAAGACAGGAGTCATGCCCGCTTGTCCAATGGCCATGCCCAGGGGACTTCTGTCCCATGGGCATGGTCACTGGGCACAGTGGCATTTAGGGGGGCCCTAATTAGGCCCCCCTATACCACTTTAAAATCCATTGGTGTCCTCCAGGGATGGGCGAGGGGGTGTCCCTGGGAGCAGGGAAGGGCACCTCTGGACTCCTTTCCACGGTCAGAGACCATGGAAATGAGCCCACAGGTCCCTTAACATCTGCCCTCATCCAGGTGTTAAAAAACGTCGCACATCAGGCTGTGCACCATTTTTGAAGGCCCGCCCCCTCCTGTGCGTCAAAATGACGCAGGAGTATAAATAAGGCACACAGGCCTTAAAGTCATTTTTTGGGCAGGAACGCCTACCTTGCATGTCATTAACACAAGGCAGTTTCCCGCATCCAAAAAATGACGCACACAGAGGAATTTTGACATCCACGGGCTCGGGTGTTAAAGTTGAAATATTGTGCACGGTTTGCGCCGAATGGGCATAAAAAATGTTGATGCACATTCGGTGCAAAAAGAGTATAAATATGCGTGGTATTTTCACTTTTTGTATAAAAACGTTAGCGAGAAACTGGTAACATAATCATGGAGGGAGATGTTGTGGTGGGATGGGGGGGTGGAGTGTGGTGGGGAAGTGGTGTGCTACGTTCTCCACATGCTAGGTCGGTATGCTTGTTCTTTACCACAATACAATTAGTTGATTCACTCAAAAGCTTTTAACAAACATTCTTCCGTTTGGACATTTTTTTACATTTCTTGCCTGATTCATTTGAATTGTCATGTTTGATAAACAGTGAATTTCCTATCAGTAAAATGGCAGCTCAGCATGATAGCGGCCCCTGGGGGCCTACCTTTCAGCAATACCTAAATGAGGTTCTACACAAGAATGGATGTAGAACTGTTAAATCTCTGACAACTTAAAATTCTGAAAATAAATCCTTTACAACCTTTGTGTCATCGAGTTTAACCCTCCTGTGCAGCAGTGCAAGATCCCCCGCCTAGCAGAGCCTCTGTTCCACCGCACTTTGCTTGTCTGCTGAGTCCTGAAAATCAAGTGATAACCTATAAAGTGACCCTTCGAGGGAGCTGCGCCGGACTGGAGGTTATGCTTTGCATTCAGCATTGGTGTCTCAGTTTAAAGTCACTAAGGGCGTAGAAAAAGTAGGGGCAAAGGTTAAAACCTCCAAGGTGTTGTTTATAGCCTCATCAATATTTCATGATTAAAAAGGTGATAGCATTCTGCTTTATTAAATAAGAGCATTCCCAGAGGAGCTGCTGCTGTCGCGTCTCATGTCTGTAATTAGAAATTGAACATTAGCTGAGTTGGGTGATTGGCCATAATTGTTCTCAATTAAAGGAGCAGCAAACTCGCCGTCAAAATACTCTCTGATCACCACTCCGCTCGGTTGTGAAATGATGGCAACTGTCGCATGATAGGCACCACCTTGAAATAATGTATATTTGTGCTAGCTTAAACAAGAAATTCACCAGCACCATCACAAAATACGCTTTGTCTATGTTCAAGCCATGCTGTGTGTGAATGTTAAGTAGACCCAATTGTTTTAGCAGTCCGGCGCATTAAGAAAGCTTATGATGACGAATGTAAAATAGTACCGTTGATATCTAGACCAGCCCACGAACCCCAGTAAATGTCCCGATTACTTACTGGTAATATTTACTACTCTAACAACTCTTCATTGTCTCAGTACCTGCAGGAGTGAAAGTTGAGGTGTGACACACCTCCCCAGAACCCACTTCACCTCTCAAAAACTTTGAAACCTTCTCTTTCTTGGAATGCCCGGAACCCAGGCCTGCTTGGGCTCACAAAGCACTCTCAACAGTCTGTTGTCTGCAAGCACAAGGAATCAAAATTGGGTCAGTACGTGGGATGATGGGAGCATAAGTACCAGGACAGGGAAGGGTAATCAGAGTAATAAAGCTCACTGGTATGCAAACATGATTACGTCTTGTGCCTTACCCTGTCCCTCTTCTTACAGAATTAAGGAACCACACAAGCAATATTTTACAGCTTGAACTTAAAACAATACTCCAGTTTTGGTGTAACGATGAAACAACTTTTTCTTCAAATACTTTAAGCAGACCCAACAGCCACCAGAACATACATTCCGAATATTAAAATGTTCATACTTCATACGTCGTTTATAAAGAGAAATGAACATAGAGGTAGTGGCCCAAGTACTGGCACTACAGATGTCCCGGAGACACGTCCCCATTACATCTGCCCTTCATGTGGTCATTCTTCAAGTAAAATGACCTTGGAAGGCACCAGGTGAGATGATTACCTCGGAGTTATACAATTCTCTGTCAAGAAAGGTACAGAGTACCTGTCTGTGGATGGACGTCTTCAAATGCCAGTACATAAACTTGCCTGATTATATGCAGAACCCAGACATTGGTTTTTGATTTTTGTCATTTATGAAGAAACTAACAGAGACCTCCCTCCTACAGGAATGGACTGGGGCAAGGACCAACACTAGTCAGACTCTGTCTTTTTCCCTTGAAGAAGGAAAAGATCTGTCATGTATTCTAGGATTTAAAAAATGACGGAGAACATCCTTTAGAAGCTTGAGCGTAATATATTCTCTGGTGTTTCCATTGTGACTAACAGCTAGGCTGCACAGCTGGTTTAAGCTTACTCTTAAACACCTGAGCGTATTTTCATACATAAAAGCTATCAAATAAATTCCAGATGATTTCCAAACAAATAAAGATCTATAGCAGCTTAATATGCCCTTTCAGTCTTCCAATCCCATAGATAACTATGCCACCTACCTTCTATATCTGTTCTTGAAGCAAAGACAACAGCCTTTAGTCCTGTCGTTTTGGCTCACATTGTACCAATGAGGATGCTGGATTTGGGCAGCAGCATCACCTGAATTGTGGGGAACTGAGCTCGAGACACACCATGTGTCAACTGTCAGCCTAATCCATTTCCAGACAGCCAGCAGCGTCTCATCTATGCCCAAGGGCACGGATGATTTGTGGCAACCGGACGCATGACATTGTGAGGGGAAATCGTGGTGAATCAGAGATATCATCCTTTTCTCTCAGTTACGTTCGTATCACATATGCAAAGACACACAGAAGCAGGGAATGCTGCAATAAGATTTATTAAATCAGCTGCATCTTAGATAAAATGACATTCACTGCAAAAATTAGGATGAAAAAACATCAACATAAGAAAAGTCCCACCATACTGTCACTATGCAAGATGTGTGATTCCTACCTATGCTACTAATGTTCTATGTTAGAGCATAAGAATGTTAAAAAAACATTACTTGGACATTCAAACTTATGAGGACTAGATAGTCCTATTGGGAGAGCATAATATGTCTATTTTTATATATGTTATGATTATTTATTGTCTTGTCCAGTCTGTATTTTATTTGGTATGATTGAGATTGTGTGATTGTGGATTTATTTTAGCTGTATTTTTCTGTCCTAGTTGATTTAGGACTTGTGTGTATTATAAAAACATTTGTTTACTACTATATCAATCAATATATTGGGTGTTAAATAAAATAAGATACATTTGTTATAGAGTTGCTTATGTTATAGATTTGATTTAGATTTTTTATCCTTTTGGCTCAGTGTCATTCATTGTTCTGTGTTTGGGATTCTGCTATGTTTGGAGCCCTGGTTTGAAGGTGGGTTTTGCTTGTGTTTGATATATTTTTCCCTGTCCCACTTCAGCCTGTTTTATTTTTGGGGAAGCTCTTGCTTGATTTGAACTCACCTGAGAGGATACCATTTGTGTAGTGGTTGGAAGTAGAGGAAGTGAATGGAATGCAAAGCCCAGTAGGCCCTGTTTCTCTAGCTCCTACCACAAAACCAGTGTTCACTTGCCCAAATCCATCTATTTGTGAACTCTCAGATGAGGTTTGCTCACCTGGGAGGATAACATTTGTCAAGTGTGTGTAGTATGGAGAGTGACAAGACTGCAACTCCCAAGAGGCACTGTTTCTATACCCCCCAAGCACCAGACCAGTGTTCACTTGTCCAAATCCCCTTGCTTGCTAACTCTCAATTGAAGTTTACTCACCTGGGAGTGACCAAGATACAGATCATGCTCAACTCTGAGTTGCGTCTGGCTACTTAGCTCCATCTTGACCTTCTACCCCAAGATGAAACTATTGAGGACCCCAAGGGCAGCTTACCCAATGTGCAAAACAATGATCCCAAATGCCTCAAGATGCATAACCAGAATGGTATTGGCAACAGAGACATCACATTCACACTGCACTGAACACATGACAACTCACATATACAACAACCTCCTGGGTCTGCCTTCATCACAATCAACTGTCCAGTGTCCAGCAAAGAATCTAGGAGGTGTAGGTGGCAAGTCACCCACCACTGCCTTCAAGTGACCTCTTCCAAAAGGACCTCCTTTGTGTGCAACATATTCACTCTGTTGCCTGATCATCAATCACCTACCAGTTCCAGTGGGAGGAATACTCTGGACTTTGGACTCCCAGTTGTGTGACATCTACTCCAATGATTTAATTCGCCATGACTGACACCTTCACTTTACTTTTTTGTTCCTTTCTGTCCAAATTTTATTTTCTGCATCAGCATTGTAATAAGTTCACCCATCACAAATTGTCTGCTTGTTAAGTTTTCACATTTTGCTATGTAGAGTGGAAGACCATGTGAATCAAATGATGAAGACACAAACTTCTTGTGCGAGGAGGGATATGTTACAGGTACACAGTGTCCTGCTCAGGATTACAACCATTACACACAAACACATTAGTACAAGTGTCTGGTCACACCAAAAATTGTGTTCCAGTGTACAGCATATAGGCTGTCTAAATGTCTGGACTTTTTGAAACAGGAATGTGTGGCTCATACTGAGTCAAAGTACGTATTCCAAGGTATTGACCTGTAGAATAGGCAGAGTTTGAAGTGGATGATGTTACTAGATTGAACCTTATCACATACCACACTAAAGTAATCCAACATCACATAATCCACGATGCAGACAGATGGCAGCACAACAGTCCCTGATCACAGGCCCATCTTAAACCAATGAGCTTGCATCTGGTGGTATGACACAAACATATGTCAGTATTGTTTCACAGGCACTGAGTTCTGCAATGATGAAACACATCTACAACTATATACAGGTAACACAAGAATAGTGTTTAGCCAATGTAGGCATTTCATGCCCACACGAAGACACACATGATGCAATATGCTCACCACAGCACACAAAACAGGTCCATTGTCCACTTCTGACCTTCCAATCAAAACACTGTGCAAGCTGTCTTGGCACAGGTCTCATACATCTCAAACCTGTGACCTACATTACCTGGAACAATCCATGTTCACTTTGCATGTCAGAACAGTATAATATGCCTGCCAATGTCACAACTCTGAAATGCCTGCATGAGGATGTCATGGTGAAGGTGCCCGTACAAAGACAAAACATGGAGTATAGGCTTGAAAACATACCTATTACACAAATCACATAGCAAGCATCTGGAAATGAAATAACATTACAAGGCAACTGACACAAGTAAAGCAACATCATCAGGTGGGATGTGTCAAAAGCCAATTCACCAAGCAGCCTTTGGTTGAATATTGCAGAGTATCAGCTCCCTAGTTGTTTCTAAAAACACTCAACTCCACATATTCTCACAACTACAGTTCATTGTACAGTTTCAGTCATTACATCACATGACATACGCACACTCATGAAAAGCAGCTGTTGATGAGATCTTCCTGCAAGTCAGCTGCTTCCTCCTCACCTTTGTCATCCTCACTTGGCCTTTTAGGAGACTCACCTGGTGGCACTACAGGCTCCCCCTCCTCTGGGATGCACAGGGTATTCCTCAGCAGGGTGATGTTGTGGCACATGCAGCATGCTACAGTGGTCTGACACACTTTTCTTGGTGAGTAGAGGAGGGCTCAACCAGTCCTGTCCAGACACATAAATCTAGCCTTTAGGAGCCCAAAAGCCCGCTCCAGTACCTGCAGTGTTCTTCCATGGGCCTCATTGAAGTGTTCTTCCCCTGTAGTTAAATTCCTAAGTGGCGTCAGCAACCATGGGTGGTTCAGATATGCTGAATTTCCGGGTAAAAAATGGGACATATGTGCAACGAGTCACTCACTTCTCACTTACTGATTGTAGCACCTAACACTACACACACGCAATCAGGATAGATGTGACTTACTAACCAGCTTGGTCCTCTCTGTGTACAATTGTGGCATCAGCTGGGATATGGTTCTGTTCTGCATTATGAAGGAATCATGGGCTGAACCTTGATAACGGGCACAGACATATGAAGTGCAGAGATCTGCCAAACAGACAACTTGCTCGTTGATGGAATGGAAGTTCTTTCTCTTCCGATAAACTTGTTCATTGGCCTGCTGTGATACCAAACCAACATGTGTGCCATCAATGGTCCCCACCACATGTGGGAGGCATGCAAAATCATAAAAGACAGCCTTCACATGGGCTAAATCCTCACATCGTGGAAACCAGATATAGTTGTCAAGGTTTTTCAACATTGCTGAGAGGACATCCTTCAACACCAGACAGAACATAGGTTGGGACATACCAATACCAGAAGATTGGACCACTGTATGTTGGAAGGGTCCTGTGGCTAGGAAGTGAGATACTAACATGACCTTGACAATGGGTGACATGCTGGTTGGATAACTAATAGCCGACATCAGATCTGGCTCCAACTGATGCATAGGTCCTCTATTGTTTGCCTATCCAGGATTTAGCACACAACAAGGTGCATTTGCTCCATGGTCTGAAGGTCTGGCAGTGGACGGTAGACAGTAGGTTGTCGAACCTCCTTCTCCCAGGGTACCTATGTATGACAAGACATGATTTCTAACATTAGTAAGTGTCCATAACAACATACATGATGCATGACAATAATATAATGTGACAAAGCATTTTTTACTGGGTAGACACGACACACAATGCACATCACAGCTGCCAACTACACAAGGGTCACATGTGACCCCCATGGTTTTCAAGACATGTGTCCACAACATGGATTTGGACCAAACTCAAAGATGTGCAACACAATGGCCCCTCGAAATATGACTGTACATCCTGACCGCCAAAATAACCGTCGGAGGTGGTGGACTGTGCCTCGCTGTTAAATGCCATCTGTGCCTTGCAACATACTATAATGGTGGTTGATAAGTAAGACCTACATGCAAACACAGGATAAGGATGTTCATGAGGTAAATAACATGTTTTGTGGGTGTGACGCAGATTACAAAGCACAATACAGCATTGCAGGCTGCCAAAATGGCAGATGCCTGACCCACTCCACTGGACATTTGGAAACGCTCAAAACTGCTGGCAGAAGTTGTCATGGCAGTAGGCCGTTGCAACTGCAGTGGACACAGCCATAGGCTAACGTTGTTGCCAGTGGCGGTCGCAGCTAAATGACTGTGTGCACCAGCGGTGATGACAGCATATGTGTTGGACGTGGCCATCATGTTCTGCAGATTCATTCACTTGACTCCTGACACTGCTGCCAGCAACACCTCTATGACCTGAGCTGCTGTGTGCCACCTCTGGGAGCAATCATGCCACATCCAGCAGGTGATTGGGCCCCTGCCTTCTCTACAGAGGATCTAGAGAGGCTTGTTACTGAGGTCTTGCCCTTGTATGAGCAGCTCTGTGGCTCACAACAGGAGCAGGTAAGTACATCAATGGCACAATTTTCTGTGTACTTCACCATCCTTTTCTTCCTCACAGGCTAGAATGTGCCCCTGTGTGCCAGCTAGACTTTTTGTGTGCCCGTTGTTGCCATCTGTGTGGCAGCAATGGGATCTCGAATGTGCAGGTATTGGTGGCCAGTGCCATATGTTAAGTTCAGTCACATTGTGTTTTGTGAGGTTTTTGGGGTCCTAGATCATCCTTGTGTTGGATGCACAGATCATCCTTGTATTGGATGCACATAGCTAGGTAAGGGGACATTACTGCCACCCAATGACATCTCTTTCCTCATGATTGTTGTAAACATTGGACAACATGAATTTGCATGACAGCATGAGCTGTGTGTGCATGTTGTTTGAGTCATTTGAGAATCATGTGAGCAATGCATATAGTGCCACAGATCTTTCAAACCACATGTGTCCTTGGTAAACTGTTTTGTAAAAGGCATATCATGATTTACTGTGCCCTTCAGGTTGCCACACACAGCACTTGCCAAATTGCTGATGGCCTCATGATACTGTCATGCAAAGAAGTGATGGGAATCAAGTGTCATGTAGGTTCTGTCTACTCAGCCTGCAGAGTGTCACTATGGCTTTGTAGCTGTGGCACTGTGCCCATTTGCTATACCCCAACAGATCCTGGCTTATGGCCATTATGATGGCCATTCGCTCAAGTAGCAAAATCTGCCCTGAATGCCTCATTCCTTTGACTAGATTATGAATGTGTACAGAGGTAAATCATTCATCCAGTCCATATGTGCATTTTGCATCACTGTCAATGTGTGTCTTAGACTCATGACAGGTTCCTTACTCCTACAGGTCTGTTGTCACCTTCACACAGGTCACATTTGTCCTGTACAGGCTTATTGCATAAAAGACAGTCCCACAGTGCAGATAGTGTGTTGATTCCTGGAAGGCCATGATATGTGACTCAGTAGGTTGATTAAATAGCAGAAACTATACAATGCATGCCTTTGTATGTTGGATGCCATCTCTGTAGAACAGAGACATATTTCCAAAGGATTGTTATGTGGTACAGGTACATACCACAGAACCCTCCCCCTGAAGTGTCATAAGTCTGCATTTGTTATTCCACATGTTCACACATGGACAAGGAAGTCTGTTTCTGTACCCACCATGCCAGACCCTTGATTGTTACTCAACTGTAATGGCGAAGTTTGTACTATGGCAGTTGCCTGTAGGGACTGTATGCAGAGAGTCAATATCATAGAGTGTGAATGTGTTGGTCCATTCATGTCTAAGAACTTTACCCTTCAGAAGCCACATACGTGTTCAGTGTTTCATTGTGGCTCAAATAACAGTACAGGTTGCTGGAGCAGGGGCTACCTGATGTCAATAAGCTTGTTCAGTCATTTTAGGCCATGAGCAGCGTAGTGTGTTAGTCTGCAGATGCAAATACATAGGCCCTCATTTCGACCTCGGCGGTCTTTTTTAAAGACTGCCAAGGTACCGTTGTGCTGAAGACCGCCAGTGCAGGCGGTTTTCCACGCAGCGTATTATGACTGCTGGCAGCCCTCTGTCCTTTTTCGGATGGAGAGCCGCCAGCAGCCATTCTGGCGGTCGGCGGGGAAGTGGAGGCTGCTCCACCTCCACTGCCCCGTCATCAGAACACCGCCCACCAAATCACGTCCCATGATTCGGTGTGGCGGTGTTCTGGTGACAGGGAGAATTAAAAAAATTTCCCGCCGGCCTGTTGGCGGTTTTACCGCCACTTCTCCCCGTCCGACAAGGTCGTAATGAGGTCCATAGGTCTGTAGTCATGTCCCTATACTTATGGACTTGTGTGTTTCATACTTGTAGTGTTAACGAACTGAAAAATTCTACCTTGGTGTTTCTGGCATGTATGTGACCCAACCATTTGTGATAAAAATTGTGATTGTAATCTCTTGATTTGTCTTTTGCATCCAAGCAGGTCAACGCTAGGCCTGGGTGGAGTTCGTGTAGAGGCGTTACGTGGATTTTAAAAAAAAACTTTGTTGCACCATGCAAGTTCGGCTAGCAGGCGGAGTTTCTTGCAGCAGCTGTTCGCATGACATTTAACATCACTGGCAATGCGCAGTTGTGGCTTGCATTGGAATTCTCACGCGAACGGCACTACGTGGTTCACATGGGCACAGCCACCTTGGTTTTTTTTGCTTGTTATTGTGCTGGGGCCTAGTTTTATTCTCTCTATATCTCCTACATTCCCCACTTTTGAAACCTTTTTTCGCCTACTTTCTTTTTATTATATTTCCTTTTCTCTTTCTCTTTTTATATTTTAATTTTTCTCCTTTTTTTGCATAGTCTCTCACTTCTCTGTACCTCTCGTTTTTGTAGCTCATACAGTTCCAGTTGGCAAGCAATTTCTCAGTGATGTATAGTAATTTTGCATTCATCCAATGTAATGCATTGAGAGATTGATAATGAGATGAGAACTGTAGAAATCATTTGTTGCAAGTTATTAGTAATTCCAAAATTTAGTTTATGAAATTAGGAATAGGCGTAGGAAATTTTAAATAGGAGGATGGTCCTTGATCCCAATATTATTATTATACAGGCCCCCTGAACCTCTGAGGTAGAAATGTTACTGCGTTTGCCTTTTCCTCTAAAAAAAAGTAATATTCTTGGGGAGATTATTTATTAACAGTACCACTAATCTTTTCTAATATTTTTTCTTACATCATCCAGCATCCAGGGGCAGGAGGAGTGCTGTTGAGGAGGGCGAGGCATTTGAAGGTGGACCTTCCACAAGTACCGGGGGAGGTGGGTATGCTGGCCCCAGTAAGTCCTCCTGTTATTATTAATATTAATATTTATTTTCTCTATATATATTTCTCCTATTTGTTTTCCAACTCCACTTTGATTTATCTGTTTCGTAAAATCTTCTTATCCTGTATTATCCTATTCACTTATTTTCTATACTTCAAGTTTCTTTACTTCGAACTGTCTGGCTATGATAGTCTATCTATAGCTTCCTTCTTCTGCTTCACTCTCACCTTATGTATCATATCTTGTGGAGTTGTGGTAAGGATCAGAGAACACATGTACTGAAGATTGCATGCCCATGTAAGGTATTCTACACATGTTTCATGAGAATTAGGCCTGGGCGGAGTGAACGGAGTCTGTCTTAGCGGAATTCCGTGGAATTGAAAAACAAAAACTGCAATTCTGCGAAGGCAGAGTTCAATGCCCCGGGGAGCCCTCCTGAAGGTGCCCATCTCGGAAGCGTTAAGCAGGGTCAGACCGGGTCAGCCAGGCCGGACCTTGCTTAGCGCTTCTGAGATGGATGTATTCAGGATGGCCGTAGGCAGTGAAAGCTTCCGTTTCAGACCTCTTGTGCACCGGCCTGCCCCGGCACTGCACATGGGACAGGCAGCTGCACAAGAGGCCTGAAATAGCTGCTTTCACTGGCTACAGCCCTGGCCTGAATTAGGCCAGGGCTGTAGACTTTGAAAGCTGCTGTTTCAGTCCTTGTTTGTGCACCAGTGTGCACAAACAATGACAAAAAAAGAGAAGAGGACTTACCTGGGGCTTCCTTGGGGGTCCTCTTCTCTGACGAGTCCTCTCAGCGCGGCTGCCTCCCTCCTCTGCCCCAGTGCATGCTGCAGCCCAGTTATGGGCTGCACAGTGCAATCGCAGACTGTCTGCACTTGCACTGTGTGGTCCATACTGGGCTGCAGCATGCCATGGGTGAGCTCTGCTCCGCTGGCAGGGCTCGCGGAGTTTTTTGGACAACCCCACGCTCCAAGCAGAGCACAGCGTTCCAAAAACTCCGTTAGCTCCACCAGCAGGGCTGAGTTCCCTGAACACCCCTACTTTTAACAAATTTCCAAAAAACAAAATGCCCACCTGATAGAAGAGAATCCGTAACCGAAATATAGTAATGCATTTTCGGTTGTAATTTGCCATTAGAAAAAAAACAATAGGGGGAGGCGTATGTGGCATCTAAATTGTGTAAAAAAAAAAATCTAGCAGCACTGACCACCAGTTCCGGGGCCAGCAGCGGCAGTGCTGATGTGGCTGCAGGAGCAGATCAGGGGGGAGTCTCTGCAGCGGCAGTGGCGGGCGATGGGAAGTCCTATTGCTTCCTTATTGACAATTAGTAATATAGTCACTATAAGGGTGTACTAGTGTTGTTGACTCACCTCACTCGTCAACATTCTGCTTTTGCTTGTACTTAAGTAAGTATTGGGCTCTTCTATCTGCAACTCGGCAGTCTAAGGTTTGCAAAATGAACTTGAACTCTGTGTTTTGGAAAATGGAAAAAATGATGGAAGCAGAATGGATGGGTAATATATGATATGAGTGAAAGGACGTGTGTGGATTAAAGGGTGCATAATAATGATCATATAGGTGGGTGATGATGAGGATGATGGGATGCATGTGTGGGGGAAGGGTGGATGAAAGGCTATACAGGTGAACAACGCCTGCCCAGGTGGGTGGAAGGGTATGGGTGAAAGGATTCCATGCGTGGATTGGTGAACTGACTCCTCCTGTGAGTTAGATCTCTTGGATGGGTGAATGGGTGAAAGGATGAATGGGTGGTTATTGGCTAAATGTGTGTTGGTGAAATGTTAGTAGAGAGCCATGTTTGGAATTTGGAAAATGGCGAAGGACTGGATGAGAGAATGTAAAGCTTAGTTGAAATGGTGTGTATCACAACCAAGGGTGACGAAGAATAAGAGTACTAAAAGAAGACAATTTCAATGATGAAGAATAGATAAATGCTTGGAATGAAGAAACAAGGGAGACCTTCTAGATAAGGGAATTTGGCTCATTCACTTTACCTGCTTGGAATGGTTTTTATCAAAGGTTTGATGCAAAGGTTTGTATGGTATTTTAGAATATTCCTTTGACTCACAGTATTGTTTAAGCGAGGCAGGTAATATGTATCCCAGCATCCATTAACCACCGCCTCCCTCCCTCGCTATGGCCTTTCACCAGTGCCACCCATGATGACCTAAAAGCTGTATGGTTCAATTTCACAGAATCGGCAATGTGCGTCTGTCAGCTTAGGTTAAGTTAATATGTCAAACACTTTTCAATGCATGGCAATGCTAAAAAAAGGTGTGTGTCCCTTTTCTCCCAGTGCCCACTGTGTCAGTCACTTGCTAGTACTTCACTCTGTTAACCTTTCTTATGTTCTGTCCAAGACTTCAGAATAATTTGGGAAAATCAATCTTTGGTTGTGCCATATTTTTCAAGCCAAGTGATGAATATAATTCATTATGGCTTTCATAATGGATTTTCTTCTGTTCTAATTTTTCCCTTTCAACATTTGCCAACCACACTGAGTCACACCACTAGCCAAACCTTAGGCACATTATGAAGATGATGAGGAATTGATGGATCTGTAAAGTGTGTACTCTACCTACCCACCCTAATCAACTCTAGCTTACACTGCAGTTGAGTACATGAAGATGATTCCTTTTCTTACTGCAAAGCAAATGTATATTATTTGCAAAAAAGTAGTTATCACAATGTGTGGCGGAGGAGGGGCCTGAGGACAGTGAGTAAAGTGGTCCATAAGTAAGTGCTTTAATTTTCCTGAATGGGATAGTCTGTGAAAATGCAAATGTGCCACACACAATCTAAATCTAATTCCTTAATCCTTTCCCTCTACTGTAGTGTATTGTTTCTCCCACTGTCTACTTATGGCAGACAGGTTATCTGCACAATTGATTATATTATGTGGCATGTTTTGTTCTTAGTATTCATCAGCCTTGTAGGGCAGGTACAAAGAAGAACAAGGCCATTAGAATAAAATAATTTTCTAATACATCTGCCACAGCTGCAGACAGTAATGAGTACAACTATGGTGCCAACTGAGCTAGCAATGCCACCATTAATTTAGCACAACAATCGAGTGAAGAATACTTGTACTTCATAGTGTATATTATATTAAGTTATCACCTTAAAATTGAATGGCCTGAGGTGACCACCAAATGTACTGCTACTGTGCCACTACACTGCAAGATTTTAAGCAAGTGCTTTGCTCATAGCATTGTTTACGATTTCACTTTCTTGATATATCTATTCCTGCTGTTCCACCATCACAGCAGGAAATAGCAGCCTGGCTGTGGCGGACAAAGGTGGGGGACATATGGGCGGAGTATCAGCGGCTGGTGGTCCTCGAGAAAAAGGAGGAGGAGGCAGCAGACTGCTGTTGGTACTCAGGGCCCCAGCCAGGACCCTGTGCCTCCAGCCCAGCCACACCTACACCACAGTGCCAGGGTAGCCTCCTGCCGTATTATCCCTGCTGCCTTCCCCCTCGGATATCATCTTCCAACACGGTGTCCTGCGGAGGCTGGTGCAGCTAGAGGCCCATCAGGCACATTTAGAGAGGCTCCTAAGGAGAATCCTGGTCCATCTGTGGTGCCCTCCTCTGCCCCTTTTTTAAGGGGTGGGACTTGTGGGTGAAGAGGATGGGAATGGGTTTTTGCTGAACTATTTTTTTTATTATTTTGAACAATGGACAATAGGACATATTTTTTTTGTTTTGAACATTGTTTGGGGAAAGGGACAATTGTTTGGGGATGGGGTGGGCAAGTTGTGGATGGAAGGGGGGTATTTGTTATTTGTGTTAGGAAAGAGGTTAAATAAATAGTTACATACAGTTCTTTATGCCTAAAATCTTTGTTTGGGTTGTTTTACTTCGCACTGCTGCCTTTACCCAGCGTGTTTTCAAAATCTACTGATTGTGTATTCCTTTTAGTGCACCATGTCTTACAAATCTGCTGATAGTGTATAACAAATATTTATGCAGTTATGTAACCTTGTCTCAATGCTCTTCTAGTCTCTGCAGTGTATTCTTCAAAATATGACCCACATAGGAGTGGAGAGATGTTAGATTGCCAATTATATAACCTAAACTACAGGTACAACAATGCTCCATAATGTTTTTACCTGAATGGATGAAGCAAGGGCTGCATGGTTTCTCAAGGTACCATGGTGGTGTAGTAGTAGCATGCTAGCTCACTAAAAGTGAAGGCATCAGACGAGAGGTCTCATTCCACCTAGGTGAACTGAAATGAAGATCCTGCACACTGAGTTGAGGTTGCTTCTACCACATCTGCCCCACCAAGAGTGAGATTAATCAATGGTGTAAATTAAGAATCAACACCTCAATCAATCTCACAGTCCGGGGGAAGAAGTTTAGGGATTTGATAAATGGATGGGAAAAGGATTTTGGGAAAGGTGTTACAAAAAGCCAAACACAACAACACAAACAAAACATTCACCTGGGAAATGATCATCCCCTGTGAAAGGAATAGAACATTTTTTAAAACATTAATATGTTTGACACTGATAACTTAACATTCTGCCAGCCCCAGTGAGAGTTGTATATATCTAAAAATGTTTAGTCAGCTACGTTTGCAAAATAGCACATATAATAATTGATCTTGGGGTGAAAGTAACACACACAGTTGTAAAAAAAAGAATATTGAAAGAAAAATGATACTAGTCTGTATTGCCAAATTCAATGGTGCACCTGCAATCTTCTGGGATTGCTCTGTCAATCTTCTTTTGTGCCTTGTTGAAGCGGTTCGATAAAGTAAGCATGAGTGTTATGGTGGAGGAGAAGAGTAGGCCTGTGGATTGTAAAACAGAAATTATTATATTCATGATATTGTAGAATAAAGAAGAATGGAATGGAAGATAAGCTTCATGAGGAGCAGTGTACAAAGAAGGGTTAGAGGTGGCAGTGCAAGAGCAAAGACCTTTGTGATCATCCAGCAACAATCACAGACAGGTGTCAGCATATATCGTGAGGATCTAACTCTCACAGATTG
This sequence comes from Pleurodeles waltl, assembly GCF_031143425.1. Classification (NCBI taxonomy): domain Eukaryota; kingdom Metazoa; phylum Chordata; class Amphibia; order Caudata; family Salamandridae; genus Pleurodeles; species Pleurodeles waltl. The sequence goes on along the minus strand of NC_090449.1, from coordinate 619,306,444 downwards.
GAGTAGGCCTCTTAGACTGCTTCTCATGTCATAGAACTTCCTTCCTCTGACAGTTGTTTAAGTTGTCAAATCAAGCTTGGAATCCTTCATTCATACTCAAGTTTAGACTCTGATTAAAGAGTATCATGTCTAACTCCATACCGACACAGTCACAGTCATGACCCAATTGAAATAGAGCGACCAGTAACTGTTTAGTTAGAGAAACATTGAGTATGTTAGATTTTCTGGACTAGAATCTTGTTTGTTAGCTAACTGGACTGGTTGGGTCTTCTTTGGCAAATGTGAACCAGAAAGCAGAGCACCAGAAAACAAAGCAGTGTGAAAATGCCAGCAAACAAATTTCGGTAAGTGTGAAAGGGAAAGAGGGAAAAAAACTCTCCTTCAGGAAAACAATATCACCAGTTATTATTTTCATGCTACCAGCATTGTAAATCGATCACAACACAAACACAAGCCAGCATATTTTATTTAAACAATATAAACACCCACTCTCACTCTCTGCCACCACTAAATATGATGAGTCACACCAACCATCTCAATTCTCAACATTGAAACAAGTGTCCCTCATATCAATCATTGAGCATATACAGCATTACTTAATTGTTCCAATCAAGCACAGTGGCATATTGCTGATCCTCTTCGATTCAGGAAATGAAACACACATTGGACAGTAAGTCATAAATCAAATATCTAGGGCAGTCCTGCTAGGGGATAAAAGAAAGAATATGCACAGAATGGAGGCAGGCATTCTCTCTAAAATCTCCTTGAAGTGATTTTGGTGTGTTTAGAGGCTTCTTTAATGCACACTTGTCCAAATACAATTCTGCCATACATGTGCCTAAAACAGTTGTGGGTCATCAGTCATTCAGACAGAAACAACCAATATACACTAATAAGGGTTCCCACAGCTAGCTATTTTTTTTCTCAAAGCTGTTCATAGTAGAAAGGGGAAAGCTCTATGATGCCCCAGGTCTAGTCAGGGAAGTATATTTTGTCCTCAAACTCAGGTGGTTCACCAAGATGTTCATCAGCTAATACACTACCATGACCTGAGTCTGACCAATCATCACCCTCTTCCACCTCCTGTTGTACTTCAGGTATGCTGTAATTCAGTGGTATAAAGTGCTGATTCATTTTGATCATGGTCAATCTTTCAACATTTTGGGGTGAGAGACTGGTCCTTCTCACTGTCACAACTGCACCACCTGCACTGAACACACACTCAGCAGACACACTGGTTACAGGGCAAGCCAGATACTTTATTGCCAGCCTGCTGAGCACTGGCCTTTGGCCCTCTTCCCATACCAAAACACCAATGCGTTTTGATCCAGCTAAACCTCCATTTGGTCAGCCAGGTTGGCCGAGACCATCCACTCAATAGTCATTGGTGCTCCACCTTGCTCGAGCTCTGTTGCCTTCACCTCTGCAGTGGACTTAAGCCCTGCCTTTAGAAACCAGTCAAATGCAGATTTTGGGACGGCTGCTGCTGCCCCTGTTGATGTTGTAGATTTTGGTTGCTGTGAGCAACCAGCACTCTCCGCAGGCTCTCTGGAAGTTGTAGGCTGCACCCCAGAACTTCTGCCCAGGAGTGGGTCTCTAATTTCCAGCTGTTCTTTTTCTAGGTCTCTGCCTTGTTCAGTAATACATGTTTTGTAGGTTCAAACATTCCCATCAGAAAAAGGAATGAACGTGGCCAGTAATTTTTTGTGCTATGAGTCTAGAATTGTGGCACAGATGTAATCTTTGAAGCCTTGTATTAACAGCTACCTGAAGGATTAAGCTCTCCACCAACATTTGTGCATCTGTTTTTTCATCCACACCTGTGTACCTTTCAAACACCTCCTTTAGCTGTTTTTGCAGCATAAACACCAATGGGATAGCTTGACCCATGGTACAGTCCTCCTTGCTGACTTTCTATGTAAACATTTCAAAGGGAAGCAGCATCTCTGTCAGGCAACTGACCAGGACCCATTGGTACATCTCAATGATCATGCCTTTCACAGTTGTATCCCCTCTATGCATGAGATATTCATTGATTGGTCTGTACTGCTCAAACAGATGTTGTAACATGTGATAAGTAGAATCCCAACGTGTTGGCACCTCCTGTATGAGGGATTTAACTGGAATTCTATTATACGGCTGGATAATACTCAACAGCTTGCGGGCTTTAAAATAATGACTAAAATGAGTACAGTTTCTTCTGCATGTGGACAGTAAGTTATTGACTCAAGGTTTTTTTTAGGAAGTCCTGTACAATGATGTTTATGCAGTGAAGCAAAAACAGGATCCTGAAATAGCCACCATCTGACAAGGCCTTAACTACATTACTGCCATTGTCCGTGGCAACAAATCCAATCTTAAGCCTTCTGGGGCGCAGACATTCATATGCCTTGTTGTTAAAGTCATCCAAGATGTTTGCAGCGGTATGGGATTTCTCAATGGCAAACATAGCTATTGTTGCATGCTTCCGAGCACTATTACAAATTTCAGCTTGATCAACACCTGCAGATATCATGCCTCCAACCCCCACAAAAGAGATACAGTACGTAGTGATGCACATATAATCAGTGGCTTGGCAACTGGTCCACATGTCTGTCATCAGATGGATTGTCTGGACGGCACTCTGCTGCAAAGCTTGTCCAACCAATTCCAGCACATCGAGATGTTGAGCTGGAACAGCAACTCTGGTGAAATAGGTCTGGCTCGGAACCTTCCATTTTGGGCAGATAGCTACCACAAATTCTAGAAAATCCACTCCTTTCACAAAAGAAAAAGGAAGGAGGCCCAACACTAACATTTTAGCCCGCTGTACAAATGTGCCGTTGTGTGGAGGTGTTCGTACTGCCCCCCCACCTAAACATTGCAGTAATAGTTGCCTGGATATTTTTTTGCTAGTGCCACTGATGCAGGCAACTTAGAAGGTGGAGGTAGGCTGAATGTGCGTCTCAGGCTGGCAGCCATTGTAGGTTCTTGACTTGCTGTTTCGACCTGACTCTGAGTCTTTCTATGTAATTGCAATGTTGCTGATATGGGCGGTGATACTACTGCACTGCTGGGGGCAGGGCTGATTTGTGTAACAAAAATGTTACCCTCTTCTTCACCTTCCACCATGATCAGATCAGATTCCCTGCTTTCAACACCCTCACTAGCACCACTTGCAGGCTTTTCCTTTTGGCCGCTAAGGTGAGTCTCCCAGCGGATTGCCTGGTGTTTTCTCAATTGGGTTGTTTGGCCTCCGGTTCCATAGTTTGTACCAAGCTTACCCCAACTAACACTTGCTTAGCAAATGAAGCATATGGCAATGTTTGGCTCCTTTTCACTAACCATAAAAAAGTCCCAAACTGGGGACGTCAACTCTCTAACACTGGTGCCACAGCCAATGTCTGAAGAAGTGGCGGTATGTGGATGTTGTTTTGATGATATTTGCCTCTCTGCAGTGCCTTCTGAGGTGGGTGTGGATGTAGGTCACACCCGAGGCCTTGTAAATATGGAAGCTGGTGGTTTCGCTGCCAAATCTCTCGGAGCAGGTTGAGAAGATGGGGTAATGTTTGATTCCACAGGGGCTTCGCTAACATCCATGGTGACTGGCTCATCATCAGATCATCATCCTCCTCTTCTTCATCCATAACTGTAAGGCTTTCAGGAACTTTTCTTTTCACTTCTTGCCTCTCCTGGCATGTCTCTGACTGAGGTGTCATACAAGTGGAGTCTTGATCATCAGAAGGGGGTTTGAGGAAGAAGATGGTGGAGATCTGGAAGACAGTGGATCTTGTGAAAGAGGGGCTTCTTCTGCTTCCTCTCCATAAAGCTCAACATCCTGATATGCTCCTACTTCAGGAGGAACTGCTGTTGCTGGCTGCAGCTGTTGTTGTTAACTGGCCTGAGTTTCCGGCAACGATTGGGTACTACTTTGTGAAAGAGATTAGTTCAATTCAACGTCGCTGCTCATCAGCGTTACTGTGATTAGAGAGGCTGCCTCTGTGCCAGACATGGGCTTGGGCCTACTTTGGAATGGGGCTGCTGATGCGAGAGTGTTGCTCCCAGCTTACTCCCAAGAGGATGGTGCGGCAGGCACACGTCTTTTCCCCAAAAATGGTCTGGGACAACATACCAGTGGTGGGAAGCTCCTTCTTATCACTTGCCCCTTTCTTGGTAGCAGCTTTCTTTGGGGCCATCTTGAAGCTGTCAGTTGTCAGTAGTACTTAGCTTCAGGAGCTGAAGAGATGTCCTTGTGGTCGTGAGTGTGGTCACACGTCATGTTGAGCACAGGCCTTCTGTCTGGCAGTACTGTGGGTGATGTCTCTTTCTCTTCGTGCACCTAAAAGCAAACATGCAGAAAGGATCAGTGAAACGTTACGTTGTTTTTGCAGATGCGTTAGTAGTAGAAACAAACACTATCATAGAATGGTTACTTAAATAAACCTATAAATTATTATGAAATACAGTGTATCCATTCATAAAAAGAACACACTAACATTAATTTTCATTAGCATGTAAGTCATGAAGGATAAGAAAGAGAAACAACTACAACATACAGAATGTAACTGACAGCTTTCTCTGTCTGCATCAAGTTGGCATGTGGCACTCAGGGAGGTGCTGGTGACAAACTGAATAATAATATTAATCCTTGAATAATATAATGTTATGAAATGTAGTGCAACTGTGTACCTATGGCAGACATGGGGCTCATGGGAAAAAAATAGAAAAGAAATAATTTATGGAAAGAAAAATCAAAAAGCAAGACCAAAAGTATATAAAAAAATAAAATATTATTATTATTATTAAACTGATATAAAATTTAATAAAATAAAGGTTGTGAAAAAACATTTTTTTAAATAGATTGCAATTTTTGATGGACTGGGGGCAGGGGACTAGAATGAAAAAACACAGGGATTTGGGAGGCAAGGAGTGGTGGAGGTGAAAAATGGGAAAAAGTATGTAAATAATACAAAACTGCTCATACACTACATTTAGTAATAAGCATCATTGACCTACTTGGCTTGAATAAACAACTCACAAAATGGCGGCCAGCCACATGGTCCAAAACAACCAGCAAGAATGCATGGCCATCAACACATGCAGGCCTAAAGCAACATGGCTGCCTACACAAAATGGCCGCCAGCCACATGGTCAAAAAACAACCATCAAGGAGGCATGTCCACTACAACAAAGAAGAACATATGCAGGACTACTGCCTACCTAAACAAAATGTCCATCAGCCACATCAAAAACAAGCAGGATGAATAGAAATCATGGTGGCCTATGACAAGAGGGAAAACAATATTAAGTCAATATTAGTTATTCCAAACCTTAAATTAAAGGGACTACAACAACAACACACATCATACGAAGGCATCAAGTGCTATATAACCCCCTATACACGGTTTGCAGACAAAATGTGAAATACCGCCAAACAACATTTTGTTATCTTTAATCCAATGACATCCATGGTGTTTCAGTTCCACAGACACCAAAAACAGTTGTTTTTTATTATGCACCCATGACTAGTACTGATCCTACAGCTGGAAGGCCTATTACATTAGCAGGCTAAGCTACTTTACATTCAATTTAATGAATATTGCAAATTTACAAAACAGAACATGGAGCAAATGTAATGCACTGTTCAACATTTTTCCTTTGTAGAACAAAAATTACAAGTAAAAATATACATTACCTATTGAATGTGTTAGGTTCTGACAGCTCCCCCTGATGATTAGGGATGAGCCATGTGTAACACTCTAGATGAGCGATTGTTTGTGTAGACATGTCATGCATTGCATACTGATGTGCCTTGCCTATTGACACAGGGACCTAGGACACAACTGTGTACAATCCACAAACAATTTGCTCTTGAGGGACTACATATGGCTATGTACAGTGAGCAATCGAGTACTGTTTGTTGTTGTAGTGGGTAATATCTATGCAACAGGCCACTACTCCTCAGAGTTACAGGCCAAAAGAAAGGTAGTGATGGATCACTGTCCTCAGCCATATGTCTGGTAAAATGAGTATGTTGGCCTCAGCCACCCAGAGGCTACTTGTCTTCAGCGTATGATGGGTGCTGGTGCCCAACTACTGTCTGTAATATGAAGATGGCCATCATACATATGACTGTGCATACATTTTTTTGGGGTGCAGCTATAGATCAATGCTTTCCCTTGCCAAGTGGCGAATGCCATTGACATGATTTATGTGTCATCACTGTTGCCAACATTCCTTGTGCCAGCATGTGTCCCTTTCTCTTTAGGAAAACTTTTGTAAGCTGCTGTTTCATACATAGTCTACATGTGTTTAGGGGATAATTTCTGTATTCCCTCACATATATGTGCATGTCAACTTGTGTGTGGAATAGGACATTTATAATAGAGGTACATTTCATGTTGTGCCACAACAGCGGTGTGTCACCATTGAATATTGGCTGACACATGCCCTCACTCATCACAGCATGTCATTTGACATTGCAGTCGCAATGAGGGACATGACTGACAGGCCTAGGGGGTTTATCCACAATGTGCAGTCCCATGCCATTGATGTAGGATCAGGTATCAAAGTGCTTTGCAAATGTGAAATGGGAAACGTTTGTAACCTGACTGTTGGCATTCATCAATGAGTGACTTGCAGTTATGTTGGAAACACATGTGTTTGGGTTCAAGCATCATCCACTGTCATCTGACCAAAACAGAGACAATGATGTAGCTTCCATTGGGCAACATGTTGAGGGCTGTCTACCAGTACCTGGAAATTTCTTGGCCTCTCCAACATCCAAGGGACTAATGGTGTCTACTGATGCACTCAGTGTATGTCATTGTAAGGGGTGCCAGACATTAGTGGTGATTTCCCTGGGACTTGCTGATTAATTGTGTTGTAGATTTTAGAGACATTTTGCACATTGTGGCTATAGTGTACATTTCCATGCCAAATGTGTGGCCCATCTGAGCAACATTAGCACTACCTCCATGGCTCTATTGGGTCAAATATCATTTGGTGTGCATTGTGTAAATGTTTCCAATGTGACATAAGTATTTACATGTCACCTTCTCCAGGCTATTGTACTGTTGTCTGCAATGGCATGTTCTGAGAACATCATTTATTATTGATGTGTCATTGTGTATGTGACAAATAGATGTGTGCATGACCTTATGTGGGATTTGTGGGAACGGAGTTGGAATTGGCCTTCAATCGTAGGACAACAGGTAAGTGATGTATGCTCCATGAGGGAAAGCATTGAAGGTGAAGAGGTCTCCTACTTGTTGAATGGTTACTGTGTTTGCACAATTTCTGCCATGCAATTGTAGCTGTGTGAGATCCTGACTTTCATGTGCGAAACTGCTGACAGTTCAGATGGCATGCATGCATATGGTATGGTACATTTATGGGCCACTTAGGTCGAGTTCTTTTGCTGGAGCCTACTTGACATCATGGTAATGTTTGCTATTCACCAATGTTGTTCAAGTGTAATCATGGACATTTGGTGACCCTATTTCTTTTTGTATTTGCAGCATCATCCCAGGGTAGTAAAAGAGGCAGGGCACAGCATAGTGCGGAAGCATCTGACCACGGGACCTCCGGTCAAGACACCACCGACACAGAGGCACATACTGGCCCTGAGGGTGAGGGGAGTGCCACAGGGAAGACCGGATCAACATCCTCATCATCATTAGATTCTTCCTCCAGTAGTGTTGAAGGACCTATCAGGACATACACTTGTACCATCTCTGTCCATCACCCACAGTTCTATTGCCAATCTACCTGTTGCTCCCCACCCAGCTGGCTGTGCCCACTTACCCAAGAGGGTGGGTGTCTCCTTTGCCACAGGTACCTCTGCTCCAGCCCCTGTTACCCTTGCTGCCCTCAGCGGCTCCTGAGGATTATCTCTGTGGGTCAAACAGCCCTTATGAATGCCATCCAGGGGTTATCCACCCAACTGCAGCTGACAAATGCATTCTTGGAAAGCATTCATAGTGCAATGTCTGGCCTGAAGAGATATTTTCACGCTCTGTCCTCCACACTGATGGCAGCCAGTCATCCCCTACCTTCCGTCCCCCTCCACCTCCCTCTTCCCATCAAAATCCCACATTGTCCTACCCATCCCAATCACACAGGTCAATGTGCACACACCCACATCAACACACAAGAGCATCTCACATATACATAAACACCACAAAACACATCAGCACCCAAGTAGCCAACAGACACCCACAGAGACAACATTAGCCTCCACTTCCCCAGGCACGCCCACCGGCCTACACACCACATCAAGCATACCCACAGACATCACCACAACAGTCAGTGACACACCCACTACACCCACCATGCCTTCAGACACACGCCAGCAGACACATAGACATCTACCTCATCCACCATGCCTGCAGACACCACTCAAAAGACACACAGAAATCCACTACTACAAGCATACCCACAAACCTCATCCCAACAAACACACACCCATCCACCACTGCTTTAACTCTCCAAAGTCCAAAGCTTAGCCTGTTTTATGCTTATGTTGAACTTCAAATATCAAATCTAACTCCTCCAATGTCCAACACTTTCCCTGGCTTACCTTACATTGGAGTAGGAACAGGAAATTAAATGCATCCAAAGTCCACCACTTTTGCTGTTTTTGCTTACTTTGGAGTGGAAATATTAAATGTGACCCCTCCAAAGTCCATTACATTCCGTACTGTTGCTAAGATCTGGGAATAGTATATACAATCCTTACAGAATAAGGATAATTTGTTTTAGTTTTGTTTATTTTGTATTAATATATTTACATTATTTATTTCATTTTTTTATAATTTATGTAGTTTATATATATATTTTTTATTAATTTCATATTTTATCAAGTTTGATATGTATTATTATATATGTGTGCTGTATTTAGTTTTCAAATTACTGTTAATATTGTTAACATATTTTTTAAATTGTTTAAATATTATTTTTAGATTTGCTAAAAATACATTTAAATTTACATTACAATTCAAATCTGATTATATTATTATTAAGTAGTCTAATATTTTTTAAAGATGACATATAATACCATGTATATTTATATTTCGATACACTTAACACTTTTGATGATATTCTGTTCCAGTGGTTAATTGGCTGTAACTTTAAGCCCAGCACATTTCGACCTGACTTCGAGTCTATATTTATAAGAAAGAGAGAGAGAGAGAGAAAGAGAAAGAGAAAGAGAAAGAGAGAGAGGGAGAGAAAGATAAATAACAGATAAATGTAATTCAGCAGAGGGTATGTTTCTTACACGAAGATGTTACACGCATGGCCTGGAAACAAACAAGGCTCTGTTGTTTATATATTTGACGTTCATTGCAAAAAGATTGTGCATAGCAGGGGGTAGTCTCCCCTTGGAGATTCTGCACAGGGCTTGGCCTTTTGCCGTGCACAGCAGGGACTTGGTCTCTTACTAATAGGGGTTGGGCACAAAGTGCAGGACTTACTGACACCCATTCGCTACTCACAGTCAAAGGCTGTGCCTAGCAGGGGGAATAGACTCCTTCTCAGGGAGTTGGGGGCAGGCCGTGGCCACAAGGCGAGTCCAAACACGATATTTGCTGGGCCAAAGCCATGTTCATTCGGGGTTTATTTGCTTACTCAATGGTTTAAACACTCACTTGAGGGGATTGACAAAGGCTCTCACTGCAGTTTGTGGGCCATGTGCAAAAGGAGTGTTGTTAGGGCCTGTGCAAAAGGCCTAGTTTGTGTGTAATGGATTGTGATGCAGCCTGTTTGCAGGTGGGGTAGGTCGGTCACTTGGAGGCGTTGGTTACTTGTGGGTTGGCCACACCCTGTTGCAACTCTCCTATTCTGCACGGCTGCAGGTCAGGTGAAAAGGGGAGGGTTGCTCGCTCACTCATGGTGTTGGGCGCAGGGCCCCGTTTAAGTGTAGCAGACCTGCCCACATGCTGTGTGGATCTGGTGGTTGTTGTTGACGGAGGTTGGCAGAACAATGTCCACCACTGTTCTATTGTACGCAGTGTTGTGCCAAAGAATATGAACATTTCTCTTTAAAATGTAGAAACATAATTTAACATTTATACACCAGCATGACAAAAAGTAAAATGTTTTTAGCTATTTTTACCATGAAAGGGGATTCATTCTGTCATCCAAGGACTGTGACAGTATGCTGTAGGTGTTGTAGAGTGCAAGCGTTTCAACAATTTACACCTATACCCAATTTCCTAACATCAGTCAAGTAATAATGAACTCACCCACGTTTGGTTGATGCCACTCTCTGGTTACTGGTATTCAGTCACCTAAGTAACAAAATGCCTCCACACACTCCAGTGTGGTCATCCACCTTTTTAACCATAAACACCCTTTAAAATAGTGTTAGTTTTATATCCATTAATGGGATTACACTTTTAGAGATCTCACACGACCTGCAATATTGAATGCACTGGTTGACATGTCTGTATTAACCCCTGATAAGGCATTTTCTGACAGGCTGTATGGGCAGCTGTTCATAGTTTAGTCAAATACACTAACATTGCTGAGAAGACCAGAAATGCATACAAACTTAGAGTTATAGCTACAACCACATTTCAAGTTATAACATCTCTAATTGGCTCAACCTTACATTGTACATTAATTAACAAACTACAAAGCCTCATTTTCATCAGGATAGTAATAGGAGTTAATGCTTGTTGCCAGTATACTTAGAATATATTTATATCAGTTTTCTGATATGTATTAAAAAAGGCCATGTGCCCAGACATCCACCGATGCATAATCATTACTGCACATAGGCTCTTACTTCTCTTACAGATTTGTGGAAAATATATTTGTGTTCAATCCACAAACTGCTTTAAAACGTGGCCATTCAACCCACATAGAGTGTTCTTATATTTAACATAGAGTAAGGCATGCAGCTGTAGCTTTAGTGGGGGTTAAACTTGCAAATATATGTTTTGACATGCAGGTGTAGATTTGGATCCTGGGCCTATGCTATTTTCATTCTCTGCACAGAGGAAACATATTTTGTTTATGACAATATGTTATTTACTACTATTTTTTAAATAAAAGTTCATTTAGTAAAAGAGAATAGTGCTGCTATGGATGATGTCATCAGTGTGTAATCAGCAACATCATTTGAAATTTCATCAGTGATGTCTTCAATTTTGTCATATAATATGTCATAAGTGATGTAATATGTGAAGCCATAAGGAGGAGGCAAGTTATAGCTAGTTGAGTAAACTATGACTGGTGAATTTCTCAATTGTATTTGTTTTTAAACTTAAGATGCTGTCACTCATGTATAATGTCACTTCAGTTTTTATATGTATACCATTCTGATTATCACCATTATGATTCAGCCACATGTTCCATTGAAAAAGCATTTTTGGATTTTTGGATTTCCTTATGATTTTTGACCCCAATTATGGATTTGTACAAAACTTGCCAATCTAATAACTCAATCAGCTAAATTATGCATGTTTTGTGAAGATCTGTAAATAGCAAAAAAATGTTAAGGAGGCACATAAAAGGGGTATCATTTCTCATTTTAACTCTCATTTGAAATTTTGCAGAAACTGCAAAATCCAATGAACTGATGTACACCAAACTGTGAATGAAAGTAGAAATGTACTCAGAAAGCATGATTTTGTGACCTGGTCTCAGTCTATTCAGTACTTTTTGAGATGTTCACATTTAAAAATGGTGTTGGGCAGGAAATAAAAGGTTAACACATTTTTATACCTTATCAGTGGTAAAGCCATTTGTAAATTTGTTAATTTGTCACTTTAGCACCGTTTGACAAATATTCTGGAAATTGGTAGGAACTGTGGCACCAAACATTGGCACCATTGGCCCCCAGGGATGGCTCGAGGAGGGTACCACATTGGGTCCCCATGGCCCCGAAAGGCTCCGTAAAGGGGGGCAGAATGCCCTGTCTCCTTATAAAATTAATGTATGGGTGTCCTGGGTAAGCACCGTGACACCCACAGTAAATTATTTTAAAATAATTAATAATAAGTGAGTGGCAGGAGCTGCTAAAATGTAGAAGTTTATTCAGAACATGTTTGTTTTGATTGGTGTAAATCCCTTCAGCAATTTTTGAGAAATAATTTGTAAAGGGTTTTAAGAGTTGGGATAACAGATGGAAGGGTTGTACAGTGCGTTATGTATGGAAGAAAAGTCCATCAGGAGTCCTGTCAATTGCAAAAAATATGGCGTTGTTATGATTGTTAGAGGGATCTTTTTCTCCCGCTGGCCATTTTGGTAGCACAATAACAGCAGTGGACCCGAAGGACTCAATTCCTGTGTCTTAAAATAGTTTTGTGGTGGAGGAATTAGGGGACACAGTAGGCACACGCTATCCCCCAGGCACTTGCTGGAGGACCTAGAGAGATATTTTATAAGTTAAAATAAAAACAAAATCAGATCTCCGATGGATCCAGTGAGGCCCTCCTGGGTCATATCATTGTTGCCTCTACACAAGCCTCAATCCCATGGTACTTCCATATCGTACAGGCTTCCCTGAAGAAGCTTGCATGGTACTGTAGTAGTAGAAAGTGGATTCTTGCGTGTGGCTTATTACAAAAGCAATGCATTACCCAAAAAAGAAAAACAAAGAAAGTGTGCTGTTGCCACTTTTTGGGGCACTGTGTGCCCAAGAGGGGTTGGTAGCCCTGTTGTCAACACCCACTGTGCATAGTCAAAGACAATGAGCAGCAGAGGATTAGGCACTCGAGGCAGAGTTCAACCAGATCACAGGTCAGGTCCTGCAGCCAACCTAACAACCCACCAGCGCGATACAGCAGGAGTGGCTGCACAATTTACCACCCCATGTTATTCCAGTACTGTGCAAGCCTCCCATAGGAAGCTTTCATGAAACAGTGATACAATGTAGCGGAAGCTTGTGCAGTGGGTACCATGGGTGTACCACTGTACGCAAAAAAATCAAAAAGAGAATGCATGCGCAGTGATGGTTTTGGAATCCACAGAGCGGTTGGTGCAGGTCCTAGGTTGTCACTTAGGGCCTCATTACGATTTTGGCAGTCCCATGACCACCATGCTGACAGTCCAACCACCAACGGTCTGGTAGAGTTGACCGCCGTATGATGAGTATGGTGCTTGTAGAAACAGAAGATCACCAACACTCCCTCCAGCACCGCCAGCCCGCCACGGTCACCTGTTGGCACAAACAGGCCGGCAGAGCCTGTGTTTCCCCCATAGTCATTACAAGGTTGCACGCCGCCAATGTGACTGTGGCGGTCCAGCCACCAGGGACAAGCTGGCAGAAATGGACAGTATAAAGGGAGACACTCACCTGCAGACAGCTGCACACATCTGGAGCCGCCATGGAGTTCTTCACAGACATCATGCCGCTGCTCATGCTTGACAAAAGACCACAAAATCACTGCCGCCGTGGATGACAGCAACTGCAAGTACACACACATACCTGTATCATCAACCTTAAAAACTGCTTGTAGCGCCACCAAACACATCATGGGGGGATGCCAGGGGCAGCAGGCACACATCTCAAACTTCACACACTCACTGACACACAGCAACACAGACACTTACACACTCACAATATGCACACTTTAGCCAGCACACTCACACTGCACTCCAAAAAGACACAAACACACACAACCACACAAATCAAGCACAGGGACACTGAAGGCTATACAACATAGCCACACACAGTAACAACAACATACCTACAGCACATATACAAAAACAAATCACACACTCACATACAACACTGGCCAGGGACTGTCCACACGTACAATACACACATCGATTGATGTTACATGGAATACATACAATATCACCAAGAAACAACCCTGCAAGGGACACACACATCACACCACCATGGAAGCACAATGGCGTGCACAATAGACAGAGAGACAAATGGTCAAAATAGACAAAGTGCGCCAAACCAACAATACCTGTGCAATTGGAATGGGAGCATCAGGAGCATACATGGAAGGAGGCTGCACTGGGACACGTCAGGTTGAACATGCCCCTCAAACAACATGTGCACAGGAAATGGCCCTACATGGATCTGAGGGACAAACAATACCAAAACCAATTGTCATGCACAGCTACACAATGAGAAAGGGCAAGTCAACAAAGCACATACAATTCAAACACCATGGGACATAACTCCACACGAACTAGCTGCAAGGGACACACACCTAAATGGACACGCGCACACCCAAGTGCTAAACAACCTAGCTCAACTTGAAACACTTAGGGGGTTATTCTAACTTTGGAGGAGGTGTTAATCCGTCCCAAAAGTGACGGAAAAGTGACGGATTTACCACCAGCCGTATTACGAGTCCATTATATCCTATGGAACTCGTAATACGGCTGGTGGTATATCCGTCACTTTACCGTCACTTTTGGGACGGATTACCACTCCTCCAAAGTTAGAATAACCCCCTTAATGTCTGCAATAACAAAACTCAAGAAAACACACATCACATATATACAATAGCCATATCAGGTGGACAAGTCCAACACCATAACTGCTCACATTGGAAAACTTAAAAATAAACATCAAACAGTGCACAATGCCATGAAACCAACATTGCATATGCACACACACATACCTAACACACGGCATACACCCTTCCCTTGGGGACAACAGCACTGCATACAATCTCACACACTGCAGACAACAGCATATGCAGCAGCAAGCAGGAACAAACACACACAAGTGGTTGCACATCAACATAGGTGAGGAATTGCAGGACAAAGGTATACACAAAAAGATAATCTCTTTGCCTTTAATGTCAATAACAATGATAGCAAAAAAAAATGTACAAAGGCTATTGGCCAGTCCAATCAAAGTCCAAATCATGGCACAGTGTTGTGCCCCTACTCGACTCCTGACTGCCATGTAACCTCCACAGTAAGGGGCATCAAGGGGGCGGTATGTTAGGGATTATCTGGGGTGGTGGAGGGAGATCGGATATGGGAGGTGGGGTTTGGTTTGGGCTTGGGAGTAGGGGCTCTTTTTTGGGAGGGGGCTTCTTCTTGGGGGGAGGAGTATGTGTCTTTGCAGGGGGGGCAGGGGATGCCTTGAAGGTGGAAGGGATGGCCTTGGGAACGGATGCAGACCTTTTTAGTGTAGTACCAGGGAGGGCAGGGGTAAGGCCAAGGTCACATAGGAAAAATGTTTGGTATAAATGAGGACAGTCATCAGAAGTGGGTTGGGATTTAGAGGTGGAGGCAGTAGTTGCCTAATGTGTAGTTGTGGATGTCCTGGGTGCGTGCTTATGGGAGGTATGCTTGTGTGTGGTGACTGTCTGTTGGTTGGGTGAGTGAGGGCATTTATGTGCCTTGGGCCTAGGACGGGTGGAGGTGCGGGGGATGCCATGGTAGATGGGTGGTTGTCTGTTGAGGTAGTGACTGCAGGTATGGTGGATGTGCTGGATATAGATGTGTCAGTAGCTATGGTGTCTGCGTGTGTGGTGTTTGGGGTGGATGTCTGTAGGTCGGCTGGGGTAGTGTCTGTGGCTAGGATGGGTGTAGTGGCTGTGTCTGTTGTGGTGGTGTCTGGAGTTAGGCTTAATGTTGTGTGTGTGATGCAGGAGGTGATGGGGTGTCAGGGAAAGTAGGTGCTGTGTCTGCAGGTGGATGTTGTTTGTGTGTGTGCCTTGTGATGCTTGTGTTTGTGTGAGCTATCTTGTTTTGTTGATGTGGATGCCTGAGGATCATTTTGTGTACTTTGAGTAGGTAGGGAAGGGGGATTTGGACTGGAAAGAGGGAGGTGGAGGGGGATGGAAGGTGAAGGGTGACTGGCTGCCATCAGTGTGGAGGCCAGAGCCTGAGAAGATCTCTGTAGGACAGCCACTGCACCATGAATGGCTTCCAGGGATGCATTGGTTTGTTGGAGTTAACCTGCCAGTCCCTGGAAGGCATTCACAATGGTGGACTGATCCACAGAGATATTTCTCAGGTGGTCAATAGCCTCCACACTGTGGGCAGCAGGGCTAACAGGGGCTGGGGCAGAGGAGACACCCTCCTTCTTGGGTAATTGGGCACAGCCAACTGTGTGGGGAGTAACAGGGAGGGCGATGATAGAATGGGAGGATGACGGACTAGGATGTTACTGGGGGGGTCCCTGGTGGGTCTGCCACCACTAGGGAGTGGTCACTGGAGGAGGAATACGATGATGAAGAAGAATGTTTTGTCTCCCCTGTGGCACTCCCTTCGCCCTTCAGGTCACTGGGTTCCTATATGTCAGTGATATCTTGACCTGAGGTCCCTTGGCTAGATGCCTCCCCCACTCGGCTGTGCCCTAGCTCCTTCCCTCGCCTGTGCTAATGCTGCAAAAAGAAAGATAAATAGGGTCACTACTTGTAACTTTAATCACAACTCTGAGTGACAAAGAATACCATCAGGTCAAGTAGGCCTAAGCGAAAAACGTATACCTAAGTGACACATACATAGGCCATAACATATGCTTGCATGCCATCTGGATTCTCCAAAGTTACTCACAAGCCATTCAGGATGTCAAACTACTACAATTGCATGGATGAAGTCTGCCAAACCTCTCCATCCCCAATGCTGTGCCACATGCAGCAGACTCCAGTTAACCTTAAGCCAACAAAAGTATCCTATTGTAATGTAAACACCAATTTTTAACCATGTCTCTGCACACATCCATTTTTGACTTTCATGATGTACGAACAATTTGGAATGAAGTCAATGACACCCAGCTGACTCTGATACAAAAGTTCTATATCATAGAGTGTATGAAATAGAAATACCCATGTCCTAATGGATACATGTCAACAATTTACAGATCTACAAATGACACCTGCCACAATAGAGTCAAGGAGTAACCACACAGGTCACACAGAGAGTCTTAACATGTGTCAATGAAAGGAACTCCATTGATGGCAGGTTCAATATATCAGGGAGTAATGTCTCAACAATACATTCAACAAAGATTTAGTAAGCCCCAGGATAGTCACCACTTATGTCTGACACCCATGACAATGACAACATCTGAATGTGTCAGTAGTACACATCTTTCACTTGAATGATGTAGAGACATAGAACTCACAGTCACAAATAGGAGGACTCCAACCTGTTGTCCTATGAAAAGCAACATCACTACCCACATCTTAGACATGCCAAACAAGGTAGCTATCTGTGGATGAATCCATGAACCCAAACACATGTGATGTCAACCTCAATGTAAGACACTTCGGCGGTCATTCTGAGCACGGCGGGCGGCGGTCGCCGCCCGCCATGCGGTCACCGCCGAATGACCGCCCCGCGGTCAAAAGACCGCGGCGGCTATTCCAACTTTCCCGCTGTGCCGGCGGGCGACCACCAAAAGGCCGCCCGCCGGCCCAGCGGGAAAGCCCCTGCAACGAGGAAGCCGGCTCCGAATGGAGCCGGCGGAGTTGCAGGGGTGCGTCGGGTGCAGTGGCACCCGTCGCGATTTTCACTGTCTGCTAAGCAGACAGTGAAAATCTTTGTGGGGCCCTGTTAGGGGGCCCCTGCACTGCCCATGCCAATGGCATGCCAATGGCATGGGCAGTGCAGGGGCCCCCAGGGGCCCCACGACACCCGTTCCCGCCATCCTGGTTCTGGCGGTGAAAACCGCCAGAAACAGAGTGGCGGGAAGGGGTTCGGAATCCCCAAGGCGGCGCTGCAAGCAGTGCCGCCATGGAGGATTCCCTGGGCCAGGGGAAAACCGGCTGGAAACCGCTGGTTCCCCTTTTCTGACCGCGGTGGTAGCACCACCAGCCTGTTGGCGGTGCTTCCGCGGTCCCCGGCCCTGGCGGTCATGGACCGCCAGGGTCGGAATGACCCCCTTCATGATGCTTGACAACAGTCTAGGAATAATCCTCAGTCAATTCACATGTGCAGTAAACACTTCAACATGATGCCACATCAAGGGCATAAATAAACACTGATTGGTCCCACAATCTTGGGCCACATGTCATGTCCCTCATTGCTACAGCAGTTCTACCTGCCAAAAAACATACCATGACACATGAAGGTATATGTCAGTCAATACATAAAACCAACACACCATTGTAATTGTACCATTCAACAGTTTTCCTAACACATGTATGTGAGGGGATACAGCCATCATACCATCAATATGGCTAGGACATGCCTGACATTTCTGATAATGAACATTTCCTAAAGGGAAAAGGACACATGCTGACATGTAGGCACATTGAATGTTGGCAACAGCTGTGGGGCATAATTCATTTCAATGGACATTAACCACTTACAAAGGGAAAGTGTTTTCCTACATCTGCAAACAATTATCCAGGTAAGCCATGTCACATATATGTTGGGCACCAACGCAGCAAAGACTGCAGTGAGGCACCAGTACCCATCACATACTGAGGGCAATGTGCTTTTCGGTGTCAGATGTCTACATACACATATGTCCAGACACATGACAGAGGATCCATAGTACAATTAACTTTTGTATGTGACATTCAGGGGGAGTGATTATTGGCTCACAAATAACACCCACTACAACAATAAATAGTATATGAATGAGGAGTGGACACAGCCATTTTCAGACCCTGCAGAGTAAGTGGTTTGGGAATTCCCCGAAGGTTTGTACTAGGTCCCAGGTTCAGAAAGTAATAGACACCGGTTAGATAAACATGACATGTTAATACAAGCAATCACCCAAATACTGTGATCACACAGCTCATCCCTAATTATCAGTCGGCGTAGTGAGTACCCCACACAATTCCCTGGTAATAGGACAAGCAGGATTTCTCTGTGTACTCACCCCCTTATGATTGCTGTGCTGCCCTCAAATGCCCACCCAGCTCCGGTTAGGTCACAGCCAGAATGCGGGCCAATAGGGGGCTCGTTGTCTGACAGGTAACCCGCCCACGGTGGGAGGACAGCCCCAGCTGGGCCACCTCGATCTTCCAGGCCCAGCATCTCAGGTCCTCCCACCTCTTTCTGCAGTGGGCACTCCGCTGGCTGTGGGCCCCCAAGGTCCGCACCTTCTTGGTGCTGGCTCTCCAAATCTCTTTCTTTTGATGGGCGTTGACCTGCAGGGATTTAAAAACACAAGATAGGAAATTATGTCCCAATTTCACACACTAAAACGGCAGGATCACATACATGTCAGTACACATTTCAATAAACAAACAGTTTAGCTCATAATGCCCCAGTGGGGCACATACCAGTCACTGAGTACATGGACAAGACTACAAACATATCCTAATCTGCAGACCAAACCACTACCTGCTTAGGCCCTCCACTAACTAGGTTGGTCAACTGACATCTTGAGGGATATGCCCTGGCATTCTCACAGAGATTTCAAAACGTATGGGACACAACACAACCATGTGGCTTCCTAAGCCACAGCAGCTGCAGCTCCATGGCCTTACTACAAATTTTGGCACATATGGGCACAATATAGCCTGTGAGGAGGGAATATATGGTGAATTACAGGGAATAATAATGGATATGAGGCAGCTACCTGCTCCTTTTGTGCACCATAGAGCTGTTCATACAGGGGTAGGACCTCTTCCACCAGCTTCTCCAGCTCCTCCAGGGAAGTCAGGGGCTGTTGATGTGGCATGATTGCTCCCAGAGGTGGTTCACAGCAACTGAGGTCCTGGAGGTCATGCTGGCAGCAGTGTCAGGAGTCAAATGAGGGCTCATTCAGAACATGCTGGTCATGTCTGCCACGTACGCGGCCATCACCGTAGGTAGACATATCCATTGGCCCAAGACTATCACTGGCAACAACGTTAGCATATGGCTGTGTCCCCCATGGTTGCAACCGTCTACCACCGTGACCACTTCCGCCGGCAGACATCGGCGGTTCCTAGTGTCCAGTGGAGTTGGTCAAGCACCCTCCATTTTAAAAGCATTTTATGTGGTATTTGGCTAATGATAAATGTGCCACACCTCTGAATAATGGCCTAAAGAACTAATAAATGCTGGTTTTATCCTGTCTTGTATGTCCTTCTACTTTGACAGCATTTTTATACATTGCCAGGCACATACGGCAAGAATAATTTGGCCACAGACGCCCCCATGGTAATTCAAGATCTGGAACTTATGTCACATTCCAAGTAGCATGTTTCATGGAAAAATGAGTTGCTGTCCAGATAGGTGATGGATAGGAATTTGTGCTAAAGCACTGGGGAAACACATTACTTCTCTGGAATTGACATTGGTGATGTGTACTGAGAATCATGACCTTTAAATCATGGCATGCCTTGTCACAGTATGTCAATAACATGCATAATGTATGTTGCACAAAAAAAATTGGATGATGGCTCTACTCATTTCTTGTCCCACATAGGTACCCAGGGAGGGAAAGGATCAGACATCCTCCTGTCTACCGTCCACTGCCAGACCTTCAACCAATGGAAAGCAGTCACATCATCTAGATTTACTATCTGAATAGGCAAACAATTGTGGATCTCTGTCGTCAGTTGGAGCCAGATCTACTGCCGCCGTTTCTCATCCAAATAGTATACCACCCATTGTACACGTTATGGCAGCATTGCACTTCTTGGCCACAGGGTCCTTCCAAAATACAGTGGCCCTATCTGCTGTGATGTCCAAGCCTATGTTCAGTCTTGTACTGAAGGATATACTCTCAGCAATATTGAAACACCTGGACAGCTGGATCCGATTTCCTTAATGTGAGGATTTCGTTCATGTGACGGCTGACTTCTATGGTTTGGTACACATCCCACATGTGGTGGGAGCCATTGATGGTACACATCCTGCCTTGGTTCCACCGCATGCCAATGAACAAGTCTATCGGCTCAGGAAGAACTTTCATTCCATCAATGTCTTAGTTGTATGGTTGGCGGATCTTTACATTTTCACAGTACTGTGCACATTATCCAGGTTTAGTCCATGATGCTTTCATCATGTGGAACAGCGCACAGCTAATGTCTTGACTGTACCCAGGGAGGGCCTGGCTGTTTGGTAAATCGCAAATGTGATGTGTGTTTGTATCAAATGTGTGCTGCAGAAGAAACAATGAGAGGGACTAATTTTCCCACTCCATTACAGGGGACTCTGCCTAGCTTGTTGACGCTGGTGAGGAGCCCAACTACGCCAGGGGAAGTCTGCTTCAACAATGCCCATGGAAGACCACGTCATGTCGTGGAGCGGGCTTTTAGGCTCCTGAAAGCCAGATTTAGGACCATAGACAAGACTGGTGGAGCCCTCCTCTACTCACCCAAAAATGATGTATGATCATAGCGGCCTGCTGCATGCTTGCCCTAAGGAGGAACATCCCATATCTGCCAGATGTGGGGGAGCCAGCAGTGCCACCGGGTGAGAATCCTGAACTGCTTTGTGAGGATGACAGTGATGAGGAGGAGGGTGAAGACTTGTGAGCAGATCTCATGAATCAAAACTTTACTTGAGTGTAAGTGTTTGGTAATATGTGATTCCGGAGATTGTATGGCAAACTGTAGTTGACAGGATATGTTGACTAGGGTATGTTTTTCACAAAGGACATGGAGTGTCACGTCTTGCAATGTACAGCCAAGTGTGTTTGCAAATACAGACTGAATATAAGCTAAGACCATTATTACCTTCTTTGTTTGTGTCACTCTCATGGAAATGTGAAAGGATCTACTGAAGTCTAATATGAGGTTATGGTCCTATGTATGTATTTATCCTGCCTAAATTTCTTGCATTGTGTTTCATTCAGGTGTCTTCACCAGTCCATCCTCCTGTGTGCATTTTAGAGTTGTGACATTGGCATGCAGCTGTTGCTGTCCTGATATTTGAAGTGGCCGTGGATAGATCCAGGTAATGTTGGTCACGGATTTAGGGTGTATAAGTACTTTGCCAAAATCAGCTAGCACAGTAGGTGTGTGGAAATCTGGAGCACACAATATGCTTGTTTGAGGTGGTGTGTTGATCCAATTGTATCATGCGTGTGATCATATGACCTTGATACATGTCATCAAGTGCAATCCATGCATTCTCCCTTCACGTTTTGTTGGCAATGATCTTGAATGACCTCTATATAGCTGTTGAAGTGTTTCCTCCTTGCAGGCCACAGTGCCTGTGCCGCAATACTGACCTAGGTTTGTATCATACCACCAGATGCTTGTTTATTGCAATAGGATGGACCTATGATTAGGGACTGTTGTACTGCCCTCTGTTTGTGCCATGACGTATGTTAAGTTGGCAGACCTGGTTTTGGTATGTTATAAGGCTCAAGCTGGTGAAAACATCCACTAATCTGTTCGCCTATTCTACAGGACAAGATCTGGCATTGCCCTTTCTTTTGTGGTCTAGGGGCCGGTACCTTGAGATATCTAGCCTGACTCAACATAGTTCTGCCATTCTTGGCTAAGGCAGTCCAGTAATTTTGGCACTGTACAGTGCAATAAATGGTTTGGTGTGACTAGTCATTTGTGTCATTGTGTTAGTAGTAATCCTCTGCATGGCACTAGCTGTGACATAGTCCTCTTCCATTACCATCTTATGTATTCATCATTGGTATCACATGGATTTAACATTCACATTCTCACAATGATGACAAATTACTAATAGGCATTTTATTAGTGTTAGGTGTGTTTATTTACATGTGCACACAAAAGAAAGTTAAAACCCAGAAAACAGAACTTGTCTGTGTAGGGATCAATCATGGTGGATGTAATCATTATGGTAGATGTCACAAGATTTGAAGTCCAATGTCCTACTAGCATGGAAAATGGATAGTAGTTGTAGAAAAGTCAACAGAATGAATCAGAGGCACACAATGGAGTTTCATCAGTGGTTTGTGTCTTGCCATTTGCACCTCCTGGATGCTTGGATGGACATCCCACTTGCGAGGGGGTTCTTCTGCTACAGAGGCAGGGGGTCTGAGGATTGTCCTTCCCCTGGTAGAACCATCCCCAGCAGCCACATGCCACTGGCCCACACTATCCAACTCATGCACCCTACCCACACATGCCCGCACCCTTGGTGCAGCTTGCACCCTACTACTGCTTCCAGGACCTGCATTGTCGGAGATGTCTTGTTGTGAGTCAGGATCCTGGACTGGGGGCACAAGATTGTTGTCACTATCCTTGGGACCCAGGTTTTGGGGTAACTGGTTGCCAGAGATGTTAATGCACCAGGGCTGGGAGGAATCAATGTGGTCACGGTAAGGTTGACAGGTGTTATCTGACCGGGTTGCCCAGCTGGGCTAGAACTATCTTCAACGTCCACACATTCAGGAGTGCTGTCCTCACTGAGGCCTTCATCCATGGGGGTAATGGTGGAATATTGAGTGGTCTCTGAATTCCAAGTGGCAGGTAGACCTGTTGATGTGAGAGACAGAATGTTACTGGTTGGATAGTGACATCTACCTCCAATAGCTAACATTGGCATTTGACTAAGGCCATGTACACACTGGATTTGCCAAAATGCCTTATGTGACAGGCACACATGCTATCAACAGTGTCAACCTGACATTTGGGTAACATACCAATTACAGTTCAGTCAACTAGCTTCAGGATGTCTGAGTTGATTAGCACTTGGAGGGATGGTCATAGACCTATATCTTGCCAGCAGTGCACTGAAGACAGTGGCTTAGCAGGATGTGGTTTAGGTCAACTTAAGTCCTAGTTGACTGCCAAGGAGGCAGATCCAGAACCTTGTTGGATATGTGATAGTTGTCATCATATGCTCAGGGCTTTGGGACCATGTGTGCTGCCAATTCCAATAAGATGATGCCTTTTGGTGCCTTTGATCTGTATTTAATGTTTTTTGGCAACCAGTTTGAGCTGTCCTTCCTGCCCACATTTTGGCATCTTGGCTTAGCTTCTTAAGATGGATCTAGATCTGAGGTCTTCATTCTTTGGGACGTGACCACCCAAGGGGGACGTGGAGTCAAGAGAAGGGGGGTCACACATTCCCCCTGCCTCACGTCTGCCTGAAATCCAAAAGTTAGCTTTTCATTTTGGGAAAAGGTAACCATCCAGGGTGATTAAATCCAATAGCTAAAATGCTTCACCAGGAGTGTCAGTTAGGGAGTGTCCTGTGCTGTGAAACCGAAGACCAGACAGGGACCCTGCTTACCTGAAAGAAATGCAAATGTGCACTGTTGAGTTTATCTGTAAATGTAAAGGATGCTTGGGAGCATGTACTGGTTCTAATTTATCAAATCTATGGAAGCTTTGACAAAGAATTAGGGCCAGATGTAGGTAGGGAAAAAATTGCTACTCGGAAATAGCGACTCCATGCGAATCGCTATTTCCGACTCACAAAACGAAATTCCAGAAAGAATCGCTATTCCAAATAGCGAGTCACAGAGGAGTCGCACCACATTTTGTGTCCTTGTTTTTAGCGAGGTCGCAAATTGCGCGAAGGGTGTGGTCCAGTGTCGCAAATTGCGACTGACTCGCATATTGCCTGCAGGTGGAACCAAACAGTTGAAATACCCACTTCCTGGTTCCCGGTGATGACATCAGTACCAGGAAGTAATCAAATGGAACAGGGAGGAGGGAGGAGCCCACCCAGCCCAAACTGCAGAGCCACACTCAGGTGAGAGGAGCTGCAGCAACAATGGCTACACAGGACAAGGAGACAGCCAGTGGAGGCAGAAAAAGAAAACTCAAGTTTTCTGACATGGAGTTGGAGGTGCTAACTGAGGAGTGCTGCCTGCACCATGAACAATTATTCGGCAAGGCAGCAATGAGTGTCCCTGACACCCAAAAAAAAAAGATATGGCAAGACATCCAGGACAAGATCAATGCCATTGGGGAAAGCCACCGCACCCTGGATGAAATACGGAAAAGTTGGTATGACCTTCGCTCCAGGACCAAGGAGAGGGTGGCGGAGTGCATGAGGGAGATGCAGAGCACTGGAGGAGGCCCATCCACTGTTCCACCCCCTACAGCACTAGAAACCATGGTGGAGACAACTCTGGAGCCGGAGGCTGTACTGGGCATTGGAGATGTGGACAGTTCGGCACCTGGAACATCAAAAGGTAAGTACCAAAATATATGTTTTCACACCCAAAAATGCACTATACACACAATCCCAGTACACATCAGCAGGCACCTCCAGACTAGCTCCATTCCAGTCTAGCAACCTCTAGAACAGTTCATTATGGGCAATGTAGTACAGTAGTCCAAAGATAGGCAAATATTTATTTTGAGGCAAAAAACATATGTGTGAGACTGACAGTGTATCCCTTATGTCCCACAGGTCTCCAACAAGGTCCCCCCATCAGCGCCAACGTGCAGGGAGAGGAACATGGCACAGACCCACAGGAGGATGCTGCCACAGACACTGCAGGGGAGTGCAGGACAACACCATCCATGGAATTGGCACTGGAGTCCATGGACGATCCTGCGCTGGGTATGGAGGCAGCCGTAGAAACACCAGGGCCAATGCCTATGGAAAGGCACACACAGCCATCATCAGGCGCAGTGCGTAGATGCCGCCGCAGATTGCAGTCTGTGCACAGTGAGGATGTTCCAGATGTTGAGTTTGCAGGACTTGAGGCATCCTTATTGCAGGGTCAGCACCTGCAAAATAGACAGCTGAGGTTAATGAACCGGAACCTCACCAGACTGCAGACCACTGTCACACATGGGCTGGCTAATGTGGACAATCAGTTCACAACAATCAACACACATCTGGGGAACCAGATGACCTCCATTGACACTTTGGTCAGGGAACTGGTGGCTGACAGGGCACAGGTACGACGCAGGGAGCGCAACACTGCAGCCCGTTTAGACAGACTTGTTGTATCAATAGGGCGCCTGGCCACTGACACAATCTGCCTGTCAAGGCGCACTGTCAGCCTGCAAATAGAACTGGGACATTTTGCAGGAGATGTGGCATGGGAACTTGGCCGCATCTGCCATGTGGTGGACATTTTTTAATATTATTTCCCCACCATAAAAATTATTTGCTATGGGAATTGGCGTGTTTATGGTTTGCGATGGCTGGCAAAGATAAGGAGTATCAGGTTCTAGACATTTGTGTCAGGAGGGGGGTCCTTACGAATAAAAACTTTTGATAGGGAAATCTTGGTATCAAAAAGTATGAAGACCTCTGATATAGGTGGTTTACCACATCACAGAGTGTACCATGATCTAGTCCCTCCCAGGTGGGTAAACTTCATCTGTGAGTTCACATGCAGATGCACATTGTCATATAGACACTGCCTTAGTTTTTGGAGTTACAGGGGCAGGCCCACTTTGGATATACAGTCATGTTACTTCAAGGTGTACATACAATATACATGGATCATCCTCTCGGGTGAGTACAGTTCCAGAGCAAGTTCAAATACAGGGATACTTGAACAGATGCACAGTGGGCTGATGTTTGACATTGGGTATACAGTGTCTTCTGACCTTAGCATTGCTGTCAGGGCGAGTCGTGTACACTGACTATACAGATGCCATCCTCTCAGGTGAGTACAGTTTAATGGTCGAGTAGAGGGAGAATGGTCATAGTGGCAGAGGACAGTGTTGTGGCTAAGTAGAGTGAGAGTAGCATTGCCTCCTGACCTTAACATTACTGTCAGGGCCTGTCGTACAAACAGACTATACAGATGCCATCCTCTCAGGTGAGTACACTCTAATGTGGAGTTTGTACTAAACACAACATTTGAGTAGGCTACCCTGTTCTGGTTTTAGTGATGTTGGAACAGTGCCTGCTGGGATTTGTAGTGCTTTCAATCCCTGTACTACACCCACTATACAGAGAAGTAGTTCCGCCAGGTGAGTCTAGTTCACATGTTGGAGGCCAGACAGGTGTCTGTTGACGGGTGGACACTAGACTGTTGAGTGGTGCAACAGTGAGGGTGTCAAAAGGTGAGCAGTGAGCATGCATGCAAATACATTTTGGTTCCTTTTTTATTGTTGTGACTTACCTAACTCCACTCCCCCAGGTATCCATGTCAAACCCTCAGGATGCAGGATAGCCAGAACCTTCTCCTCCCATGAAGTGAGTTGTAAGGGAGGAGGTGGGGGCCCACTGCCAGTCTTCTGTATCTGCAGCTGGTGCCTGGATGCCATGGAACTGTCCTTTTCCCTGAGGTCATTCCACCTCTTCCTCATCCCTTGTGCGCGGGGTGGGGCCTATAGAACTCACTCTGTTGACTATCCTTTTCCACATTCCAATTTTCCTAGCTACAGTAGTGTGCTGGACTTGGGCTCCAAATAGATATGGCTCTTAACTCATAACTCTTAACTCATCTTTGGTGAAACAGGGATTTTTCTGGGGTGACATGGTGGTGAAATGCAATCATAAATGATAAAGATAGGTGCTGGGAATTTAGAAGGTAGTAAATGGAGTGGAGGGGTGTAAAATGTGTGATGTGGGTGTGTTGATGGTGTGGGATATTTGCTCAGTGAGAGATGGAGGGGTGCCAATTAAATTGAAATTTTCCCTTTTTTAGGCGCTCTGGATGGTGTATTTTGTGCGGGAGTTGCAAAGGATTCTGGTGTGTGAAGGGGTGTGTTTTATAGTGTGGTTTGTAAGTGTGTCAGGGCGTGAATGTGTGTCACCTGTGTATTTTTTTTTTAAATCATCCAATATAGTGTGTGTATTACTGTGGTGGCTGCGAACCGCCGGGTTCTAGCCGCCATTGGAGGACCGCCATGGCATGACCACCACTGCAACTTTGAACTTGTAATAAGTTAAGGTGGTTGGTTGACTGACTGTTGGTAGGACCGCCTCTTTCCCGCCCTCCAATGTACTGTCGGTGTTGTTTTTTTGGCTGGGTTTTGGCAGTCTTGCCTGTGTAACTCGTAATACGGTGGTCTGTATGACCCCCCACATGACGGTCTGACCACCAAAGTCGCAATCAGGCCCATGGTCTGATCAGGAAGGGTGGGGGCTGTGAATAGGCTTAAGTGAATTAAGCATGCCTTTGCAAGTGTCTTTGGTAGGTGTTTATCATAAAAGAAGATGTTAAACAATTTAAGGATATAGTTCTAAGGAAGTATTGATGAAATCATCAAATCCTCAAGAACTGCCAAAGTGCCCCTGACCATTATTGCTCTGCATCAGCAAATACATACATGTGTTCACAACACAATTGTGTATATGGTAAAACTTTGAACGACCAGCAGAAAAGTCACGAAAACTGCCTGTGCAGTGGGGAAAGAGTCCCTATGTGACATATTAGCGAGCTGGGAGCTGGGTCGATAAGGTGCACAATTTATAACTATCTCCAGTCGTTGGTGGTTTGAAAATATAAGATTAACTGCGGCTGCACAATGAACAGGGGCACGGGCTCACTACAGAGCTTAGTGCCTGTTCTAATGTGCCTTCAGTGTATAACTAAATTAATTTAATATGATATTTTTCAAAGTTAAATCTTCATTTTGAGACAGTACAGCTCGGAAACAGTGAACAAGGTTTGCCTCTTTTTGCTTTTGAGCTGTGCTGTCTAAAATAATATACTAACTTGGAAAAATATCAGGTCACACACCGGGAGAGCAGAAGAAGATAGTTGTCATGTTTTTGTATATCACATCAGCATTACATGACTATTGCAAAGATTCCATAAATTCTCCAGCTGTCAGTTTCTTAAAATATTTCTATGAACCTCTAAATATGTGTAAGCCTCCATTACCCATGACTTAAACAAATAATTGGCACATTCAGGGTTCATCCTGGTCACTTCCCCAACTCTAATTACACATATAGAGTTTTTAAATATGTACTTTGACCCAATAGGACATCACTCCATACAAGGTACTGCCAGCCAACAACTTTCTGGTGATGCACAGGTGAATCTCTTGTTGCCTCATGTGCATATTATAATCAAGCTGACAGATGAGAAACTATTTGTCAGATATTAAATTTAGACATCAACCACTAAATGAAGCAAAGGACTTCAAAGCACACTTCAGATTACTTGAATTTAGTGACTCAAAAAATTGTCTAAATACATAAATTCCAGAATATCCAAAAAATGCTGTATGTCCCAAAGTTGCATTTCATGCTAAACGCTGAGTTTAAGTTTAGACTCAGCCATGGCTTTAGACAACGGGGGTATTTCCCTGGTTACACCACCCTCTTAAAATCTTCATATTGGAGGGCGTGGCCACGGGCATCAAGATGGCGGTCGCACTCTAAGAGTGCTTCAGACCCCTCCACCATCCGCCTGGCATCGGCCCGCCGTTTCTGCACCCCACCGACCTCTCTTACCTGTGCCCCACACGTGCGAAAGCTTACTGCAGCGGTGTGGGGAAGTGTGCCCTCGATTGGGGCGCAGCAGAGCCAGAGACGAGGATCGGGCGGTACTGGCGGCGCACTTCTGGGCCGGCCGGAGGAGGTGGGGTCCCTGTGGTGCCGCGGCAACGGTTGGGGGTGACAGGCAGCAAGAGCAGCGGCATCCCCCAGTGAAAGGGGCGCCACTGGCCCCATAAACAAACCGGGCCACATTCCGCGGCGGAGATGGAGAGGGGGGCCCTGCCCCGGCATCCGCGGCTTGAGGCCTATGCTGCAGACCGGGGGAGCGCGGAGGCGAGAGAGGCCTACGGCGCGTGGTGCTGACGGGCCCGGATGACCTTGTGGGCCCGCGCGCGGAGACGAGTGAAGTGGACCCCCTGCTGGCCGGAGGAGAGGCAGAAAGGTGTGCTGGTGCCGGCGGCTGGTTGGCGGGAGAGGTGGCAGGCCCGCAGAGCACCGGGAGAGAGGCGCTGAGAGGCCGTGTGAGGCCCAGAGGTTGCTGGCTGCCCCCCCTTGAGGATAGTGGGACCCCGCTGCGACAAGGACGGCCTGGGGGCGACTCCTGAGGCCTAAAACTGATGCATGTGGGCCCTCGGGGTGGCATGGCCTGGAACTGACTGGCATACCCCTGGAGGAGGAGTCGGGGACCGCGGGCGGTCAAGGAGTGAGCGACCACCCCCGGCGAGAGAAACGCAGATCGGCTGGTGGTGTGTCGAGGAGTAGGGAGCCCTGACTGGGGTGAAGGTAGGCCTCGGTGGTGAGTTGTGGTGACAGAGCGGTCCACCGAAGTGAGGGCAGCAAGACTAAGCTTCCAAGAAGGCGGGTAGAAGGTCTAGGGGTGATCCAACCTCACATCAAGACACAGATTTGCGGTGGACATGGGGAAAGACAGAACAAGAAAGCAGCCACCACGTCGCAGCAACGCATTGACCAGTTTGCCAGGCAGTCTGCCTCGTGGGCGGTAGGTGAACTGGTGTCAGAGACCACCGCAGCGGAAGGGGTCAACACGATCCTACAAGCCATCCAGTCTTCGCAGCTGGCAGTTGAGACCAAGGTTGGTGAGGTACGAGAAGATGTGGGTGACAGGATCTGCGAGCGGCAGTGGGACGCATTACAGAAGTGGAAGGCCGGGTCTCCCAGGCAGAAGATGAAATCGCGGACATCAAGGCCAAGGTCGCCCAGCTGCAGACTCGCACAGGGGAACTCCACCATAGAGCAGAAGACACAGAAAACCGCTCCAGGCTTAACAACCTGCGCTTCGTGGGATTCCCTGAGGGCACGGAGGAGAATGGCGCAATTGATTTCCTGGAGAACTGGATCAAATCATGGGTCCCTGCTCAGAGACTCTCCCCTTGGTTTGCGGTCGAAGGCGCTCACAGGGCCCTGATGCCCCAGCCCCGCCGGGTGGACCTCCGCAGCCGATAATTGCAAGATTCCTTAACTTCAAGGATCGGGACGTAATCCTTAGGGAGGCCAGAGCGCAACTGAACCTCAGCTGGGACAATCATAAGATCCTTATTTTTCCAGATTACACTCGCGAGGTGCAAGCGAGACGCCGTTCCTATGAAGGAGTTAAACATAAACTCAGAGCGCTGCAATTGACTTATATGCTTCTCTTCCTGGCACGTCTTAAGGTCCTCATGGATGGGAAAGCTTTCTTGACCCATGACGCATGGTGTGCCCGGGAGGCCGGGATAGGGATTTGTTTCCCAGTATGGGGCGCAGAGCGGCAGGGAGCCAGATTGCAGAACTCCGACTTAAAGGAGGGGTTCACCACTCCAAGCTTGCAGTTGACACATTGTTGGCACAGTTTAGGGCGACAGATGCTTCTGGGTTGGAATTATGGGGTGGGGGGTCATGCGGGTACAGTCCACTACATTTGTTTACTACGGGGTTTGTGTTGTGTTTTTATGCCCTTGCTAAGTTGGTCGTGGGGGAGCACCCGGACAGGCATACCTCTCACAATACTAATGTCACCTTGCACAAGCTAGAGCAGACTAACCGGGTCCTCTCCTGGAACGTAAACGGGCTCCTTGACAAAATTAAGCGATCAGCAGTGTTCTCCTTTATTCGTTGTTTTGCCCCATCCGTAGTCTTTCTCCAGGAGACACACCTGCTGGGTACTAGGTGTCTTATTCTCATGGGGGGGGCTACGACAGAGTTTATCATGCAGGGTTCTCTAGGGCTCGAGAGGCACGGCTGTTTTGCTGCACCGCTCCCTGCCCATGGTGGTGATGGTCACCTGGTCTGATCCACAGGGCCGATACGTGGTAGTCACTGGACTTCTCGGGGCATCCAATCAATATACTCAGTATCTATGCCCCCTCGGGCGCACAAGGGCGGGTCCTCACGCTGCTTAAAGACATGGTGGCAGGATTCCCCCTTGGTCTCACCATATTGGGGGGATATTTTAACTCTGTTCTTCACCTGGAGATGGACACAGCCGGACTGTCGTCTTCAGGCCGAGTCTTCAGGGCGACTGGGCTGCGTAAACGGGTAGAAAGCCTTGGTCTCTGTGACGCGTGGCAGACTTGGCATCCCCATCGGCAGCAATACACCCACACGTCGGCGGCGCACCACACCCAGGATAGATCTCTTTTTTGTGCCGGCCCTTGATATTCCCCGAGTTATGGGAGTGGAGATACTCCCTCAGGGGGTCTCAGATCCGTAGCCCGCGTATACGGGTGGGGGGACAAGAATTGCAAGCTCCACCACTGGCTCACCACTGGACCAATGGTAAATAGAGTTGTGCCTAAGGTCATCGACGATGCCGGAGCCATCTCCCGGACGCCATACAAAATAGCATAGAGTTTTGCCACCTATTACAGGAAGCTCTATGAAGAGCGGCCCAGGCCCCAGGTCGAGAGAGAGGCCCCGTTGTTGGAGGAGGCGTCCATTCTAGTGATTTCGATGATGGACAAACAGGATCTTGAAGAGCCTCTAGGCCTTCATGAGGTTGAGGAGGCCATATTGGCGCTGGCTGCGGGGAAGACGCCGGGCCCTGACGGCTTCCTGGCGGAGCTCTACACAAAGTTTTGCGATATCCTTACCCCCCACCTGCTCACCATGTTCGATGAGGCCGAAAGGAAGGGGAATCTTCCCCCGGTCTGGATCTGGCCACCATAGTGGTGATCCCAAAGACTAGCCCCTCCTCGAGATGCTGTGCGACTTACCGCCCCATCTCGCTGCTTAACACCGAACTTAAAATACTATCCACAGTCCTCACTACTAGATTAAAAAGGGTGTTGCCCTCATTGATACATTCGGACCAATGCGGCTTTATGCCGGCCAGGAGCACCAGATATTGTATTCGACGACTACATGTGGCCCTGGCCAACCGGAACCTTTTGACCTCTCCACTGGCACTTCTCCTTCTAGACTTTGAGAAGGCCTTTGATACAGTAGACTGGTCCTACCTTCAGCAAGTGCTGTTGAAAATCGGGCTCGGGCCACGGTTTCGAGCCCTAGTAGGGCTGCTATACTCCAATCCAACGGCCTGGGAGCAGGTGAACGGGATGGTGTCTGATCAGTTCCATATCTGCCTGGGTACACGTCAGGGGTGTCCCCTATCCCTGCTCATGTTCGCCCTGGAGATGGAGCTGCTGGCGAAACTTATTAGGGAGGACCCCTTGGTTGAGGGCTGGTCAGTAAGTCTCTCTTGATTCCACTTTACCCGGCCAGGGACTGCTATGACTGGCAGAGTACCATTCCTATCCGACGCAACAGCTTCCGATACCTGGGCGTGCAAATAGCATTGTTGCCCGAATTGGTGTGGTCCCTTAATGTCGAACCACTAACCCGGAGAGTCAAGGAAGACCTCCAGAGATGGCGGTCTCTGCCCCTCAATGTCTTGGGCCGGATAGCGCTCTACAAAATGATGGTGCTCCCTTGATACCTCTATCTACTCCAGAAGTACCCCTACCATATCCCTAGGAGATGGTTCAAAGAAATGGAGACCGTAGCGCGACGGTTCCTATGGTGCAACTCCCGCTCACGCTTAGGGTTTTGCTTTTGCCAGGGAGATGTGTACGAGGGTGGCTTGGGGATGTCCAACCTCTATCTTTATTACCTTGCAATGCAGCTGCTGGTGATTAATGACTGGCTGGGGGGAGGCTGGTCGGATCCCGCCTACCAACTAGAACTATTGACACTCGGCTTTCCTAGTTTGATGGGGATGCTATATGCGATCCCCTGCCACGCAAATTCACAGAGGGGACGAGGGTGGTACTGATGGGGTGGAGGGTGGCACAGAGAGAGATGGGGTGGTGGCGTCGTCTCACGTAGCAGACTCCGCTGTGGCAGGGAGCATTGCTAAAAGATATCTCAGAACTTGAGGGGTTTCATAAGTGGGACCTTATTGGCATCTTACTGCTTGGAGATGTCTGGGCAGGATCACACATGCGGTCCTTCCAGGAGCATCAACAGTAGTTCTCCCTTACTCACTCCCAATTCCACAAATACCTGCAACTACATCACGCACTGCATGAGCATGTTCAGACTGGGACGGTCCTCCCTGAGTTCAGCCTCGTTGAGGCCAAGACGCTGATGGGGCACCTGGGTAAAGGGGGAGTATTGCGCATATATCGTACACTGACCACACACACAGCACAGACCCTTGAAGAGCTTCGTGGACGATGGGAGCAGTGGGTGGGTCCAGTTGATGACGACGACTGGAGGGACGCCCTGATGTGCAGACTTATTCTCTCCATGTGGCCTATCTTTCCCCTGCGAGGCTCCATAGAATGGGCCTCCAACCCCAAGCTGACTGTCTGCAATGCGCAGACCCGGATGCAGATTTCTTCCATATGGTGTGGACCTGCCCACATATTGCATCCTACTGGTGGGCATTGACGACGGAGATCACCAGGGTCCTGCGGGTGGAGATGGAAGCTGCCCCGGTGCGCATCCTCTTAGGGGGCCTTGAGGGGGTGGGTTCCAACAGAGCAGATCGGGCCTTTGTCGGAGCGGCCTGTTTAGTGGCCAAGAGGGATATCGCAGTGAACTGGAAGTCAGAGACAGCTCCAGCAGTAGGAAAGTGGCGTAGGGGAGTTGACTGGTGTGCTCAGCAAGAAAATCTCGTGTACGAGGCAAGGAGCTGTCCCAATAAGCATGATAAAATGTGGGGGGAAATGGGTGGAGACCTGGAGGGAGGGGGAGGCCGATATGGGGTAACATACATTTATAAGGTGCATTGTCTTGAATCCTCAAAGTCACTTCCTGATCATGAGAGCTTGCTCTATTTTATGCTATTGACTGATGTGGTGCTTGGTTTGCACGGCACTGCTACGGCCTGTTGGGCTTCATGTTGTTGTTATATAAACTCAATAAAAATGTTTATCAAAAAAAAAAATCTTCATATTATTCAAACGCAGATAGAAATTGTAAACTTTTGGAATGTTATCGGATTTGATTCTGCCCAAAGTCTTTTATAAGCGCAAGGCATGGAAGTGGTTCTGAGGGATGATGAGCAAAGAATTCAGGTGATTTTTTGAAGTTTCCTTCCTTTTATTCATTTAAAGGAACAACAAGGTTGCTTTGCCCCCATCATATTTTAGCAGAGTAAGGCTCCTGCAAATAGGATGTGCAACCAAAATTAAGTTAATCTTTAAATTAAGTAATTATTTAATACTCATTATATTTGATGAGTTAACGTGCTACAATATGATATTCCATTAGTTCTATGTTAATAATTATTATAAGTGTTTTGCATTTAAATTTGTATTAACATTTTGTAATTTTTGGTAAAATAATATACTTTTATAATTTTCTCTATACCTTCCTGCAGGGGGATCTCCACCAAATTGGCAAAATGTCCACCTCTATTCGGAAAATTAGTAGTGCCAATCATGTACAACAAATCCTGTTGTAAGAGGTTCCACTCCTTGATTTCAGGGGATGGGGACATTTATATCTACAACTAGATGCAAATCCACACTCAGAAATGGAGAATAGAAAAATAGTATTGTGTTACACCTAAGTGTAAAATTAAATATACATATGAGTAAATATATATGTGTACATTCATCTTTGTGAATTTAGCCCAGAATGTCAATCTTGAAAAAGACAAAGGTGCTCATTACGACTTTGGTGGATAAGACTGCCGACAGCCGTGCTGGTGGGCGCCAAAAGACCTCCAGCATGGCGGTCCTCAGACCGCCATATTATGCCGGCTGGTGGCTTTCTGCCATTTTCCAGGCAGAAAACCACCAGCAGTTGTACTGGCAATTAGCGGTCTAGTGGTGGTTGCAGTGCAACAAAGCCATGCCAACAAAACACCGCCAGCCATGTTTCAATTAGAAAAACAGCGTGGCGGTGTTGTATTGGTGGGGCGCTGGTGGTGGTGCAAGCGCTAGGACCCATTCCCTTCCGGACAACCTCCTTGACGACCAGGTAAGGTGACTGTCCGAAAGGGGGAGGTATTGTGTATGTGTGTGTGTGTGTGCATGTGAGTGTGTGTAAGGACTTGGGGGGGTGTTGCATGTGTGTGTGCGAGTGAGTGTAAGGGTGTGGTGAGTGTGAGTGAGTGAGTGTCAGAGTGTGGGTGTCTGTGGGTGCGTGTGGGTGCATGTGTGTATGCGGGGGTTAGTACCGGGATCAGGGGTATGGGTAAGTACGTGTATGTGGGGGGTGGGGGATGACTACTACTGGGAGCGGGGGTAGTGGGGTTACTAGGGTGGGGTGGGGGTTGTTAATGTTGTAAGGGAAAGGGGGTGGAGGCTCTTGGGTGGATGGGGGAGTCATCTACCACCGACAGGAATGCTAATTCCTGTCGCTGGTAGCCTTTCCACCAGGGATTTCAAGGCAGTGCTACCGCCACAAAATCCCTGGCAGAGGGGACTCGTAATACCACCAACGGTCAGTGGTGGACCGCTGGGTCAGAGATGCTTATCTCCAGCCCGGGGGTCCAACCGCCCTGGCGGTAGGAGTGGGAAAGTGTCATTTGGCACAGGCCAAACTGCCACACTCGTAATATGGCGCTCCACCCCGCCGGCCCGACAGCAGTGGGACCACCACCACGAGTCTGGCAGTCAGAAGACCGCCAGACTCGTAATAAGGGCCAGTATGTCCGCATACATGTTAAAACAGCAGTTATATGATCAGAGAAACTGTACAGTAATGGGAGGGCTCACAGAGGTAGGTCTGGGAGGAGAAAACTTTGAAGTTGACAGCAGGTGAATTTAATTTCATTTCTAACAAAACTATCAGTAACCTATGGCTGTGTTGACTTAGGGGAGGGGAGATTAGCCAAAAGGGGCAGAAATTGTTTTGGTAATACTTAATGGCCCTCAACTGCCTCCACACGTCATAATTTCCTCTCATGGAAGGAGTGGGTAGGGAAGAGGAAGGAGGGATGTCTATTGGTGGTGTGCAGATTCTGAGCCTTAGATTCTTGCTCCTTACTCTGTGTTATTTGTTTCAGTCCTGCTGATTAGGCTCAGTGAATGGGTGGTGGTTTCAGGTACAGGTTTTGCGTGAATGTGTTAATTTATTTACAAACAGAGTCATCCAATACACATCTGCCTCCTGTTGCTTCTCAGGTTTGTTTCTTCTCCTTCACAAGGCTGTATCCTGCTCCTGAATAGTGAGATCGGGAGTAGGGAAAGAGGATTGGAGCATTTTAGATGATCTGGGAAGGAACCGGGGCATATGGAGTGCATTAGGAGAAATGAAGGAGGACTTTCTAAGTGGACGGAGGGAGTAAGGAAGATCATTCCATTGGGTATAATGTTTTTCTTATTAATCCCATTGGTGCACTATTTTTGCAAACAGTATTTAGAACATAATTTGTAATTCAGACAATATTCATGCAATGATATTCTGGCCCCTCACCTACTAAAATATCAACTTAGGGGGCATTTTTTCATGAGTGTAAACATTATGTTTCAGATTTCTACATTTCTTACCTTTCACAATCTTCCAGTTTAGGAGCATTGTACTGCTGTGATGGCTATTCTGCCTTATTATTTTCTAGTGATCACTGAATGTTGTTAGTCACTGCATAACATTATCCATTAGATAACAAGGTACAAATATGATATTTTTTTTATTTGAATTTCACTTATTCGAGCAGTTGTAATAGGATTAAGGGGGTCATTCTGACCTCGGCGGTAAAATGCCCTTACCGCCGGTCATAAGACCGCCATAACACCGCCGTGGCCGCAGTCAACCGCCACGGTCATTCTGACCCACAACGGCCAAACCTCCAAAAATCCGTCCTCCATTGCAGCCCGCCACATCTGCGGGCAGCGATAAACTGGAGATGACCAAACCTCCACCGTCACGCCAACAGAAATACGCCCATGCCATTACGACCCACGAATCCAACCGGCGGTCATTCAAACGCGGTATTCCATTGGCGCTACACACCGCCGCGGTCAGAATACACACACATCACCAAAACACAGCCACATTGGACAATTTGAAATACACACACCTGATACACATACACACACCACTCCCACACAATCAACCAACTATAAAACACACACCCACATCACCCACAAACCCCTGCGACAATAATTACTGAGAGAAGGAGAGAGAGACACAGCAGACAATCCATAGCAAGACACACTGAGGCACACTACACCATCACACACACCACATAGTAGCACAAAGCACCACTCACCAACATACTCCTCATCACATACACCACCCCACACCTCACCCACACCACCCCATGGCACCCCAAAGGCACCCACGCTTTTCGGACCAAGAACTCCGGGTCATGGTGGAGGAAATCCTAAGAGTGGAACCCCAGCTCTTCGGCTCGCAGGTGCAGCACACCAGTATAGCCAGGAAGGCGGAGCTATGGCAGCGGATCGTGGACAGGGTCAACGCGGTGGGACAGCATTCCAGGAATAGGGAGGACATCCGCAAAAGATGGAACGACCTACGGGGGAAGGTCCGATCGATGGTCTCCAGGCACAACATCGCGGTCCAGAAGACTGGCGGCGGACCCCCACCCACCCCTCCCGAATTTACATCGTGGGAGCAAGAGGTCTTGACCATCCTGCATCCTCAGGGCCTCGCTGGAGTAGCCGGAGGAATGGACTCTGGTAAGTCCCATCTCAACTACTATATACCCCCCACCCCACCAGCATACCAACCCACACCCCCACCCTCACCCCCAACCCCCCAGCACACATCCTCCCTGACAATGCCTCACCAGCACAACCCACCCATCCCAACACCAACTCCTGCATGCCAACACAAATCATGGGCACCCATCACCTAAGCATGACCACTGCACTAACCCCCCCCCCCACTAACTACCCTCACAACACCTCCCTCAAGGGAATGCCTGCACTGGGGGACAAGGGCACCCATAACACGCACGCTATTGCACACACAGAAACAATAACCAAACTCTCTTACCCCATGCAGGACCCGAACGACAACACACCAGCCAGGAGGGTCCAGAAGTGTCCATCCCACCACCGGAACAGGCCCACACTGAGGATAGCAGCTCTGTCGACAGTGAACCTGATGACCAGCCCGGACCATCGGGGACCTCTGGGCAGTCGGTTCCCCTCAGGCAGCCACAGGCCACACCAGACCCGACCCCCTCTGCCAACACCAGCACAGCTCCCACCCAGCGGGCCCATGCCTCTGTCTCTAGGACAGCTCAATCAGCGGTGTGTCTGCCACTACAGGGCACCCAGGCTAACCCAACACCCCAACAACAACAGGGACCAGGGGGCAGTGGGAGCGGGCACACCGTCCAGAGGACAGAGGCGGGGGGAAACCGGGCAGCTCGGAGGGCTGCTGTGCGACAGGGGGGGGAGGAGAGGCCCAGGGAACCCACTCTCCAAGAGGCCCTCACCACCATCATGGGGGCCTACCACCACTCCCAAGAGACGATGGCGACGGTACTGGCCAGGTTCACGGAGATCCAGGCACAGCAGGAGGAACGCTACATGGGGTTCAGGGAGGAGCTGAGAATCATCGGGACCGCAATGGGGACCATCGTCCTGGCCCTCAACAGGATAGAAGACGCGTTGCGGGACCATGTGGCACCACACAGGGCCCCTGTCACTAGCCCGGACCAGGAACAGCCTACCACCTCCGCCGGCGCTAGTGGACAGGAGGCCCCAACACCACGGCAGGCCACCAGAACCCCACCTCCTGCTGAAGAACAACCACCCCGTAAGAGGAGCCTGAGATCCAAAAAAAAGACAGAGTAGGATGTCAAGACCCCCGCCAGCAGGACATACCCCCTGAACTCTTCCCACTGTCCCACATTGCCACCCTGTCCAACCATGAACTGCCTCTGCTCCATCCTTCCACAGGCAAAAGGACAATGCACCTGTGAGACTGAGAACTGGACTCTGCCATGGACATTACTCCACCCCCACCCATCGCCCTTATAATCACATGTACCAATATCTAGCCCTGTAAATAAATCACATATTGCACACAAATCAGTTTGGAGTCATGCTGTATTATTAGCAAATGTATTACATATTACTGTTCAATATCTGTTCTGTCAATTAGTGATGACAACATACCAATGTCAATACGCTGTAGTTCATGGGCAAACCAAGCAGAAGTCAGGCACTGCGTCATACAGCACTGAGAAGGGAAGGGAAAATCAAAAATTACCCAAAAATATCTGGTGGGAACTACAGAAAGTACAGATGCAGGAGGCTAGAAGCAATTGGGAAATGGCGTGGGTGATTCTTACCTGGGTGTTACTGGAAATACTGTTGTATCACTCTGTCCCTATTGTCTGTGTCGTCCTCTGAGTCTTCCTCCTCTTCACTCTCCACAGGCTCCACGGCTTCTACAACACCACCATCTGGACCATCCTCCTGCAGGAAACGCACCTGGCGTCGCAAAGCCAGGTTGTGAAGCATACAGCACGCCACGATGATATGGCACACCTTCTTTGGTGAGTACATTAGGGATCCACCTGTCATATGCAGGCACCTAAACCTGGCCTTCAGGAGGCCAAAGGTTCGCTCAATCACCCTCCTAGTACGCCCATGGGCCTCATTGTAGCGTTCCTCTGCCCTTGTCCGGGGATTCCTCACTGGGGTCAGTAGCCACGGCAGGTTGGGGTAACCAGAGTCACCTATTAGCCACACACGTTGTCTCTGTAGCTGCTCCATCACATAGGGGATGCTGCTATTTCGCATCACATACGCGTCATGCACTGACCCTGGGAACTTGGCATTTACATGGGAGATGTACTGGTCAGCCAAACAGACCACCTGGACATTCATCGAATGATAATTTTTTCTGTTTCGGTACACCTGCTCATCGTCTTTTGGGGGTACCAAAGCCACATGGGTCCCATCAATGGCACCAATGATGTTGGGGATATGTCCAAGGGCATAGAAATCACCCTTCACTGTAGGCAAGTCACCCTCCTCGGGGAAAATGATGTAGCTCCGCATGAGTTTCATCAGGGCAGACAACACTCTGCTCAAAATCTTAGAAAACATAGGCTGAGACATTCCAGATGACATGGCCACTGTGGTCTGGAATGACCCACTGGCCAAAAAATGGAGGACTGACAAAACCTGCACCAGAGGGGGAATCCCTGTGGGTTGGCGGATGGGGGACATCAGGTCTGGCTCCAGCTGGGCACACAGTTCATGGATAGTGGCACGGTCAAGTCTGTATCGAAGTATTATATGGCGTTCTTCCATTGTCGACAGGTCCACCAGCGGTCGGTACACGCGAGGATTCCTCCTTCTCATCGCAAGTCCCAGCGGACGGTGCCTAGGAAGGACAACATGGAGCACAGAGTCAGCCAAACCACAGGTACGTACAGACAGCTTGCACAGTTAAAGAATGGCAATGGGTTGAAAGGCGTGTATGTGTGGCAATGCAAGGCCTAGGCCTGTGTGTCGCACTCAAAATTAAGCCATGTAGGCCCTTGAAATGGCGGGTGCCTGACCTGTGAAGTGGGACAATGGGATGTGAGGTCAATGCGCTGGCGGGGCACACCGTGGCGGTAGGTGGTCGAAGACCACGGCGCAAAGCCGCATTGGTTAACATTGAAGCCTATAGGTTTCAGGAGCCAATTACGAAGTGCGCCGGCGGTCGCGGTATGCACCGCCGCGGGCGTGACCGCCATTTTCTATCTGCTTAATCACTCGAGACCTGATCATCCACAGGAGAGGACCTATACTGCAAGTGCTGCTGTGACCTCGGTCTGGAAGATACAATGGCTGCTGCGACTGGGGAAAGGGCCCCTGCCTTCACGTCTGAAGAGTTGGAGAAACTCGTGGATGGGGTCCTCCCCCAGTATGCGCTACTCTACGGTCCTCCAGACCAACAAGTGAGTACACCGGGTGCACATGGAATGGGCTATGCCTGTGTGGATTGGGGTGGATGTAAGTTTGTGGGGTGGGGGGCGAATGAGGAGTGCAACGCCCGACAGATGAGAGCATGTGCCATATGGCAAAGTGGGTGGGGGGGGCAATTACATCTAACATGCAGGTCATTGATGATTTCCTCCTTTCCACCCTGTACCTGTCAAATAGGTCAGCGCCCATCAGAAGATCGAGATTTGGCGTGCCATCGCCAAGGAAGAACGGAACTTGGGGGTCCACAACAGACGGGGCACCCACTGCCGCAAGAGGTGGGAGGACATCCGCCGCGGAACAAGGAAGACCGCAGAAACACTGCTGGGGTTGGCCTCCCAACCTAGGAGGGGTGCCAGTCGCACCATGACCCCCCTGATGTCCCGGATCCTGGCGGTGGCCTACCCTGAATTGGATGGGCGCTTTAAGACATCACAGCAGACACAAGGGGGTGAGTATCAGCACATTCTCCTATCTTTCTGCGCAGTGGAGGCGTCTGGGTGGGGGAGGAGGGCTGTGGGTGACATTAGGCCAGGGTGCTTTCTGTAGTGTAGTCCTCTCCCTTAGGCATGGTCCTGTGCCCCCGGCCCCCACCTCGGTAGGGTGACAAGTACAGCCATTGAAGGTCCAGCATCTCCCATGTGCGCGTTTGACGTCTCTTGGCCTGTTGTCTTAGTCAGTAGTACTGAGTAGTGTACCCCGAATGCGCGGCTTAGTGCATTAGGCACCTGTGTCTGTCCTCTCCGCCAACGGTGTTGACATTGCATGCACTCAACCTGGTCTTCTTTTTTCTCCTCCCACCCTTTCTCTTCATCTTCTTGTGCATGTGTGCATTAGCATCATCAGGCGGAGGAGATTTGGCATCGGAGCACGAGGAAGCTGCAGGACACTAGGCCCCGGTGGGCCCAGGAACAGACACCGAGGGCACCAGTGATCCGGAGGGCGAGGGGAGCACCTCGACGGGGACCGCTGGTGAGAGCAGCGAAAGCGACACGTCCTCGGATGGGAGCTCCCTAGGGGTGGCGGCAACATCCGTGCCCCCCGCCTCTACAGGTACAGCCGCCACCCAGAACACCAGCCCCGCCCTCCCAGCAGCCCCTCAGTCTTCGCTCCGTGCCGGTTCGCCCAGGAAGGCGCGCGTCTCCTTCGCCCCAGGCACCTCAGCCCCTGCCCCTGTTGCCCCTGCTGCCCTCAGTGCGGAGCTCATTGACCTGGTAAGGATGCTCATTGTTGGGCAGACGACCCTTTTGAATGCCATCCAGGGTGTGCAAAGGGAGGTGCAACAGAGCAATGCGTACCTGGAGGGCATTCATTCGGGTCAGGCTGCCCATCAACGAGCGTTCACTGCTCTGGCCTCAGCACTGACGGCAGCCATTGTCCCTGTTTCCAGCATCCCTCTTCTTACTGCCTCCAGCCTTTCTCTGTCTCCTGTTCCTCAGCCTATCCCATCCACACCATCAGACCAGCCTGCACACACCTCAACACCCAAGAGCAGCTCATCCAAACACAAGCACCACAGATCCCACAAACACTCACCCAAGCAACACCCAGATGCAGACATGCCAACAGCCACTGCCACCCCTGTGTCCCCCTCCTCCTCGTCTCCCTCCTCCCTCCCTGTGACGTCTACACTCACACCTGCATGCACCCCAACATCAGCCAGTGCTTCCATCACCACCTCACCCTCCAGGACAGTCCACACTCGTGCAGTCACCACCCCCACTGCCATTTACACGTCCCCTGTGTCCTCTCCCACTGTGTCTGTCACCCCCTCTTCCAAGACACACAAACGCAGGCAGACACCCACCCAACAGCCATCCACCTCACGACAGCCTACAGCACCAGCACCTTCACCCAATGACAGCACACCTGACTCTCCTACAACCACCTCCTCTACCTCCACTTCCATCTCCACTTCTCCTACCCTTTACCTTGGCCCTAAAAAACTTTTCCTGGCTAACCTTAACCTCTTTCCCCACGATGAGCTCCCCCATCCATCTTCAAAGAGTCCCAAGAGCACCGCAGCCACCACCAGCCCAGCTTCGGGTGTCACTGTTGTGCCTGGGTTCTGGAGCCCACCCTTTGCCAGCAGTGACACATCGATCAGCAGCAAGGACACGTCCAGCCCCCCCCCCCCGGCAAGAGGACCCGCAAAAACAAGGGCCGCCGTGCGAGGACCGACAGGGCTGCCCCCAAGGAGCAATGTGCGGCCACTTCACCACCCACACCATCTAGGGGAGGCAAGGGCCCGAGAGCCCCATCAAAGGAGCGGAAGGGCAGCAGGAGCGCGGAGAAGGTGGACCCCACATGCCACATCCCAGCTGGGAAGGAGGACACTAAGGAGGCCAGGAGTCCGTCCCCGAAGGGTCCAGAAACGTCACGGTCCG
The DNA here is from genome assembly GCF_031143425.1 of Pleurodeles waltl. Lineage (NCBI taxonomy): Eukaryota > Metazoa > Chordata > Amphibia > Caudata > Salamandridae > Pleurodeles > Pleurodeles waltl. The sequence goes on along the minus strand of NC_090449.1, from coordinate 619,262,595 downwards.
AGGGCGACTGAGCAGGGAGTCCAGGCAAGGTCTGGCTCCCTTGACCTGCTGGATGAGCACCGCTGAACAGGGCCCGCGGTGCAGAAGAGCACCGCTGAACAGGGCCCCGCCGTGGAGAAGAGCACCGCTGAACAGGGCCCACGGTGCAGAAGAGCACCGCTGAACAGGGCCCGCGGTGCAGAAGAGCACCGCTGAACAGGGCCCGCTGTGGAGATAGGCACCGCTGAACAGGGCCCCGCCGTGGAGAAGAGCACCGCTGAACAGGGCCCGCGGTGCAGAAGAGCACCGCTGAACAGGGCCCCGCCGTGGAGAAGAGCACCGCTGAACAGGGCCCGCGGTGCAGAAGAGCACCGCTGAACAGGGCCCCGCCGTGGAGATAGGCACCGCTGAACAGGGCCCCGCCGTGGAGAAGAGCACCGCTGAACAGGGCCCGCGGTGCAGAAGAGCACCGCTGAACAGGGCCCCGCCGTCTCAAGCACCGCTCCGCTGGGCACCGCCGTCTCAAGCACCGCTCCGCTGGGCCCTTCCTCTCAAGCACCGCTCCGCTGGGCACCGCCGTCTCAAGCACCGCTCCGCTGGGCCCTTCCTCTCAAGCACCGCTCCGCTGGGCCCTTCCTCTCAAGCACCGCTCCGCTGGGCACCGCCGTCTCAAGCACCGCTCCGCTGGGCACCGCCGTCTCAAGCACCGCTCCGCTGGGCCCTTCCTCTCAAGCACCGCTCCGCTGGGCACCGCCGTCTCAAGCACCGCTCCGCTGGGCCCTTCCTCTCAAGCACTGCTCCGCTGGGCACCGCCGTCTCAAGCACCGCTCCGGTGGGCCCTTCCTCTCAAGCACCGCTCCGCTGGGCCCTTCCTCTCAAGCACCGCTCCGCTGGGCACCGCCGTCTCAATCACCGCTCCGCTGGGCACCGCCGTCTCAAGCACCGCTCCGCTGGGCCCTTCCTCTCAAGCACCGCTCCGCTGGGCACCGCAGTCTCAAGCACCGCTCCGCTTGGCCCTTCCTCTCAAGCACCGCTCCGCTGGGCCCTTCCTCTCAAGCACCGCTCCGCGGGGCCCTTCCTCTCAAGCACCGCTCCGCTGGGCACCGCCGTCTCAAGCACCGTTTATGGTTCACTATGCCCACCATGCCTCCTCCTTGACCAGTGGAGACTGTCATCCACCTGATGGACTGTGTCTTTGCACTCCCCAGGATGGTCCAGTGGGCAGCCCACCCACTGTAGAGACATTGAGAGACTGTGGCTTTGCACTCCCCAGGATGGTCCAGTGGGCAGCTCACCCACTGTTGAGACATTGAGAGACTGTGGCTTTGCACTCCCCAGGATGGTCCAGTGGGCAGCCCACCCACTGTAGAGACATTGAGAGACTGTGGCTTTGCACTCCCCAGGATGGTCCAGTGGGCATGGTGGCTCCTCGTGGATCTGGCGTCGTGGACTCATGTGGCTGTGGTGCCCCCCCCTTCCCTTCCCCCTGAGGTGCCTGTAGTTTTTACATCTGATGCCCCTGCAGTGTTCTCTCCAAAGGACTCAGGTCTCCTGTGTGGGCTTTGCCCTTATTTCTCAAGACTTTGGCCCACGGACATGCTGAATTCGTAGGATGTGCAGGACTTGGTACTTCAGTTATACACTGATGTGTATGTCATTAGTTTTGTTGTGAATATCTTTCATGGTTGTACGATAATTTTCTGGAGCTTTTTGGTACATAAATAATTATTCCAAATATGATTATGTCCTAGCATTTTTCAGGGGTGTTTGGGTGGTGTCACTGTGACTTGGTGCTCTGCATTGGTGAGTACATAGTTGGGGGGGGGGGGGTCGCATATGTGTGTGCCCGTAACCTTTCGTCCTCCCCCTCCCGTGTGTCGTAGGTGCAGTACTCACCGTTGTCGTCTGCGCCGGACTTCGTACTCGTGGTAGATGAGAAGGTAGACGAGAGCAGGTAGGATGTTTAATTCGGGTTCCATGCTGTCCTCCTTCCTCCTGGAGTGCGTAGTGGTGAGCGTTTTCCCGTCCGTAGTCTGTTTCCGCCGTGTTTTTATCGGCGGTGCTCCCGCCCCGGAAAAGGTGGCGTATTGGTGAGTTGTAATAGTGTGGGCGGTACATTGTCTGCCGCCTGTCTGTTGGCGGTGACCGCCGCGCTGTTTGTTTGTACCGCCGTGGCGGTCGGAGTGTTAAGGTGGCTGTCTGTGTTGGCGGTTCCCGCCAGGCTCAGAATCCCATTTTTTTTACCGCCAGCCTGTTGGCGGGTTGGCTGCCGCTTTAACACCGACCGCCAGGGTTAGAATCACCCCCTAAGTATCTTGATTTTACTGTCAAGTCAGTAGATGGAAGCATGTGCACCACATTGTTAGGAAAGTCACAAACACCACACGCTATTGAATTATACAAGTAAGAATACTAGGACATTGAGAGATGATCTCCCATACAACCACTACATTGGAATACGCTGCAACTACAAGATGATGAATAAATATTTTAGGGAGGCCAAAACCCTCAGTACTAAACTTAACGTTGGGCGATAGTCACAGGAACTGGTAAATAGAGCTAAAAAAATCTAAATGACAGGCTAGTTTGTATTGTACCTTCATTATTTTCCTCAGTCACATGCTTATTAGAAACCTGGGGAGACCTTTTATGGAGCCCAATCCTATTAAACGTGGTAAACTGAAATTGTAATATTTTTCCATTGATCTGTTCTCCCTTTTGCTATCTTGATTAACTAAAAGGTGATTTCTTCCTTCACCACCGATCTGAGGGCCAGATTATGAGTTTGGCAGTCAGATCACCAGACAGCCATGTTGGCAGTCCTAAAAAGACTACTGCACCGGCAGTCCCTATAACGCCCTATTGCAATGTACACTGGCAGAACCGTTGCCCCCCAAGCAAAAAAGGCAGACCGTCAGTGGTGCAACGTTCTTGTATCTAGGTGGTCTGACATTCAGTGTTGTCAGTGCAGTGGCCAACCGCAGATCCTATTACAAACACACAGTCGCTGAGGTGGTCCCCCTATGACGGCAAGGCAATGCCGGCTGATGCTACGGTCCACGCTCAGCAATGTAAAAGACAAGTGCCTATTGAATAAATACAAAAACAACACAACTGACACAAATTGCCCACTGGACACATTTGCAAAGCCGACTATATAACACACCCCTTCACAGAGCACAATCCTTTCATTTCCCCTGCACACTGAAGAACACTGACCACCATTTCCTCATTTTTCAATAGAACAAGCACCCTGTTATTTTTCACAATCCCAATTAAGACTCTGCACACACCTTTCTCCATCCACTCCCTATTGCACTTTCCCTGTTAAGTAAGTCCCTGTCACCCACTTTAGTTGTCCACAATGTCACATCCCAAAAATCCCTGTTTTTCAGAAGATGAGTTGAGAGTCATGGTGAATACAATCATAAGAGTAGGGCCACAATTGTTTGGAACACAAGTCCAGCATACTCTTCTCAGGTAGAAAATGGAACTGTGGAAAAGGATAGTCAACAGAGAGAATGCTGCAGGCACCACCCTGCGCACACAGGAGGACATTATAAAGGGGTGGAATGACCTGAGGGGAAAGGTACATTCCCAGCAGCTGGAGACCAACAAGACTGGTGGTGGCCCTCCCACTGCCCCATTATGACTTTTTCCCTGGGAGGAGAAGGTCTTGGCCACCCTGCACCCTGAGGGCTTGACAGGAATATGCATAGGATGTGGAGTCTGGTAAGTTACAACACAATAAGTGTTGCAAAACTGCAATGTCCTGCATGCTCACAGCTCAGCTTTTGCCACTGTCTTGTTCATGTACTTAACCAACATTCAATACCCAAAGTATCTGACTTTTAACGCTGTCAGTGTGTATTGTTGGTCCCATCATCACAGCTACTAAGGTCCATCACATGCCATACATCGAAATGGTGCCTGTAAATCTTACAATATCAAAAAAAGTCCCAGGATTTATGGTATTTCTCAACATGTAAATGCCCATTCAAACATAGATGCAGTCTGCATACAGATATGTAATACCCAACATTTGACTCGTGTGTGTGTCTTAGAGGAAGTGACCTGACTGCAGCTCCCAGGAGGCCTTGTGTCTGTAACACCAACCACCAGCCCAATGTTCACTTGCCCAATTACCCCGTATCTTAAATCTCAATTGAAGTGTACTCACCTGGGAGGATACTTTTTGTATAGTGTGTGTAGTAGAGGGAGTGACCTGACTGCAACTCCCAGAAGGCCCTGTTTCAGTAACTACAACCACCAGCTCAGTGTTCATATGTCCAAATACTCATGTTTGTTAACTCTCAATTGAAGTGCACTCACCTGGGAGGATACCATTTGTCAAGTGTGGGAATCAGAGGGAGTTATCTGACTGCTAAGGCCAGGAGGCCCTGTTTAAGGAACTCCAATCTCCAGCCCAGTGTTCACTTGTCCAAATACCCATGCGTCTTAACACTCAAATGAAGTTTACCCACCTCCGAGTGACGTGTCTCTCTACCCAGCTCCATCATGACCTTATACCCAAGATTACACTATTGAGGCCAGGAATACCACGCGTTCCTAAGTTCCTTAAGTTGCATCACCAGATTGGCAGCGGCAGCAAACACATTGACACAGCACTGCACACTTGGGGCCATATTTATACTTTTTGACGCAAAACTGCGCTAACGCAGTTTTGCGTCAAACAAATTAGCGCCGGCTAACGCCATTCTGAAGCGCCATGCGGGCGCCGTATTTATTCAATGACGTTAGCTGGCGTTAGCCGCCGGCGCTGCCTGGTGTGCGTGAAAAAAAAAGACGTACACTAGGCAGCGCCGGCGTAGGGGAATATGGAGCTTGGGCGCCAAAAAATGGGGCAAGTCAGGCTGAGGCAAAAATATCACCTCAACCCGATTTGCGCCATTTTTTCCGACTCCCAACCCCCATTGAAATGACTCCTGTCTTAGCAAAGACAGGAGTCATGCCCCCTTGCCCAATGGCCATGCCCAGGGGACTTCTGTCCCCTGGGCATGGTCATTGGGCATAGTGGCATGTAGGGGGGCACAAATCAGGCCCCCCATGCCACAAAAAAATAAAATACTTACCTGAACTTACCTTAATGTCCCTGGGATGGGTCCCTCCATCCTTGGGTGTCCTCCTGGGGTGGGCAAGGGTGGCAGGGGGTGTCCCTGGGGGCATGGGAGGGCACCACTGGGCTCCTTCCGAGCCCACAGGTCCCTTAATGCCTGCCTTGTCCAGGCGCTAAAAAACGGCGCAAAAGCGGCTGGACGTCATTTTTTTTATTTTTGCCCGGGAGTGTAAATACGGCGCACATGCCTCGGAGTCAATTTTTTAGACGGGAACGCCTACCTTGCATATCATTAACACAAAGTAGGTGTCCACGCTAAAAAGTGACGCAAACTCCATGGACTTTGGCGCTAGACGCGTCTAACGCCAAATTATAAATATGGAGTTAGTTTTGCGTCGGAATTGCGTCAAAAAAAACTACACAATTCCGGCGCAAACAGAGCATAAATATGCCCCTTGGTAACTGTAGTCACATATACAACAAAGGTCTGTTTCTCACTCAACCAGGCCTCCAAATGGTCAAAGGCACATGTTGACTCTACACTGTGGGGGTCATTCCGACCTCGGCGGTCTTTTCAATAGACCGCCGAGGGACCGCCGTACGGAAGACCGCCAGTGCTGGCGGTTTTCCGCATGGGCCATTCTGACTGTTGGCAGCGCTCCGCCCGTTTCCGGACGAAGAGCCGCCAACAGCCATACTGGCGGCAGGCGGGGAAGTGGGCCCCGCCGTCTCATGCACCGCTCCGCTGGGCACCGCCGTCTCAAGCACCGCTCCGCTGGGCCCTTCCTCTCAAGCACCGCTCCGCTGGGCACCGCCGTCTCAAGCACCGCTCCGCTGGGCACCGCCGTCTCAAGCACCGCTCCGCTGGGCCCTTCCTCTCAAGCACCGCTCCGCTGGGCACCGCCGTCTCAAGCACCGCTCCGCTGGGCCCTTCCTCTCAAGCACCGCTCCGCTGGGCACCGCCGTCTCAAGCACCGCTCCGCTGGGCCCTTCCTCTCAAGCACCGCTCCGCTGGGCCCTTCCTCTCAAGCACCGCTCCGCTGGGCACCGCCGTCTCAATCACCGCTCCGCTGGGCACCGCCGTCTCAAGCACCGCTCCGCTGGGCCCTTCCTCTCAAGCACCGCTCCGCTGGGCACCGCAGTCTCAAGCACCGCTCCGCTGGGCCCTTCCTCTCAAGCACCGCTCCGCTGGGCCCTTCCTCTCAAGCACCGCTCCGCGGGGCCCTTCCTCTCAAGCACCGCTCCGCTGGGCACCGCCGTCTCAAGCACCGTTTATGGTTCACTATGCCCACCATGCCTCCTCCTTGACCAGTGGAGACTGTCATCCACCTGATGGACTGTGGCTTTGCACTCCCCAGGATGGTCCAGTGGGCAGCCCACCCACTGTAGAGACATTGAGAGACTGTGGCTTTGCACTCCCCAGGATGGTCCAGTGGGCAGCCCACCCACTGTTGAGACATTGAGAGACTGTGGCTTTGCACTCCCCAGGATGGTCCAGTGGGCAGCCCACCCACTGTAGAGACATTGAGAGACTGTGGCTTTGCACTCCCCAGGATGGTCCAGTGGGCATGGTGGCTCCTCGTGGATCTGGCGTCGTGGACTCATGTGGCTGTGGTGCCCCCCCCTTCCCTTCCCCCTGAGGTGCCTGTAGTTTTTACATCTGATGCCCCTGCAGTGTTCTCTCCAAAGGACTCAGGTCTCCTGTGTGGGCTTTGCCCTTATTTCTCAAGACTTTGGCCCACGGACATGCTGAATTCGTAGGATGTGCAGGACTTGGTACTTCAGTTATACACTGATGTGTATGTCATTAGTTTTGTTGTGAATATCTTTCATGGTTGTACGATAATTTTCTGGAGCTTTTTGGTACATAAATAATTATTCCAAATATGATTATGTCCTAGCATTTTTCAGGGGTGTTTGGGTGGTGTCACTGTGACTTGGTGCTCTGCATTGGTGAGTACATAGTTGGGGGGGGGGGGGGTCGCATATGTGTGTGCCCGTAACCTTTCGTCCTCCCCCTCCCGTGTGTCGTAGGTGCAATACTCACCGTTGTCGTCTGCGCCGGACTTCGTACTCGTGGTAGATGAGAAGGTAGACGAGAGCAGGTAGGATGTTTAATTCGGGTTCCATGCTGTCCTCCTTCCTCCTGGAGTGCGTAGTGGTGAGCGTTTTCCCGTCCGTAGTCTGTTTCCGCCGTGTTTTTATCGGCGGTGCTCCCGCCCCGGAAAAGGTGGCGTATTGGTGAGTTGTAATAGTGTGGGCGGTACATTGTCTGCCGCCTGTCTGTTGGCGGTGACCGCCGCGCTGTTTGTTTGTACCGCCGTGGCGGTCGGAGTGTTAAGGTGGCTGTCTGTGTTGGCGGTTCCCGCCAGGCTCAGAATCCCATTTTTTTTACCGCCAGCCTGTTGGCGGGTTGGCTGCCGCTTTAACACCGACCGCCAGGGTTAGAATCACCCCCTAAGTATCTTGATTTTACTGTCAAGTCAGTAGATGGAAGCATGTGCACCACATTGTTAGGAAAGTCACAAACACCACACGCTATTGAATTATACAAGTAAGAATACTAGGACATTGAGAGATGATCTCCCATACAACCACTACATTGGAATACGCTGCAACTACAAGATGATGAATAAATATTTTAGGGAGGCCAAAACCCTCAGTACTAAACTTAACGTTAGGCGATAGTCACAGGAACTGGTAAATAGAGCTAAAAAAATCAAAATGACAGGCTAGTTTGTATTGTACCTTCATTATTTTCCTCAGTCACATGCTTATTAGAAACCTGGGGAGACCTTTTATGGAGCCCAATCCTATTAAACGTGGTAAACTGAAATTGTAATATTTTTCCATTGATCTGTTCTCCCTTTTGCTATCTTGATTAACTAAAAGGTGATTTCTTCCTTCACCACCGATCTGAGGGCCAGATTATGAGTTTGGCAGTCAGATCACCAGACAGCCATGTTGGCAGTCCTAAAAAGACTACTGCACCGGCAGTCCCTATAACGCCCTATTGCAATGTACACTGGCAGAACCGTTGCCCCCCAAGCAAAAAAGGCAGACCGTCAGTGGTGCAACGTTCTTGTATCTAGGTGGTCTGACATTCAGTGTTGTCAGTGCAGTGGCCAACCGCAGATCCTATTACAAACACACAGTCGCTGAGGTGGTCCCCCTATGACGGCAAGGCAATGCCGGCTGATGCCACGGTCCACGCTCAGCAATGTAAAAGACAAGTGCCTATTGAATAAATACAAAAACAACACAACTGACACAAATTGCCCACTGGACACATTTGCAAAGCCGACTATATAACACACCCCTTCACAGAGCACAATCCTTTCATTTCCCCTGCACACTGAAGAACACTGACCACCATTTCCTCATTTTTCAATAGAACAAGCACCCTGTTATTTTTCACAATCCCAATTAAGACTCTGCACACACCTTTCTCCATCCACTCCCTATTGCACTTTCCCTGTTAAGTAAGTCCCTGTCACCCACTTTAGTTGTCCACAATGTCACATCCCAAAAATCCCTGTTTTTCAGAAGATGAGTTGAGAGTCATGGTGAATACAATCATAAGAGTAGGGCCACAATTGTTTGGAACACAAGTCCAGCATACTCTTCTCAGGTAGAAAATGGAACTGTGGAAAAGGATAGTCAACAGAGAGAATGCTGCAGGCACCACCCTGCGCACACAGGAGGACATTATAAAGGGGTGGAATGACCTGAGGGGAAAGGTACATTCCCAGCAGCTGGAGACCAACAAGACTGGTGGTGGCCCTCCCACTGCCCCATTATGACTTTTTCCCCTGGGAGGAGAAGGTCTTGGCCACCCTGCACCCTGAGGGCTTGACAGGAATATGCATAGGATGTGGAGTCTGGTAAGTTACAACACAATAAGTGTTGCAAAACTGCAATGTCCTGCATGCTCACAGCTCAGCTTTTGCCACTGTCTTGTTCATGTACTTAACCAACATTCAATACCCAAAGTATCTGACTTTTAACGCTGTCAGTGTGTATTGTTGGTCCCATCATCACAGCTACTAAGGTCCATCACATGCCATACATCGAAATGGTGCCTGTAAATCTTACAATATCAAAAAAAGTCCCAGGATTTATGGTATTTCTCAACATGTAAATGCCCATTCAAACATAGATGCAGTCTGCATACAGATATGTAATACCCAACATTTGACTCGTGTGTGTGTCTTAGAGGAAGTGACCTGACTGCAGCTCCCAGGAGGCCTTGTGTCTGTAACACCAACCACCAGCCCAATGTTCACTTGCCCAATTACCCCGTATCTTAAATCTCAATTGAAGTGTACTCACCTGGGAGGATACTTTTTGTATAGTGTGTGTAGTAGAGGGAGTGACCTGACTGCAACTCCCAGAAGGCCCTGTTTCAGTAACTACAACCACCAGCTCAGTGTTCATATGTCCAAATACTCATGTTTGTTAACTCTCAATTGAAGTGCACTCACCTGGGAGGATACCATTTGTCAAGTGTGGGAATCAGAGGGAGTTATCTGACTGCTAAGGCCAGGAGGCCCTGTTTAAGGAACTCCAATCTCCAGCCCAGTGTTCACTTGTCCAAATACCCATGCGTCTTAACACTCAAATGAAGTTTACCCACCTCCGAGTGACGTGTCTCTCTACCCAGCTCCATCATGACCTTATACCCAAGATTACACTATTGAGGCCAGGAATACCACGCGTTCCTAAGTTCCTTAAGTTGCATCACCAGATTGGCAGCGGCAGCAAACACATTGACACAGCACTGCACACTTGGGGCCATATTTATACTTTTTGACGCAAAACTGCGCTAACGCAGTTTTGCGTCAAACAAATTAGCGCCGGCTAACGCCATTCTGAAGCGCCATGCGGGCGCCGTATTTATTCAATGACGTTAGCTGGCGTTAGCCGCCGGCGCTGCCTGGTGTGCGTGAAAAAAAAAGACGTACACCAGGCAGCGCCGGCGTAGGGGAATATGGAGCTTGGGCGCCAAAAAATGGGGCAAGTCAGGCTGAGGCAAAAATATCACCTCAACCCGATTTGCGCCATTTTTTCCGACTCCCAACCCCCATTGAAATGACTCCTGTCTTAGCAAAGACAGGAGTCATGCCCCCTTGCCCAATGGCCATGCCCAGGGGACTTCTGTCCCCTGGGCATGGTCATTGGGCATAGTGGCATGTAGGGGGGCACAAATCAGGCCCCCCGTGCCACAAAAAAATAAAATACTTACCTGAACTTACCTTAATGTCCCTGGGATGGGTCCCTCCATCCTTGGGTGTCCTCCTGGGGTGGGCAAGGGTGGCAGGGGGTGTCCCTGGGGGCATGGGAGGGCACCACTGGGCTCCTTCCGAGCCCACAGGTCCCTTAATGCCTGCCTTGTCCAGGCGCTAAAAAACGGCGCAAAAGCGGCTGGACGTCATTTTTTTTATTTTTGCCCGGGAGTGTAAATACGGCGCACATGCCTCGGAGTCAATTTTTTAGACGGGAACGCCTACCTTGCATATCATTAACACAAAGTAGGTGTCCACGCTAAAAAGTGACGCAAACTCCATGGACTTTGGCGCTAGACGCGTCTAACGCCAAAGTATAAATATGGAGTTAGTTTTGCGTCGGAATTGCGTCAAAAAAAACTACGCAATTCCGGCGCAAACAGAGCATAAATATGCCCCTTGGTAACTGCAGTCACATATACAACAAAGGTCTGTTTCTCACTCAACCAGGCCTCCAAATGGTCAAAGGCACATGTTGACTCTACACTGTGGGGGTCATTCCGACCTCGGCGGTCTTTTCAATAGACCGCCGAGGGACCGCCGTACGGAAGACCGCCAGTGCTGGCGGTTTTCCGCATGGGCCATTCTGACTGTTGGCAGCGCTCCGCCCGTTTCCGGACGAAGAGCCGCCAACAGCCATACTTGCGGCAGGCGGGGAAGTGGAGGTGGCTCCACCTACACCGCCACGCCAACAGAACACCGCCCAGCGAATCACGACCTGTGATTCGCTGTGGCGGTGTTCTGTTGGCGTGTCGGTGGCGGCAGAGCTGCCCGTTCCCTCCCGGAGGATCACCAGGAACAGGTAAGGTGATCGTCCGCTAGGGAAGGGGGGTGGGGGGTGTTGTGAGTTGTGTGCGTGCATGGGGGTGTGCGTGTGTGTATATTGAGGGGGCGTGTGAATGCGTGCATGAATGCGGGGGGGTGTGTGTATGTGCATGAATGCGTGCATGAATGCGGGGGGGTGTGTGTATGTGCATGAATGCGTGCATGAATGCGGGGGGTGAGTGTATGTGCATGAATGCGTGCCTGTATGTGTGTATGTGTGTGTATATGTTGGGGATCGGGGTGGGGGACGGGGGACCTGCAACCTTTTGGGGGTGGCAGGTGTGGTGGGGGGGAAGGGAGGGAGTCGGGGTGAGGGAGACCTGTATCAGTGCCAGGGAAGGGATTCCCTGGCACTGATAGTGCATACCACCATGGATTGCATGGCGGTCCCCAACCGCATGAAATCCATGGCGGTAAGCCGGGGTCAGGCGGGTTGGAATACCGTCGGCGGTCGTTACCGCCGTGGCGGTCGGAACGGTGAAACGGCGGCTGACCATGGCGGTAACCGCCATGGTCAGAATACATGAAAAAAGACCGCCAGCCTGTTGGCGGTCTTACTGCCGCTTCACCGCCGACCGCCAGGGTCAGAATGACCCCCTGTGTCAGCTTCACTGTTGGTAAGATGTAATTTACAGTCCATCATCTAAAGCACAACTGATCTGCACATCTCATGAGCTGCTTGAGTCCAATAGTTTAGGCAAGCTTTACGTGCCATGTCAAATACTCCAATACCATGATAACATGGCACAAAAAGCTAACTTACAACTTATGAATGTCCAATATCTGTGCTTACTGTAACACAAAAGCTGTGGAGGTTGATGTCACACTTCAACCAGTAACAATGTACTCCCTTCATCAACAAGTCCTGCTGCCACTGGGCACACAGAGGCCACCTAACAGACTCTCACTCCCCCCAGATGAAGACCTCAGTGATGATGACACTCATGGACTTGTGGACATGGAGGATGTTCCTGGCCCATTCCGGCAAACTGGGCAGATGGCAACAGAGAGTCTCACTGTGCCTACAATATCACATCACAGCCCTGTTGCACCAAAATCCCAGGCATCGATTTGCTCCCCAACCTGTGTACCTCCAGTCTTGGATCCTGAGGTTAAACTTGACACTCCTGATACTGAGGGTCCAGAACCCAGTTGTAGAGGGCACCCTGTGCCAAGGGCACAGGCTTGTTGGGGTAAAGTGCGTGGGAGGGATGTTGTGGGCCAGTGTATAAGGCCACTGGGTTTGCTGTCAGCCAGGACATCATCAGCTATGTCTTGGGGTTCTATCAGGAGTCCAAAGGCATAGTGGGCCAGATGTTGACTGAACTCTGGGACATTAACAGCAGATGCAGAGGGTCATGATAGACAAAATGGATGCCAACTAAAACAACATGGGTATCCAAACAAGGGTGCTGAGGTAAATCCATACAACCCTGAGTATGGATTTCCTCCCACCATCTACCCCTTCCTGTGTGGCAACTACACACAGCCGAAGTACATCTGCGGCACCCCCAGGAAGGGAGTCCCTGCCAGCCTCAGACACCTCTGCAGCAGGTGATTCCCTCCCTCACAAACAGGGACATCTAACAAAGAATCCAGGAGGTGCAGATGGCAAGACACCCACCACTGCCTGCAATAATCCTCTTCCATATTGTCATCCTTTGTGTGCCACACATTCACTCTGTTGACTGATCCTGAACCACTTTCCATTTCCAACGGAAGGAGTACTCTGGACTTTGAACTTCCCAAGGTGTGGCATCTACTCCAATGATTTTATCCACCATGACTGACCCCTTCACATCACTTTGATTTTCATTTATGCCCCAACTTTAATTTATGTTTGTGCACTGAAAAATCCCAAACTCATTGTCAGCTGTCTTTAATTTCACATTTAGCCATGTAGATATGCCATATCATGTGAACCATACAATGATGATCCAAGGTACATGTGCAAGAAGGGATATTTTGCATGTGCACAGTGTCCAGCTCAGGATCACAACCATTCCACACAAACATATTCATATAAGTGTCTTGTCAAAAAGAAATGTTATTAAATTGTTCAGCGCATAGGCTGTCAATTTGTTGGAAAAATAGCAAATCATACAGGATTGAATGATAGTGTGTAAATGTTCAATTCTATAGGTACAGACCTCCAGACCATCAAAAGAAGGGATTTATGAGACATTGTCCTGTTAAATAGGACAACATTAGAGTGGTTGATGTCATCAGCTGGATATATATCGCCTACCACACAAAAGTAATCCAACATCATATAATACAAGACTCAGACAGATATCAGTACAACAGTTTCTGAATACAGGGTCAATATAATCCAGTGCTTCGGCATCTGGTGGTATAACACAAACACATGTCTTTGATGTGGCACAGGCATTTTGGGCTACAATGATGAAACACTTCAACAGGTCATACAATTCATATAAAAAGAGTGATTAGCCAATGTGAAGGAGAACTAACATGAATTTGACCGAGGAAATTGCCTTCGGTTCAGTACCATCCCGGTTGTCGGGGTGGTCCGCCAGACATTGCAGCACCGGTCTGACGAGGAGATAGCCCAGTGATGAAACTTGTCACCCTATTGGGTGCTTGAGGGCTCTCCTGATATCATTGATATCTCTGACTGATCCCGACCCTGCATTCTTATCACTCCTTAATTATTTGGAACAGTGTACCTTTCTATCTTATAGTCAATCTTGGGAGACTGCACACTGGACCATTAATCTCCCAGTCCCTCCTTTTGTATTAATTAATTGTGATAATTGTACCCAGGTTCAAATGAACATTCTAGGTTGCTTTTGAAATAGTTTTTCTAATAGATGGGATTTCCATGTCACCTTCTTCGGTCTACTGTACTTCTGTCAGCAACATGGCTGGATTTTTGTCCATCAGTTCTTCATGATGTGGTATTGGGTATGTGAATATTAGCTGGATGCATGACCTTGTGTGGTATCTGTGTAAATGAACTTGGCATTTCCCTACTATTGTATGACAACAGGTAACCGAGGAATGTTACATGATGCAAACCATTGAAGAAGATAAGGTCTCCTACTTGTTCAGTGGGTACTGTAATTGCACAACCTCACCCATGCAAGTGAAGTTGTCTGTGATTCTGAATTTCCTGTGGCCAACTGTTAACAGTTCAAGTAGCATACATGCATATGGTGTGGCAAATGTAAGAGCCACTTTGGTGGAGCTTGTTTCTTGGGCTACTGTATGTCATGGTAACATATACACAGCTGTTGTTCAAGTATGATCAGGAAAATGCAGTGACCCTATTTCTCTTTGTAATTTCAGCATCATCCCAGGTAAGCAAAGGAGACAGAATGGAACCAAGTGGAGAAGCATCTGGCCATGGTACCTCCAGTCATGACACCACTAACACGGAGGGACCCAGTGGCCCGGAAGGTGAGGGGATTGCCACACAGGACACAAGATCAACCTCTTCATCTTCTGATACTACCTCCAGTTGCCACTCCCTATTGGTGGCAGACCCATCAGGTCATGCTTCTGTTCCATCCTTGTCCGCCACTCACAGTTCCATTGCCACCCTCCCTGTTGCTCCCCACCCAGTTGGCCATGCCCGCTTACCCAAGAGGGTGGGTGTCTCGCTCAACTCAGGCACCTCACCCCCTTCCCCGGTTACCCCTGCTGCACTGAGTGAGGAGGCTATTGACCCGCTGAGGAGTATCCCTGTGGGTCAGACTGTTATTCTGAATGCCATCCAGGTGCAGGGCAGCCAGCTCCAGCAGATGATGCGTACCTGGAAGGCATTCTTAGTGCCATGTCTGCCCTTGCTTCCTCACTGTCTGCAGCCATCCACCCCTCTAGCCCACCACCTACCTCTTCCCAATCTGAATTCCTTGTTCCCCTACCTGCCTAAGCACACAGACACATCTGTATGCACCCACCTCGCCACACACAATCAGCACACATAAACGCAAGCACCACAAGACACACTGGCATGCAAGCACTCAACAGTCACTCACAGGCACCACAACAACCACCATTCCCACAGACTCCCCCACCACCCCCACTGACCCACACACCACAACCACCATACTCACAGACACCACAAAAACACCCAGCGACACATTCACCACACCCACCATACACCCAGACAACACCTCACAACCCACATACTCACACACCTCAGTCTCCATACTCCCAGACACCACCCCAACACACACAGACACAGCCACCACATCCACCATACCTCCAGACACCACCCTAAGACCCACAAACACAGCCACCATATCTACCATATCTCTGACACCACCCGAACACCCACAAATGCAGCCACCACATCCACCATACCCCCAGACATCATCCCAAAACCCACATACACATCCACCACTCCCACATCACCCAGCACCTTCACTTCACAGCCCCAAGACACGCAAACACCCACACTCACACACACAACAGATACCACCGAAAACCCAAGCCTACCTCACACAAGCACCCACCAAAAGCATCAACACCCACAAGCAAGACAACCACTCCCTCAACCTGCCAAACCCCAATCCATTCTGAAGACCATTCCTGTTTTCCCAAGGAAAGTTTCCTTTTTGATCTTTTCCTTTCCCCTGTGACCTTCACCCCCTCCCAAGGCCAAGAGGACCCCACCCACATTCCAACCCTGCGCTTCCATATCCAGGTCCTCTCTTATCACACCTGCTACCCCTGCAAGCACCTATACCCCTCCCACCCCCAAAGAAGAAGCCCACCCCTCCTAAGGAGACGTCAATCCCTCCTAAGAAAAGCCCACCTTTGCCAAACCCAAACCCACCCATCCCAAATCCCCACCCCACCCCACCCAAGAATGATCCCTGAGGTGGCTTCATGCCCATTTGATTCCCCTTCCTGTGGATGTTTTCTGTCAGTGACCAAAGTCAAGCTGGAGCACACTACTGTGCATGGACTAATATGGACTGACCATAAATCATTTCCATTTAATAAACTCCAGTTGGTGTTTTTGAGTACACAATTGTCCAGTCATTACTTTTCTGCCTTATTGTTGTTTCTGAGTAATTTGTGTTGTATGTGTTTTACCCTGATTGATCATCCATTTTCTGTGGTTGGCAAGATCTGACTTTGGGGGCAGTGCTGGTGTCACCCAGGGCAAGGGTAGCTATTCACTGTATGGATATGTGGGTGGTAAACCAATTGGGGTGTCATTGCATTGTGTTTTGTTTGATTTGGTAAATATTTCATCTTGGGTTCACCAGCGTCAGCATGTATTGTGTTGGAATTTGTCCCCCTGATGCTGATTGGACAATGGTATCAACTGTCCAAGCTACAGCTTTGTTTGTCCACACATAGAGGGTGTTCAATTGTGCTACCTTCATTTATATTTGGCTGACCATGTGTTCATGTTGATGTGTGTACCTTCCAGCTACTTAATCTAAATATGTGACCCATGCTGTTGCTGTTGTATATGCTTTCTTGACTTGCACTTACACATTTGGTAGATAGTAAGTCACTTGGATCCACTATTGGTTGTCCCTAAGATACATGAAGAGCCAGTTCCTGTGCAAATGGTGTATTTAGGGACATATGCAAAATTAAATGCATCCTGGGATAGCATCCTTCCAGGAGTCCTCCTGATGCCCCATCCCTGTTCTGCAGATATTGTTTCCATTGTGAGCTTTGGATATTTGTCTCACAAAATATTGTGCATCCCAGTGGCCTTCCATTGTGTTGGAATGTGGATGATATGTGGAGGCCATTACATGGATGTTGCATGGAAGGGGTGTTTGTGTTAAGTGACGTATCCACACAAATGTGTCTTCAATCTCATGACAGTCCATGGCATGTGAGCGATGTGGGGGTGTCTGTTTAATTATGTGTGATGTTACTGTTGTGTGACACAATGTTCTGAACACTTCACTGTCCCTGAAACTGTGAAGAGCAGACGTGTGTTTTTGTGGAGTTTGGCTGTGTAGTGTCAGTGACCTGCCCATAAAGGGCGTCAAGTGGCTGTGAGTGCGTCATTTGTTGTGAACGACTCCAACTCGGAACACGATGACAAGTGTACTTGGTCCACGTAGAATAACTTACATACCAGGTGGATGACAGTGCCATGATCTTTTGGTAAGTTTGGTACAAGGGTAGGTGTGTCTTCATACTGTCAGTTGCGTCCACAATGGTGTGGATTTTGTGCTCCACCTATGAGTAGCAGCAGCATCAGGACATGTGTGATTGGCTCCACGGTGGCACAAGACGTGTGACGCTGGCTGCAGATGAGTTCCTTCCTTTAATGTCTCCATTTCCGCCAGCTTAGATGTGGTGGTTGGACTCCCACAGTCATGTTGGTGGAAGGCAACATCATAATGTGTCTGGCGAAAAACACTGGCTCTGACGGCCTCGTTGGCCCATCTTGCCACAGTGGCGATCTGCTCTGCCTGGGGGTACCTCGGCAGTCTTTCGTCTATGGAACCACATGCATCGTAATACAGTGGTCTGACCGCCAATCCGACAGGGGTCGGACCACCACCACTGCCATGGCGGTCCACAGACCGCCAAACTTATAATCAAACCCTGAGTATTTTGGACAAGTTCCATGAGTATATGATGTTCCTGACATATGAGGCAGTTTTTGACACCCCTTTACTGGTGTTCTCTTTTTGAGGATGTTTGTAAGATATTTGGGACCCCTGGGTCTGACACACGAACAAACTTCAACTACAGTTGAAGCACTTCTATTGGGCCCAGTCTCCATCTTCATTTTAGTAAGTCAATTTGTCAGTTTCTTAGCGTCTTTACCAGAAAAAGAATTCTCTTAACAAATGCATAGCTGATATGCTTACGATTTTCTTCAGTGCAGGCAGATTTATTTGTAATTTCCAAGATGACAATCACGTGCATTGTAATCAGGAAAAACCCATTACAGAACATACACCATGGCGAGTCCCTGCAGTGCAGACCAGCCATCAGGTAGTCTACATGATGTGCTCCTCCTATAGGTGAAGTTGAGAGACTGCAAGGATATGCTTAGGATTTCCAATGGACTTTACCCCTTGCCAGACTGGGTCCTTCCTCCCTCCAAAATTCAATGCTTTACAAATCCTGTCTATGCACGTGCCTTTGAATGAGGCTTAGTCTCCTACACAAAGGGCCGTTCTCCAGCACATACTCATGGAGAGCTAGTGAATAGTTTCGCTCTCTTATGGAGTAAAGGCTGTAAAAGTGTGTACCTGTGCGGCATACCACTGTAAACCTAATCATTTGTTGTGATGTTGTATGGTACTGATCTACAAAGAAGAATGCATTTTGTAATGCTTAGTTGCTCGAAGGACAGAAGGACTGCATTCCAAGTACTCGAGGGCTCCTGCCACTTTATCTGAGCTGATCAGTGGTAGCAACAGGTAAATACAAATTGTAAAAAAATGTAATTGTGTCCTGGAGGTCTTAGATGAATAAATGAATGAATATAATTTTTCAAAGAAAACCATAACCCCAAAAAGGGGCGCCCTGGTGTACGTGAAGCAATGTGATCCCCATTAACTCATTAGTATTACTAAGCCTCTTTATCTATGTAATCGGCCTTCGTCTGTTGGAGCGTATCACTCTCAGATGCTGCCCCAGTGTTTTACATTGAAAGGTAGGGAGTACATGCAGTTCTTTATAAGGTCACCGCCGAACATGACTTTCATTCCACTGGGCATTTCCTCAGTGTGCTGCATCCTCTAGAGGCCAGAGTTAGGGGCAGGGAGGCGCTCCGGTGACACTGGCACTTCCCCAGCCCCCAAAGGTCAATTGCAGCTAACAAAGGGAGGCATCAAAGGGGAGAAAACGAGACGGAGGGAGTGGGAATGTGGAGAAAAAGCGATCAGAGAGGGAGGAGAGAGGAGTGAAAGAGAGAATGGATGTATGGAAAGAGACGGATTGTGCAAGGAGATCAAGGGAGTAAACCAGTTTGAGCATTTTTGACAGGGCTGCTTTGGTTTTCCAAAGCACCTCGCAAAAAGCGTACAAGACTTGATAAGATACAACAGACACTTCTCAGGAGCAAACAGGCATTGTGTGGCAGAGAGTTCTACAGTTCTGTATGAGCATCTCAAGCGCTGCCCCAACTCATCACTCGTAACTAAAACA
Organism: Pleurodeles waltl; assembly: GCF_031143425.1. Classification (NCBI taxonomy): domain Eukaryota; kingdom Metazoa; phylum Chordata; class Amphibia; order Caudata; family Salamandridae; genus Pleurodeles; species Pleurodeles waltl. The sequence goes on along the minus strand of NC_090449.1, from coordinate 619,243,314 downwards.
AAAAATGACCCAAAACTAAGTGAAAGCCATGGCTTTTGTGATCTGGGCCACAAAAGCACTCAAAAGACAATTATTGCAGTATCCTTAAAGCTTAGACCGAAACACTTGACTCCCAATCAAGCACAAGGATACACTCATACATTGCACCCCTTCATGTATACATCTTCTTCCTTACTAAAGACTAGGTTGCCGGATTTCCTAAGATTTCACGCAATGCATTCCTGCAAGGGAAGCTGCTGTGCTGCTTTGCAAGAAAGGGTGAGAACAGAAAAACACCATACTCAGGGCCAGATGTAGGAAAGGATTTGCAACTAGCAAACGGCAAAAACTGCCGTTTGCGAGTTGCAAATCGCATTTTCCTATGCAGAAATGCATTCTGCGAGTCGGACCTACTCGCAAAATGCATTTCAGAATCGCAAATAGGAAGGGGTGCTCCCTTCCTATTTGCGATTCCTAGTGGTATGCAATACCATTTGCGACCGCATATGCGGTCGCAAATGGTGTTGCAGTTACCATCCACTTCAAGTGGATGGTAACCCACTCGCAAATTGGAAGAGGTCCCCATGGGACCCCTTCCAGTTTGTGACTGGACCCAAAAAAAAATTTTCAGGGCAGGGAGTGGTCCAAGGGACCACTCCCTGCCCTGAAAAAATACCGAAACTAAAGGTTTCGTTTTTTTTTTTAAGTGCAGCTCGTTTTCCTTTAAGGAAAACGGGCTACACTTTAAAAAAAAAAAACTGCTTTATTTAAAGCAGTCACGAACACGGAGGTCTGCTGACTACAGCAGGCCTCCATGTTTGCGAGTGCCCATAGTCGGTATGGGGCCGCAATTTGCGACCCACCTCATTAATATTAATGAGGTGGGTCATTGCGACCCCATACCGACTCGCAGACGGTGTCTGAGACACCGTTCTGCATGACATTTTGCGAGTTGCAAATAGCGAGTCGCTAAGACTCGCTATTTGCAACTCGCAAAATGCTTCTTTACTACATCTGGCCCTCAGTGCTTTAAATGGGCCGGTACTCTCCGGTACTGAGTATTGGCACTTTTTTATTTTAAGAGGGAGAGTACCGGCATATCTCAAGAAAAACGTAATACTTTTAATTGGAGAGTACCGGCACCAAGGATATAGCACAGTTCTGCTTGAGCTGGAACACCTATGGCTGTCTAGCACCAAAGCAGGAACACTTGCATTAGGAATCCAGGGTGGCTGCATAGTCAGGATAGTTTTTGTGCAAGCAAGGATATCTTGTTGCACAAATTGTACCCTCTGAGGATTATTCCTATTTGTATGTGTGCTGCAGAAGGCGCTCTGTCTATGTTGGTGCATAAATATCTAGGTGCTGTATTTGTCTGCACAGATATTTATGCTTTAATCGCTACCTATCTTGCTGCAAAACTCTTGGTTATGCCTCCCCCTCCGGTGCCCCTGGCAGTGGCAGAAAAGGGGACTCTGTTTGGAAGTCTGTTTCAGTTGCTATTTGACATCTTCAGATTGAAGTTTCATTTAAACAAGCATTCTTGCTCTACATGCAGCAGAAGCCAGTGCTATGGTGGTTATAAGGATTCTCTGAAAAGCAGGTACCAGAGGAAACAGCTAAGTGTTAGTTCTCAAACGAGGAACACCGTAGCACCACTGTTTGCATTTCAGCACAGTAGCATTGAGAATCCTGAAAATGTTAGGTTCTTGGCGTTTTTTCACATCAAAGGCGGAATGACAAAGCAATCTATAACAAATGAATAGAAAACATGAAAGGATGAATATTTCTTGCAGGTCTCTCTGTGAAAAGCATCACTGACCTCTACAGGAGAAGAGCTCCCCGGGGCTCTTCTTTACGATGTGACGTTCCTCTGCGGCTGTATCCATAGCTACCCTCTGTCACAGCCTTATAATTATAAATAGGGCCCTGCTAAACCTTTATGTGCACAGCATTTTATTTCAGAGCGCGTCTCTTTCTTCCCCTCCTAGGCAGAGCTTCTTTCTTCGAAACGTCTACCTGAGGTGGATTTCATTACATCCAGCTAAGAAATCAATCCCCTTTCAAGATCCAATCATGGGTGGTGAATGATTGCCTAATTAACATTTCTTTGCTTCAAGTTGAAACATTCCACATCTAGCAGGTCAATCTTCCATCTCGCTTCTATTTGCCTTCCTCCCCCTTTACTCCCATCCAGCCTTATGGTAGCAGGGTCCTGGCTCACAGCTAAGAAGCAGATACTAAGACTAGGGGACGTTGGGTGATAGACCCTGATCATGTCACTTTCAATGAGATGGAGAACCTGCCCCTCCCTCACACTATTATGGTGGTCACACACAACTACACTTCCCTGGTAAGTGGAGAAGAGGACCTGCAAGGCTTGAAAGAGTATTAACTGGAAGCCAATAGATGGACTACTGTGAGGAAAAACCACTAGGTCTCTAAAGCACAGAACATATTTAGGGTTGTCTTTTTGGTGGTTGTGATCTAATTCCTATATCAGAGAACACATAACATTTATGTACTAGGTAAATAATGGAGAAGTTTAACAGAAAAAAGAAAGCAAAAACCTATTTAATATATGCCTACAGAAATAATTTCTTTTAAGATAGCTGAAGTGATATCGGTTAAGTAAAAATATATGTATTGTACACTCGAGTATGTCATACATTGGAAAACCCAACACAAATAGTACACTTTTGTCCAGCTGTAATGTTAGTCCCAGTTACTGTGTCTAAATCTTAAGCTTTAGAGAACTCAAGATCTGTGAATCTGACACATCGGAGAATAGTCACAATCCTTAGGGGTTTCACACCGTGGAGCACTCTCTCACTCTTTAAGTGTGAGCTTTCAACATAGGACACAATTTCACACTTGGTGAATATAAAACACGGAAGCACACTCCCACTTAACAGCTTTAGAGTTTGTCTGTCGGAGCACAGTTTCACTAGTTGGTTATGGGTTTTGCTCCCTTGCACATAGCATTAGACACGATTCCACAACTAGGGGATAGGGAGACTTGCAGGAAGAGAATTAAGGGAAAGTATTGAAAGAAGAATAACAACTGGAAAAGAAGAAGAGAAAATAAAAAAGGGTGAGAGAAGATAAAAGAAGTACAAAGAAAATGTAGAGGAGAAAAATGTAGGAACAAGAGTGGAACGAGGAGAGAATGCAGTAGCTAAAGAAGACATAGGGAAGAGAGACAAAGGATTGCATAGAAAAGAGAGTGGAAGGACAAATGAGAGAGAAGATATGATGCAACAGGGAAAGGTAATGAGTGAAAGAGGGAGAGGAATTTAATCTAAATACAGAGAAAGAGAAAGGGAGGCAGAAAGAGAAGTGAATGTGGAATGTCAAAAGGGATAAAGAGAAAGTAGAGAAGCAGTGTATGAAGGTTAAACAGAGTGGTAGTGAGTGAAGTAGGCTATCTCTTAATCAGCTATATCTTTCTCCTCTGTACCATAGGAAGCAGTGAAGAGATAAAACTAGAAATAGTGAGTGATGTCCCAGATCCTACTGGAGACTTTCTTGAAACCTATGCCTCTATTCACAACGTTAAATTTACACATGTTGATTTAGCCCCATGTAAGTTTACTCTTACCCTACGTTATTCATCAAGTATGTGTATACATTTACTCCTACTTGCAGTCCTACTTGTTTCTACCACCTCAGTGTAGGGGGTGGAGTCTGGATAAACATACGTTACGACAGTAAAGTTACTACTAGTAACTTCACAATCATATTTTGCATCTCGCACTCTCGGCAGAGACCTTTAAACTTGGGCCGGAGATCTATGCATGTAAGAGAGAGAGCTCCAAACGCAGGAGAAACACCTTTGCATTGAAGAGACTAGGAGAATGACATGTACCTGAACCAAGTCACATACATCTGGCATTCATTCTCTTCCTGCAACACAAGAACTTCCCACACCAAAGGCTATGCTTTTTTCCTCTTCACATTTTAGATCTTGGAGCCACTGCATTCTTCTCCAGTAATGCAGACCACGATTTTGAAGAAGGGAAACTTCAATGAGAAAGAGACACCCTTTGTAGTTAAGTCTGTGGTTAACACTACAAACAACTACATGCCTCCATTTGCCCTCAGTGCATTAAAGGTGGCAGCCTTCTGGCACAATGTGACAGACTGTCAATGAATTAGGGAGAAGACACGCACCATGAGTGATATTACAAAGAAGTGGTAAATTGAGAGGAGGTAGGGGAAGGAGAAATTCCCCAGGACTCAGATGGCACAAGCTCTTCCTGGAATGGCACAGTGATACCGTCTCCATTTCAGCCCTCTTGTGAAGGCTGTCCTCTCTACAATGCATTCCGACCTGCTACATGGAAGGCCTCCTTTGGACTACCCTAATGTGGTACCAGCTAAGATTGTGAACCCCTCTCTTTCTCTAAACACAAACCTACAATCACCCACCCACATTGGTCCTTCCACCATACGAACATTGTTAGGCACAGCTCCCATACATACCCTTCAGAAACACCTAAAACAAACCCTATAAATGCTTAAATGTTTAATTACATTTCTTTTATGTGTACCCTTTTCATACAGCCACTCTTTCAAGTAGAGTTGTCGCTAAGGGTGGGCAGAAGAAATTGCAAGTGCAGCAGGGCAACATGCAGGGTAGGTCTCTCAACATAACCAAACTACACATACAGGTATGTTCCTATAGTACCAATGCCACTGCCACATTAGTTGGGATTATTAACACTTGGTTTGTTGAACCATAACACTATGTTTTACAATATGCTCTTTAGGGATTTATAACTGTAGTTGAATCTGACCTTGATATTTCTAGTGGCAAACCATCACAGACTCATGCTCTTTCTTTATCCAGTTTTAAGACCCGGTGTTGTTGTGCCATCCACCCCCTGCCACAACATTACCTTCTGCTCCCAGCACTGCACTAAAACATGGACTAGCACCACAAAGCACACAATCAGTAGAGACATCAAAGGACATCCTGGCAGGAACAATTAGGTCATGTAAGTCTGGAAAACCTCTGAGCTATACTTCTTACTTATGTTTGTGCTATTTATTTTTTATATAAAAAGTTAAAAGTGTTTATTTTTGTTTATTGTTTACCTCATGTATTTATCTCTAATTTATCAGCATTTGGGGTAAGAAGGTCATCCAGAAATGAAACATGAGTGGCTTCAGCTAGTACATTGATATTGTTGAGATATAATGTTCCCAGTACATGGATCAATCCTTAATTTCATTTGTTTCTTCATGATCACATGGAACTAACTGTTGTATTTTTGCAGAACAATGTTAAAGTAATGTGTAGAACTGTAGAGACATACATTAAACTGTATTTAATGCATTTCAACAGATTACATCTTCTTGCAGGTACTGGAGGCTTTGAATCAAACAATGCTGTTAAACTATCTACAAGTGACACACAGCAGATTATGAAAGGATAGTATCCAATCCTCTTCCAAGTACTATTTCAGTGGTCAGCACTGAGGAGGAACTGGAAGATGAGCAGGGCATCCTTGATCTCACACAGAATGTCTATCAGATGACCATTTCATGGCCAGGCAGCAGTCTTCCTCTAAAACCAGTTCTGAGGATTGCCGGTCTCCAATCTTTATCTAAGCAGTTGCAGGCACATTTTTCTCGTACTCAAGACTCATCTCGTTTCCGCACAGCCATCAACTAACAGGATCATCTGTCCACCTCCTACATATTGCTTCCATGAAATTGTATCTCCTGTCTTCCTCATTCATCTGAGGGAAAGAACACCCCAGGTGAGGAACAGGTATGCCTCATTCATCATTCTTCTTCAATCACCCCAATAGCACCCTCTTCATGATGGTTAACCCGCTTAACAGCCATGCTCGCATGGGAGGGTGTGGGTACCATGGTCTATTCATGTTCTCTGGTATTATTGTTTTTCCAACAACAGTCTTGTGCTGGAGTTTGTTCACAAAATAAGGGATATCTCCCTTAGAGGACTTCCTCATATGATTAACAGGAAGACCGCTGCCTTGGATAACATTGTGAAATGTTACCAAGACATGGCAAAACTGCACTGAAAACATCATCAAGGTTTGAGGAACAAGAGTATCAAGGCAACATGCTTTGACCATGAAGATGACAGACAGTACACGTGCATAGTATTCTACAGAGACATCTCAAACTAGGAGAGACAGATCACTTGCCAACTCGCCACCTCTACCACAATCACCTGCCCCATCTCCAGCTGCTCCACCTCTACCTCCACCACCTCAAACTCCACCATGAGTAACTAAGCCACCATCAACTCAACCACCCACAAAATCAGCAGACTCTCAAACGCTCTCAGCACCAATATTACAAAGGAGGAGTCTTAGGATAAATTTCCAAAAATAACCTTTGTTTTGTAGATTTCACTACTCTTTTCCTAACAAACTTATTGAAAACCAATTTGAAAAATGTAAAACTGTTTACTTTTTAATTTAAAAACCTGCCTGTGTTTATCTTTTATCTGTGTTGACTGTTTGATGTTAAAGTTAAGACATGGGAAAGTGCTATTTATGTTCTGTTTTTGATTATCTTCAAAGGATGATAATGAAAACATTTTCAAAATAATTAAACATATCTTTTGTATGGCATGCAACAAATTCATCTGGCAGTTTTTATGTTACAAAACAAAGAAATTAATATTTGAAATTGTTAAAAGGTTTATATGTAATTAATAATCTGTAATTTTATGTAAAGGTGTTCTTGAGAATATACCAAATTAAATAATATGGTTTCTTCTTTCAGAGGCGTAATGCAAACTTGGAGGAGGTTGGCACCTAATAAAAAATACACCAAAAAATGTCAAAGGAGGAAGTCTATCTACAAAGGGATTGATTTAAAAGAAAAAGTAAATAACAAGTAAAAAAAGAATCCTTAAAAAGAAATCTAAATGTAAAAAAATTTAAAGTTCACAAACTATATATACAGGCCAAAACAATAATAAAGTCATACTCAAAGCCCAGAGGGATGTGGCAGAGAAAAGTTCCAGACTTGGGACCAAAATTTCCTGGCCATCCTCTTCTTCACAGCAGTGTTAAAATCCTCCTCTGATGCAGATGTTATATGGCTGGACGTAGCTGGACCAGACAAACCATGGAAAGAAGAAAACATGGGGTAGCTGATGAAACAGGTATTGCAGACAAACTGGGAGATGGGCCAACAGGAGGTGGGTCAGGTTGTTGAGGCAAACACAACATTAGACTTCCTATCAAGAGGGTCATGAGTCCACATAACATTTAGAGATGTTCAATGAGTGACTCAAAGAATATCTGAACTTCTCCAATTAAATCCCGGATATCCTCGGAGATGGTTCCCTAAACCTCTTCAATTGGCCTGAGAATGTCCTTGAGAGCTGACACTGAGGTACTAAAGGGGACATGAGTGGCCTACACATGAAGACTCTGGGTTGTCCGGGACTAAAGAGTCCCTTGAATTCTATTGTCATTCTGAGTGAGCACTTAAAAATGGAAATTAAAGCAGTGCAGGGAAGCGAGCTGGAGGCACCAATGGTAATGGAGCATCTGGAGTTAAGGAGGAGTGGGTGCAAGCCCAGATGACAATGGAGCCTGCTCTTCAGACACCACATGCTGTTGTTCTTCAGAGCCATGAGGAGCTGTAAAATCTGCTGTGCCCTTAGTGGTGGAGTCAACATCTTCCAACAGCACTTGGTGCTTTACAGGTGCCACTTGGAATATTTTGGTAACTTATCTTGTTTGGCTTTGAGCAGGCACACTCTCTCTGCATGTGTGTGCTTCTTGCAGGTAGTGGATAGCTGTTGTGTCACCTTGAAGTCGGCAGTCTAATTCTGTGCCCCGGGGACTGCTTTGATGATGGTTGGTGAGCCGGGTATGCTAAAAAGGAAGATGTAAAAATACATTTTAATATAAATATGTTTCTATGCTTCATGTCAAATCAAATTTAACAGGGATTTTATGTCCCTAATTACAAGAAATTATGCTTTGCATTATTTACAAAACTCTTACTGAGCCAATATGTATATACACATTTTTTCAAACATTCAAATTGTAAAAAAAAATAATCTCCAAAAATTCATTTGAATTAGTCGTTCAATGGAGGAGAAAGGTTAGTCAAAGAATAATGGTGTTTTTGCATAGTCCTGAAATTACATTGCTTAAGATGTGTTAATACATCTTCAACACATTGCCTATCTTAGATTTTAGTATATTTTCAACAGACAAAAAAAGGGTTAAAAGGGATTAATTTGGATTTTTGGGTAACATGTAGGAAAATATTAAATATGTTACTTTTGATATTTTAATTTCACAAACATATGGTGGTTTGAAAGTAAGTTAATGGTACACCATGTCAGCATTACAGAAAACATTTCAACGAAATGGAAATGTTACATGTGCAGAGCAATAAAGTTGTGTTTTAACTGTCATAGTGTCAGATTGTCACAAAATATAATTATCAAATGCATTTCCAATATGTCATGATAAAACGATTACTAAATCCAACCAAAAATACATGCATGTTAGTATTTGTAAACTTTCATTCTACTCACAACACTCACATTACACAAGTTATGTACAACATGGAATCTTAGAACAAAGCTCAGACTGCACATGACGGGACATTACTCTCAAAACTCATGTGCTCTTAAGTGATTGTACAAATAATGCACTTACTGCTGGTCTCTTGCTCAAATTCTCCCCAACTGTACATGGAGAGTCAACCTGGCTGAATCTTGGGCCGTACTGAACAATGGTGTTATGCTAAGGTAACAAGACTGTGGTTTAGAGGAAACACCCAGAAAGCCATGGACTTAGTATGGGCTCAGTGATGAACGTCCTTCCAGCCCTTTCGGCATTCCTTTCCCCACCGAGTGTGGACCCTGACTGCACTGCAGCATGTCTGAAGTCCCTCTAACTTTGTGCCAGTGCTGCATTACTCAGCCGGGTCTCTGGACCTCTATAAACCTGAGTGTTCCTCGGAAGACCCCTCACAACAAAAAAAAAATTCTTCCTCAGCAAAGAGAAGGTTGTCTCACCCTGTCCCTCAGCCATGTTGAGGGTTGTCTGTCTAAAGAAGAAGTAGGATGGAGAAGGATGCTGCTGTGGTGAACGAAATGACCACAAAACGGCAGTATGTAATGTCTTCTTTTTAGTGCTAGGCAGAGATCTCTGCCCTGACCCCAGAAATCTCTATCCAACATTTGAGGCAGAGATGTCTGCATGCAGGTGGAAAATCCACCTGTGAAAATGCCTACAACTGGCTACTGCAATCTTGTAAACAATTTTGGGAGGTACACGGGTACCTCCATTAGGGTAAAAAATCTGAATCACTACTTAAGGATTGCAAAATTGTATTCAGTAATGGCTCAGGTGTTGATGTGTGGTCTATTGTTCCTCCATTGTGGTGATGTGTTTAGACATCCGTAGGGTGTGAAGAAATTGGAAAAATTAGCATACCTGGCCTCACCTGCAGCAAAGTTATGAAAGTTGCAAAACAAAGGGGGCTCTATTCTAAATGTAATAGATCATGTCTATGCTCATGCAGGGAGTGTCAGGGTAATGTGTGTATATTGTGTTGTAGTGATTACTAAGTATGTATGAGATGCCACTATGTAGCTACTGTGTGAGATCTCCTTACTTACCAATGAGTCTTTTGTCACTGAAATTCCTTGCAACCATGCAAGGCAATAGAGGTAATTGCCTGAAGATGTAGCTATTATAAGTACCTGCATGAAAGGCAGCGTACACATCAGTGAAGTACTGGCACTGAGCGTGCATGTTGATGGAGTGCCAATGGTATCTGTAATAGAAAAGGTATGTTGTGGGTTGAGGTGGTTGAAGTGCTTTGTGGGTGTAGTCAATGGCATCTACCAAACAAGGGTAGGAAAATGCATGCAATTGCCATGCCACCCTTTACCGTTCCGCAAGTGACTGTGGTATGGCCGGAAACTGACTTGCCTGTGAGAAGATTAAAATGTCATGGCTGACCCTCTGGAAAGATCCAACAGTCATGAAATGGACTTCTGCCACTCTTTTGACATCAGCAGGAATGGCCTAGGAGCAGGCTGCAGGAGAATTAGTTACTGCTTCCAATCTGCAAACATGACAAGGATCATTACAAGTTAGAAACTGTACTGGCAAAGGCTGATTTCCAGACACCCCAAAGATGTTAATCCACTGAGTGTAAATCCTTTCTTTCCTCCTCATATAATTATTCTTCAAAATGAAGGGAAAAGCAACATAATGTGCACCAACATAGTGAAGGCAGAAAAAGTTAATTGGTGTGTGAGTTTATTTCTTATGTGGTCATCCTGGATGTGATTGGTTGTTGAAATGTGTTTCACCTGTACGTGGGTGATGTAATTCAGAACAATCAGTCCTCGCATTGCCAGTTGTGCTCCAAGTGTTGTAAACCTTTTTATTCATTTCAGCTGGATTGGCTTTAAAGAAAGAAAGAGTTTTTCTTATTGTTTTTAAAAAATAAGCCTGGTTATAAAATGCAACAGGATTTGCTCTAAAGAATAAAAATATTGGATGCTACAAAATAATAATGTTCATTTGTTTTCCAATATACTTCTATAATTATTTGGTGGATGCACTGTTTTCTATTGGAGTGTGTTGCAGTACAACTGGTTGGCGATATGTGGTGCTGGAAAAACTCCAAGGATAAATTGGAGTCATTTTTTTACTGTTTTGGGTCATTTTTGGCTGCTGTAACTTTAGACGTACAGTTTGTGAATAGTAATGAGTTTACTATTTTGTAGGTGGGTGTTTGTCCTACCCTAAACCTCTCCTTACCTCTTCCCTAACCCCTCCTTACTCCTCGCCAACCCCCTCCCATTTAGTAGTAAGTATTCAGCATATTCTGTCCACTCTCCAGTCCCTCTCACATTTCCTACAAAAATGTATGGTACACGTGCAGAGATATCCGCAACTGGATCTGTGACCTCCTCACAGAAAAGAAAGAAAGGGGGAGTGGAGGCAGAGACCTCCTCTCTTAGGTTTGTGAATATCATTTTATACAGTACTTGGGTAGTAATACTGAAGTACTACTAAAAATACCACGAAGTACAGTTTGTCAATTGCACCCGCTCTAGTCTGAGTCATTGCTGGAGTTGAATCATAGAACACCTAACAAATATTAAAGGAGAGCAGTATGTTTAGCATTCAAAATTGGAATATTTCATAGAGAAATGCCTAAGAAGGAAAGGAGTAAACAGAAATGATCTATAAAGATTAGTAAAAGCTGCTGTTTTTAATTCTACAATTAATCAGGGATTTGTAAAGCGCGGCTACTCACCCGTGAGGGTCTCAAGGTGCTAGAGGAGGTAGGGGGGTTCTTAGGATCAGTCGAAGAGCCAGGTCTTGAGGTCCTTCCTGAACTGTGACAGGGTGGGAGATTGCCTGAGGTGGATGGGGAGGGTGTTCCAGGTCTTGGAGGTGATACAGGAGAAGGATCTTCCTCTGGCTGTGCTTTTCTAGATGCAGGGGATGTTGGCGAGGGCGTGGTCAGCTTAGCTGATTTGCTGGGGGGAGTGTAGATAGAGAGTCTGTGGTTGAATCAGATTGAAGTTAAAAAAAGGTGCTCTGAAAGAAGAATTTGTGAACATTGCACACACAATGGCTAGTCCTATCTGCAGAATCCTTCCCAGACTGGGTACTCATAAATTAATACACCACACGCGGAGCTTGGACTTACACGTCTTTATTTCTCTGTGTGTAACCACAAACTTAACATTCTAAACATGAAATCTATTCACCACACCCGAACATATGTCACAGTTTCACGGAGTCCATCAGGAACCAAAAGGGTCAGTCATCGCTAACACAAAAGGCACTATGGCCCTTATTACAACACTGGCAGTCAGAGACCATGAGGGTTGAAGTGGCGATCGTACTGCCAACAGGCTGGCGGTTAAATTCACCATATTTTGACTGTGGGGGTAGTGCCGCGGTCACACCACCGGGACTGGCGGTTTTCCGCCATGGTTGTCCCGGCGGTTTGAATCCGCCAGGGCAGCGCTGCCCTGGGGATTTTGACTCAGCTTCCCGCCAGCCTGTCCCGCCATGGAAAGGCTGGTGGGAATGGGAGTTGCGGGCCCCTGGGGGCCCCTACACTGCCCATGTACTTATCATGGGCAGTGCAGGGGCCCCCAGGCACAGCCCCATCGTGATTATCACTGTCTGCCTGGCAGACAGTGAAAAGCGCGATGGGTGCTCCTGCACCCGGCGAACCACCACATTGCTGCCGGCTTCATTAGGTGCCGGCTGCAATGTTATGGCCAACATCCCCCCTGGGCCGGCGGGCGTAAACTCTGTTTCCGTCTGCTGGTCCAACGGGGATGTCCAAATGCGGCCGGTGGGTTTCTGGCCGCATTGGTGGCCGTTTGGCGGTACAACCTTGGCGTTTGGCGGTACAACCTTGGCGGTCGGCCTCCTCTGACTGCCAAGGTTGTAATGAGGGCCTATACTAACTTTCACTCATGATCTAAAGAGCAGCATCAGGATTCCCACATCCCTATATGTTATAAGGACACCATAAATTCAATCCGGCCTTTTTTTTTTTTTTTTACAAATTGCATAGTTCTGGGAATTGTTGTTGTGGGTTATTTCCACTGAAACATTACAACCATTAAACATTTTTATACTAATTCAAAATAAATAATTGAGCACAATTCAGAAAGGCATTAAAAAAAGCAATGGATATTAATTAACTTATAAGCAGATAGTCTGTAAACTCCCAAAGCGTTTCCTTGCTGAATGTAAGTGAGGAGTTCAAGCCCAATTCCCAATATAAAAAATCCAGGATGTTTATCTCCAAAGACAATTTTGGAAAGAGTGAAACTAACAAATCATTTGTTATACAGCAGCTGTGTATAATTAGAAAAGATGATACATAGCTGTAATTATGGATAAAGAAATGTTTCCCATGAATCATGAAACAATGGCCACAGAAGCAACTAATCTCCACCTACAACTAAAGAAAGTATGCCATATATGAATAATAACAATTAATATATAAGCATGAATGATTGTTTCAAGTGTCAGTTCTAGTTATGCAGAGAATGCACTATTTTGTCTCCAAAAAATCGTTTAATTGTTAGTAAATACAATATGTGTACCCTTGTCCAAAGCCTTCTAATCATTTTCTTAAAATACATCTATTTACAGCTACACACATACGCACACATTCAATTATTTATCAATAATATACTTTTGTCTGCATACATCAATCTGTCATTTAAAAAAAAATTACGTTTTAGTGTCAAACACGACTTACAATGTACACATATTGAAACATACTTGTGCCTAAATAGCAGTCGTCTTCTGAAAATATACTAATTTTGCGCCCAAATATAAGTGTGTAGTTTTCTGTAAATGCACACATCAATTCAATGTTAGTTCATACATAGCTATTTTATGAGTCATCATCATCAAGATACTCCTAATATAATCTAGTTATTAGTATCATGTTTAAATCCATCAAAAGGTGGGATAAAGTGGACCTTGATCCTTTCTTATTATTCTTCCATTTCTCGTTCTTTCACTTCAAATACCTCTATTCACATTAAGGCCTTCATTAGGACCTTGGCGGTCGGTGCTATAGTGGCGGTAGTACTGCCAACAGGCTGGCGGTAACTACCGCCAAATTCTGACATTGGCAGTTTGACATAAGCCAAACCTCCAACGTAACACGCTGACCGCCACGGCGGTAACGACCGCAGGGCTGGAGACTACAGTCCAATTTACTACGGTAACATTACCCCGCCCACCGCCATGGTTTCCGTGGCTTTTTCACTGCCATGAAAACCATGGCGGTAGGCACTATCAGTGTCAGGGAATTCCTTCCCTGACACTGATAGGGGTCTCCCCCGCCCCCCTTCCCGGAGTCCTCCCTCCCCCTCCCCCCAACATACACACACCTACATGCGCATACATACACACCCATACACACACGCTTACCCACATCCACCCATGCATGCATACATTCATTCACACACTAACATACAGAACAGCACACACGCATTCACATGACACAACATACATGTATACTCACACCCATTCATGCACACACGTATTCCACACACCTCACACCCGCATGCATGCACACAATCACATACACACACACCCCACACACACACACACACACAACACCCCCCTCCCCTGTTGGAGAACCCGACATACCTGCTTGCAGGGGGTCCTCCGGCAGGAGACGGGACACAGTACTGCTACCAGGTAGCAGCGCCACCTTACCGCCGTCCGCTGCCATGACCGTAGCCGGAATTCTGAAATCCTTCTGGAGGAATTCCGGCTACGGTCATATTATGGTGGATGGTAGGTAGCCATGGTGACGGTCTTTTGGAGGCCATTGTGGTGGCGGTAGATGGGATTTACCGCCAATGTTATAATGAGCCCCTAAGTCTTTAGTATCCTGCTATAAATTGATCTTTATTGGCTCATTATACTCAAAGATAGAGCCGGCCAACAGCTTGCAAAGGGTCCAGACATGATAAAAAAGAGCAAATGGAAATGAAATGCTGATGGACATTCAATGCAATTCAGTTCCTCGTGGCCTACTGGGTCATGAAAGCATACTCTGAGGCTCTGACATACTTCACGGTATTATCTCATATTGCAATGCATTTAATTTCCATTTGTTGTTTTTTGTTGTGTCTGGATCTCTTGCAGACTTTGTCAAGGGAAAAAAGGTGAGCTGAGTGGTACAGATTGTCTCTGATACCGGAATGGGGCAATTAGAAATTTACTAATATAACGAAATACTTGTGTCGTGGAAGTTCTTGAGACACATGTCATATATAAATTATAAGCCTTGAGGAAGAGGGTCTGTTCCTCGAAACAGGTGTTGTCTGGCTGAATCTTTTTGTATAATTAATTAATAAGATGTATTTACAGCAGTATACTGAAGACAATGTGAAATTTGAGATATCTGAAATGGAAGACTAATGAGACAGGATTTAAAATAAAACTTAAGCACCGGGGATGGTTTGAAGATGAAGGCACTGGGCCATACATCCCTAACCCGCACCTCTTTGGTGGATATTACTATCATGTACTCTGAAAGATAGTGTCATGTGTCCAGAGTTGTTCCACATGTCAATCACAGACCAACTGGCCCTAGTATGTCCACTACACCAGTCAAAGCCAATATGGGGGTCATTCTCACCCTGGCGGTCATTGACCGCCAGGGCCAACGACCACGAAAGCACCGCCAACAGGCTGGCGGTGCTTCCTTGGCAATTCTGACCGCGGCGGTAAAGCCGCGGTCAGAAAAGGGAAACCGGCGGTTTCCCGCCGGTTTCCCGCCGGTTTTCCCCTGGCCAAAGGAATCATCCATGGCTCTGACCCCCTTCCCGCCAGCCTGTTCCTGGCGGTTTACACCGCCAGGAAGAGGCTGGCGGGAACAGGTGTCGTGGGGCCCCTGGGGGGGCCCTGCACTGCCCATGCCGCTGGCATGGGCAGTGCAGGGGCCCCCTAACAGGGCCCCATTAAGATTTTCAGTGTCTGCTTGGCAGACACTGAAAATCGCGACGGGTGTAACTGCACCCGTCGCACCCCAGCAAATCCGCTGGCTCCATTCGGAGCCGGCTTCATCTTTGCTGGGGCTTTCCCGCTGGGCCGGCGGGCGATCTTTTGAAGACCGCCCGCCGGCCCAGCGGGAAAGTTAGAATGCTCCCCGCGGTCATTTGACCGCGGGGCGGTGTTTGGGCAGTTTCCGCCCAGCGGGCAGTGCCCGCCGCCCGCCGGGGTCAGAATGACCCCCTATATGTTAAAGTATAACATAAACTGTCACTGTTCTATGCCACTATGTGCCTCACAAGCCAGTCTGTGTCATGTGTACAGATATACCCAAATTGGCCTATCAGTGGCATGGGTTCAGGCATGACAGTAGACCATTCATTTTAGTATCCCCAATCATGTCCCATAGGCCATTGATTCCACTATGTATTTTGCCCCAGGGACTAGTTGGTGGCATGTACTAAAGTATATTCCATAAGCATTAAGTGCCAGGTGGCAAGGTACTTCCAAGGCCAAATAAATGCCACTGTTATTCTAGGTGTGCCATATTGACTTGTGAATATAATGTTCTTATGTTTTTCTTTTTTGGCCATCAAAACACCTTAGGAGAGGTGAAAGCGTGTACCTAGGTATACTTGGTAGTTCAAGTCGATGTCACTCCATCAGTTATGCCCAAAAGGCCATTCAGTACAGCTGTGTGTCCTGCTATGGCAGACAGAAAAACCAGTAACCTGTGCCCCTGAGAAATTTTAAATAGAAACCAGTTTGGTATAGTCCGTACAGAATATTAAGTGGCAGTAGATTCCTAGGGATTTCTATTTGACTATTCAAAGGCATATGCCTGACATGCCAGTCAATTCCATATGCCAAGATATGCTACAAAGTGTGCTAATATGTACAAGGCAATGCCAAGCCATATCTCTTTGAGACACACCTATACAGAGACACATAAATGAATGCAAAGGTTCAAATACATACACATGCAGAGATACACCAAAACATTCGCACACACTCACCATCCCTGCACGTACACACACATACAACACACACAAAACCATGCACACAAATGCGCATACATATGCAGACACGCAAACCTATAAGGAGGCACATGCATACTTAACAGCACACATAAACCATCACTGCTCATTCCATCAGTTGCCTTGCTCAATGTTGTGTTTGCTCAGTTGTATGCGACTGCATGGAAAAATTAAGTCATAGAAAACCAGAAGTACGAAAACATTTTCACAATGAGTGGCATTCGCCTTTCGGTAAAAACCAACTGATGCATTCATAGATTCTCCTTTGTTCAATATTGCTTTTTAAATGTTTTTGTAAGGTTGAATGCCATTCATCTTGAACATGTGATTTCTCTGGTTTGTTCTGTACAAGAATTTCAAAGACACCTTTCACTTCACTCCTTTTGAACGTTTTGTGGGAGACATTTATTTTTATTTTTAATTTGATGCTGTGAGGTATGGGGAGTTATAACCTTAAAACTTCGTCAGTCTTTCCAGTGCTTCCTTTTTTGCTCCCATGTTCCTCTTCC
The DNA here is from genome assembly GCF_031143425.1 of Pleurodeles waltl. Lineage (NCBI taxonomy): Eukaryota > Metazoa > Chordata > Amphibia > Caudata > Salamandridae > Pleurodeles > Pleurodeles waltl. The sequence continues at coordinate 619,226,253 of NC_090449.1, read as the reverse complement.
CATGTATTCTCCTTCTCTTCCTTCACATCTCCGTCCTCCATGTTTGTCTCTGGGGGACTGACCAACCTCCCATCTATCCCCCATTTTTAAAATGCGTTTACATTTCCCTCTCCCATGCCACTCCAATGCTTTCTTTTTTTTTTTTTCTTAGTAGGGCCGATCCTGTGGACTCTCTAAACCTTAGGACCATATTTAAACTTTTTTAGCGCCGCATTTGCGCTGCTTTTTGATGCAAAAGTGGAGCAAACTTCCAAAATACAATTGTATTTTGTAAGTGTGCGCTGCTTTTGCATCAACAAATGACGAAAATGCGGCGCTAAAAAAGTATAAATATGGGCCTTAGAGTACCTAGTCAAAGACGAGCCCTCCCAGTGACCATAAGAAATGAATAAAGGCTGTAAGCTGTAGGAAACAGCAAGAACAAGATCATATTGTCAAGAGCTCGCTCCCCCACGTCCGCAGCACCACCTTGCTGTGTCCGTGTCCCTGACCCCCGCCCACGCTGCTGCTAGCATGTTCGAGGCCCGTCTAGTGGGCTTCTGGTAAGCTTTGTGCCGTTTTCACTGTATTGTGTCTGTATTCTGTGCCCTGCTTTAATCTGCTTTTTGGCCCCATTTGCGTCGCTAGACTTGTGTGCATTGTGCCGTTTTCGCCGTATTTGTGACTATATTCTGTGCCTTGCTTTTTGTGCCTTTTGCTCCTTTTTGCATTCATTTGTGCCTTTTTTAACCACTTTCGCCCCTTGGGCGCTCCCCCTTGCCGCTTTCCCCTGCCTCCTTGCGGCCCGCCCCCCTCGCGCCCCCATTCGACGCTCTCTCCCGCCTCCCAGCTGCTCCTCCCTCCCCCCTCCCTTCTTAATGGCTGGCGCTGCGTGTGGAGGGTGAGCGACCTCTGACCTGATTTCGGTCAAGAGCTCGCTCCCCCACGTCCGCAGCACCACCTTGCTGTGTCCGTGTCCCTGACCCCCGCCCACGCTGCTGCTAGCGTGTTTGAGGCCCGTCTAGTGGGCTTCTGGTAAGCTTTGTGCCGTTTTTACTGTATTGTGTCTGTATTCTGTGCCCTGCTTTAATCAGCTTTTTGGCCCCATTTGCGTCGCTAGACTCGTGTGCATTGTGCCGTTTTCGCCGTATTTGTGACTATATTCTGTGCCTTGCTTTTTGTGCCTTTTGCTCCATTTTGCATCCATTTGTGCCTTTTTTAACCGCTTTCGCCCCTTGGGTGCTCCCCCTTGCCGCTTTCCCCTGCGGCTGCCTCCCTGTGGCCCCGCCCCCCTCGTGCCCCCATTCGACGCTCCCTCCCGCCTCCCAGCTGCTCCTCCCTCCCCCCTCCCTTCTTAATGGCTGGCGCTGCGCGTCAAGGGTGAGCGACCTCTGACCTGATTTCGGTCAAGAGCTCGCTCCCCCACATCCGCAGCACCACCTTGCTGTGTCCGTGTCCCTGACCCCCGCCCATGCTGCTGCTAGCGTGTTCGAGGCCCGTTTAGTGGGCTTCTGGTAAGCTTTGTGCCGTTTTCACTGTATTGTGTCTGTATTCTGTGCCCTGCTTTAATCTGCTTTTTGGCCCCATTTGCGTCGCTAGACTCGTGTGCATTGTGCCGTTTTCGCCGTATTTGTGACTATATTCTGTGCCTTGCTTTTTGTGCCTTTTGCTCCATTTTGCATCCATTTGTGCCTTTATTCACCACTTTCGCCCCTTGGGCGCTCCCCCTTGCCGCTTTCCCCTGCCGCTGCCTCCCTGCGGCCCCGCCCCCTCGCGCCCCCATTCGACGCTCCCTCCCGCCTCCCAGTTGCTCCTCCCTCCCCCCCTCCATTCTTAATGGCTGGCGCTGCGCGTCGAGGGTGAGCGACCTCTGACCTGATTTCGGTCAAGAGCTCGCTCCCCCACGTCCGCAGCACCACCTTGCTGTGTCCGTGTCCCTGACCCCCGCCCACGCTGCTGTTAGCGTGTTCGAGGCCCGTCTAGTGGGCTTCTGGTAAGCTTTGTGCCGTTTTCACTGTATTGTGTCTGTATTCTGTGCCCTGCTTTAATCTGCTTTTTGGCCCCATTTGCGTCGCTAGACTCGTGTGCATTGTGCCGTTTTCGCCGTATTTGTGACTATATTCTGTGCCTTGCTTTTTGTGCCTTTTGCTCCATTTTGCATCCATTTGTGCCTTTTTTAACCGCTTTCGCCCCTTGGGCGCTCCCCCTTGCCGCTTTCCCCTGCCGCTGCCTCCCTGTGGCCCCGCTCCCCTCGCACCCCCATTCGACGCTCCCTTCCGCCTCCCAGCTGCTCCTACCTCCCCCCTCCCTTCTTAATGGCTGGCGCTGTGCGTCAAGGGTGAGCGACCTCTGACCTGATTTCGGTCAAGAGCTCGCTCCCCCACGTCCGCAGCACCACCTTGCTGTGTCCGTGTCCCTGACCCCTGCCCACGCTGCTGCTAGCGTGTTCGAGGCCCGTCTAGTGGGCTTCTGTTAAGCTTTGTGCCGTTTTCACTGTATTGTGTCTGTATTCTGTGCCCTGCTTTAATCTGCTTTTTGGCCCCATTTGTGTCACTAGACTCGTGTGCATTGTGCCGTTCTCGCCGTATTTGTGACTATATTCTGTGCCTTGCTTTTTGTGCCTTTTGCTCCATTTTGCATCCATTTGTGCCTTTTTTCACCACTTTCGCCACTTTGGCGCTCCCCCTTGCTGCTTTCCCCTGCTGCTGCCTCCCTGCGGCCCCGCCCCCTCGCGCCCCCATTCGACGCTTCCTCCCGCCTCCCAGATGCTCCCCCCTCCCTTCTTAATGGCTGGCGCTGCGCGTCGAGGGTGAGCGACCTCTGACCTGATTTCGGTCAAGAGCTCGCTCCCCCACGTCCGCAGCACCACCTTGCTGTGTCCGTGTCCCTGACCCCCGCCCACGCTGCTGCTAGCGTGTTCGAGGCCCGTCTAGTGGGCTTCTGGTAAGCTTTGTGCCGTTTTCACTGTATTGTGTCTGTATTCTGTGCCCTGCTTTAATCTGCTTTTTGGCCCCATTTGCGTCGCTAGACTCGTGTGCATTGTGCCGTTTTCGCCGTATTTGTGACTATATTCTGTGCCTTGCTTTTTGTGCCTTTTGCTCCATTTTGCATTCATTTGTGCCTTTTTTAACCGCTTTCGCCCCTTGGGCGCTCCCCCTTGCCGCTTTCCCCTGCCGCTGCCTCCCTGCGGCCCCGCCCCCCTCTCACCCCCATTCGATGCTCCCTCCCACCTCCCAGCTGCTCCTCCCTCCCCCCTCCCTTCATAATGGCTGGCGCTGCGCGTCGAGGGTGAGAGACCTCTGATCTGATTTCGGTCAAGAGCTCGCTCCCCCACGTCCGCAGCACCACCTTGCTGTGTCCGTGTCCCTGACCCCCACTGCTGCTAGCGTGTTCGAGGCCCGTCTAGTGGGCTTCTGGTAAGCTTTGTGCCGTTTTCACTGTATTGTGTCTGTATTCTGTGCCCTGCTTTAATCTGCTTTATGGCCCCATTTGCGTCGCTAGACTCATGTGCATTGTGCCGTTTTCGCTTTATTTGTGACTATATTCTGTGCCTTGCTTTTTGTGCCTTTTGCTCCATTTTGCATTAATTTGTGCCTTTTTTAACCGCTTTCACCCCTGGGGCGCTCCCCCTTGCCGCTTTACCCTGCTGCTGCCTCCCTGCGGCCCCGCCCCCCTTGTGCCCCCATTCGACGCTCCCTCCCGCCTCCCAGCTGCTCCTCCCTCCCCCCTCCCTTCTTAATGGCTGGCGCTGCGCATCGAGGGTGAGCGACCTCTGACCTGATTTTGGTCAAGAGCTCGCTCCCCCACGTCCGCAGCACCACCTTGCTGTGTCCGTGTCCCTGACCCCCGCCCACGCTGCTGCTAGCGTGTTCGAGGCCCGTCTAGTGGGCTTCTGGTAAGCTTTGTGCCGTTTTCACTGTATTGTGTCTGTATTCTGTGCCCTGCTTTAATCTGCTTTTTGGCCCCATTTGCGTCGCTAGAGTCGTGTGCATTGTGCCGTTTTCGCCGTATTTGTGACTATGTTCTGTGCCTTGCTTTTTGTGCCTTTTGCTCCATTTTGCATCCATTTGTGCCTTTTTTAACCGCTTTCGCCCCTTGGGCGCTCCCCCTTGCCGCTTTCCCCTGCCGCTGCCTCCTTGCAGCCCGCCCCCCTCGCGCCCCCATTCGACGCTCCCTCCCGCCTCCCAGCTGCTCCTCCCTCCCTCCTCCCTTCTTAATGGCTGGCACTGCGCGTCGAGGGTGAGCGACCTCTGACCTGATTTCGGTCAAGAGCTCGCTCCCCCACGTCCGCAGCAACACCTTGCTGTGTCCGTGTCCCTGACCCCGGCCCACGCTGCTGCTAGCGTGTTCGAGGCCTGTCTAGTGGGCTTTTGGTAAGCTTTGTGCCGTTTTCACTGTATTGTGTCTGTATTCTGTGCCCTGCTTTAATCTGCTTTTTGGCCCCATTTGCGTCGCTAGACTCGTGTGCATTGTGCCGTTTTCGCCGTATTTGTTACTATATTCTGTGCCTTGCTTTTTGTGCCTTTTGCTCCATTTTTCATCCATTTGTGCCTTTTTTAACCGCTTTCTCCCCTTGGGCGCTCCCCCTTGCCGCTTTCCGCTGCCGCTGCCTCCCTGCAGCCCCGCCCCCCTCGCGCCCCCATTCGACGCTCCCAGCTGCTCCTCCCTCCCCCTCCCTTCTTAATGGCTTGCGCTGCGCGTCCGCGCTGCGCGTCCGCGCCGCTGGCCACGCCTGGACCGCGCCCAGCGCCACCCCCCCTGGTCCGCACGGCCCTCGCACCACGAGATGTCACTACACGGCTAACCAACTCAGCGCCCTCAACCCCGGCCGCTCCACAACATGTTTCCAGTCATCTCCAAAGAACACCAAGGGACCCTTCTCCTGCCTCGCCTGCAACTTCACCTGCCACAGAACAAGGAAACCTGCCACAACCGCAACAAACCACCTCCACTGCATACTCCTCAACACACGCTCCGCACGCAAGCACGCCATCGAGCTCTGGGACCTGCTCAACACCACCGCCCCAGACGTAGCATTCCTGACCGAAACCTGGTGGAACGACTCCTCAGCACCTGACATCGCCATAGCCATCCCAGACGGCTACAAGATCACCAGAACAGATCGCCCAAACGGACTCGTCGGAGGAATAGCCATCGCCCACAAGTCCACCCTCAAAATCCATACCCACACGGACGACACTCTCAAGACCGCCGAACACCTACACTTCCGTATCCACACTGACCCCAACACCACCCTCAGGGGAACGCTCATCTACCGACCCCCAGGACCACGAGCACCCTTCAGCAACTCCATCGCCGACCTCACGAGCAGCCACGCGCTCACCTCTATGGACTACATCCTCCTTGGAGACCTCAATTTCCACTTGGAGAACAACAACAACGCCAACACCACATCCCTGATCGACAACCTCTCCAACCTAGGCCTCAGACAACTGGTCAACACACACACGCACATCGCCGGCCACACGCTCGACCCGATCTTCTCCGCAAGCAACCACGTCACCTTTATCCACACCACCGAACTCCACTGGACCGACCGCCACTGCATTCACTTCACATTCAAGAAGCATACCGAACACCACCGCACCCAAACTACCACCTCACCGCCGCTGGAGCAAAGTCACCGAAGACACACTGACCAGCACCCTCGCCCAGAACCCGCCCTCCGACTCCACCGACCCAGACACCGCCGCTCTCAACCTACGACAGTGGATCAACGACTGCGCCAACACCCTCGCACCACTCAAGAGGTCCACCGACAACCAAGGAAAGAAAAAAGCCGCCTGGTTCACGACGAACTCCTCACCTCCAAACGCACCTACCAGAAACTAAAGAAGAAATGGCTCCTCGAACACACACCCGACAGCCTGGCAGCCCACAAGGAGGCTACCCGCAAGCACCACCAGCTAATCCGACTCGCCAAACGTTCCCACTTCACAGAATGCCTGAACAACAATGCACACGACAGCAAAGAACTCTTCTGCATCGTGAAAGAGCTCTCCAACCCCAGCGCCAACGTCAACGACAACCCACCATCCCAAGAACTCTGCGACACCCTGTCCACCTTCTTCTATCAGAAGATCACCGACATCCACAACAGCCTCAACACCATGCCTCCGTCAGACCCCACCCCCGACAACTCCACCTGCGCCAACCGCCTCACCGCCTGGATCCACGTAGACGACGCTGAAACTTGCAAGATCATGAACTCCATCCACTCAGTATCCCCTTCAGACCCATGCCCCACCACGTCTACAACAAAGCCGACTCTACCATCGCCCCCCAACTTCGAAAGGTCATCAACTTATCCTTCGAAACCGTGACTTTCCCGGACAGCTGGAAGCACGCTGAAATCCACGCACTCCTCAAGAAACCCAAGGCAGACCCCAACGACCTCAAAAACTTCCACCCGATCTCCCTCCTCCTCTTCCCGGCGAAGGTCATCGAGAAGATCGTCAACGCTCAGCTCACCCACCACCTCGAGGACAACTACATCCTGGACCCCTCCCAGTCCAGTTTCAGACGCAACCACAGCACCGAGACTGCTCTCCTCGCCGCTACAGATGACATCAGACAGCAAATGGACAACGGCGAAACATCAGCCCTCATCCTCCTGGACCTTTCAGCCGCCTTCGGCACGGTTTGCCACCGCACCCTACTAACACGCCTCCACGAATCCGGAATACAAGGAAAAGCCCTCAACTGGATCTCCTCCTTTCTCTCCGGCAGAACCCAGAGAGTCCGACTCCCACCCTTCTGTTCCGAAGCCACCAACATCATCTGCGGCATACCCCAAGGCTCCTCTCTAAGCCCGACGCTGTTCAACGTCTACATGGCCCCCCTCGCACAACTAGCCCGTCAGCACCACCTCAACATTCTCTCCTATGCCGACGACACCCAGCTCATCCTCTCCCTCACCAAAGACCCACACACCGCCAAAGCCAACCTCCACGAGGGAATTAAGTCCATCGCCGAGTGGATGAGAAATAGCCGCCTGAAGTTGAACTCCGACAAGACGGAGGTCCTCATCCTCGGACGCAACCCCTCGGCCTGGGACAACTCCTGGTGGCCCACCGCGCTGGGACTCCCTCCAATGCCAGCCAACCACGCACGCAACCTGGGTTTCGTCCTCGACTCCGCCCTCACCATGTCCAAGCAGGTCAACGCAGTTTCCTCCTCCTGCTACAACACCCTCTGCATGCTCCATAGAATCTACAAATGGATCCCGACGGAAACCAGAAAAACGGTGACCCAGGCCCTCGTCAGCAGTAGACTAGACTACGGCAACGCACTCTACACAGGCATCCCAGCAAAAGACATCCGACGCCTCCAACACATCCAAAACGCCTCCGCCCGACTGGTCCTCAATGTACCCCGCCGATGCCACATCTCCCACCACCTGAAAGACCTCCACTGGCTCCCCGTGGACAAGAGGATCACCTTCAAGCTCCTCACCCACGCTCACAAGGCACTCTACAACGCCGGACCAGCCTACCTGAACAACAGACTCAACTTCTACGTCCCCTCCCGCCAACTACGCTCCACCAACCTCGTCCTCACCATTGTTCCCCGCTTCCAACGCAAGACCTCCGGCGGCAGATCCTTCTCCTACCTCGCCGCCAAGACCTGGAACACCCTCCCGACCCCCCTGCGGCAGACCCAGGACCTTCTCACCTTCAGGAAACTCCTCAAGACCTGGCTCTTCAACCAGTAGGAGCAGCCCCCCCCCCTCAGCGCCTTGAAACCCTAACGGGTACGTAGTGCGCTCTATAAATATTGTGATTGATTGATTGATTGATCATATTGGAATGGCGGTGAGACATTAATAGCTTTTATTCTGATTTTCAAAAATCCTTGATTCCCTGTTTTTTTGCCTTAGCATAACAGACCGCCCATGAAGCTCAGCCATTGACAGAAGGAGGTAGAGGCTAATTTAAAAGTGGAGTACAACGCCCATTAAGCTCAGCCATTGACAGAAGGAGGCAGAGGATGATTTAAAAGTGGAGTACAAGGATCCGCAGAGGCATATTTATACTCTCTGTTGAATCAGCGTCATTTTTATTGACGCTAATTCCTATAACAACTACATCTCATCAACACATACCTGACTTACCTGTAGTGTGCAGAGAAGTCTGCCAGGAGCATTGGCTCACACACATAGGAATACAATATAAATGCCCATCACATACCATGTGCCAGATGTGTGATAAGTGGTACCACACCTACTGTAGTGCCACCTCACATGCACCACTTTCTGACCCACAACACCATCATGTCTGTACCAGGTACAATGAATGGCCCACCATGGGGCAGAGTCACTGTCAGACAGTGCAGATCATGGATGCCATAGTAGGACCCTGTAGGAGAATACAGGAAATAACTGACCTCACATGCGCTGTGCCAAGGGACAGATTTGCAAAGTAGTTGAGCTCCATCCTATAGTCTGCACTGTACATGTGTTGACAGTATAAATGCGGATTCATGTGTTTGAAGATAGGAGAGACACTAGTAGGTATGTTGATCATCCTGTAACAATGGGATACACACTCTTGGACACCTCACAGTTGCCACAAACGCTCAAAGTGCCACTGTGATGGCCTGCACTGTATGTACAACTTTGCAGATGACCATTTCTTAATGACTTGAAGCCACATTGTAATTCGGCCACTCTCCCATGTAGTATGTAGAGTGGAAGGGACGTCAATGTGTGATGCTGCAGGTCTGTCACCACAAGATACATAGCATGATGATGCTGCTCAGATGTAGGTGTCACCTAAAACCTGAGGCAGTGCCAACAACAAACACTACCACATGTATGGCCCACCATGGGACAGAGTCACTGTCAGACAGTGCAGATCATGGATGCCATAGTGGGACCCTGTAGGAGAATACAGGACATAACTGACCTCACATGCACTGTGCCATGGGACACATTTGCAAAGTAGCTGAGCGCCATCCCATAGTCTGCACTGTACATGCGTTGACATTATAAATGCTGATTCATGTGTTTCAAGAAAGGAGAGACAATGGTAGGTATGTTGATCATCCTGTAACAACGGGATACACACTCTTGGACACCTCACGGTTGCCACAAACATTAGCTGCCACTCTGGATCACCAACGGACCTATGTAAACACCCAAAGGGGGTGATTCTTACCTTGGCGGGCGGCGGAGGCCGCCCGCCAAAGTACCCCCGCCAGAACACCGTACCGCGGTCGTCAGACCGCTGCGGCGATTCTGGGTTTTCCACTGGGCTGGCGGGCGACCGCCAAAAGGCCGCCCGCCAGCCCAGTGGAAAACAACCTTCCCACGAGGACGCCGACTCTGAATGGAGCCGGCGGAGTGGGAAGGTGCAACGGGTGCAGTGGCACCCGTCGCGTATTTCAGTGTCTGCAAAGCAGACACTGAAATACAAAGTGGGGCCCTCTTACGGGGGCCCCTGCAGTGCCCATGCCACTGGCATGGGCACTGCAGGGGCCCCCAGGGGCCCCACGACACCCCATACCGCCATCCTGTTCCTGGCGGGTGAACCGCCAGGAACAGGATGGCGGTATGGGGTGTCAGAATCCTCCATGGCGGCGCAGCGAGCTGCGCCGTCATGGAGGATTCATTTGGGCAGCGGAAAACCGGCGGGAGACCGCCGGTTTTCCACATCTGACCGCGGCCAAACCGCCGCGGTCAGAATGCCCTGCGGGGCACCGCCAGCCTGTTGGCGGTGCTCCCGCCAACCCTGGCCCCGGCGGTCCATGACCGCCAGGGTCAGAATGACCCCCAAAGTGCCATTGTCATGGCCTGCACTATATGTACAGCTTTGCAGATGACCATTTCTTAATGACTTGAAGCCACATTGTAAATTGTCCACCCTCCCATGCAGTATGTAGCGTGGAAGGTACGTGCAATGTGTGTTGCTGCAGGTCTGTCACACAAGATACATAGCATGATGATGCTGCTCAGATGTAGGTGTCACCTAAAACCTGATGCAGTGCCAACAACAAACACTACCCTAGGGGTGCTATTTGCAGGTTGCAATAAGGAAGTAGACTGTGCTGTGATGATTGTGCCACCAATGCATGCTACATACTGCTGCGCGCACAGAAAGAGCCAATTGTCTATCAAAACAGCATATGTATTGGACGGCGTCCCTTCCTGCACAGATACATCCACCTCTACAGGGAAGCTAGTCAAGTACCCTGGTGCAAGGTAGGTAGTGTAGGTGCACAGCTGCATATGAGCAACTGGGGCAGAGGACAACAAAGGGTTGCCTAGTAACATGTCACACATGGGGCATTCTTGCATAGTCTAAATATTGCAGGACAGTGCAGCCAACTTCGGAGATGTGTTGTGCATTGTCACTTACCCATTTCAAAGGCCCTAGGTGCCACACATCATCTGCAATGGCACATGTCAAAATGGATGGGATGTTCAGGCTCTATAGTGCTACCATTTTGCCACCACATCTGACCCCATTGTGTTGTGAGGATGTGTCATGTCCCCTCAAGTGAGAGCACACTGATGCACTACACAACACATGGTACATACATACTGACCATCAGTCAGGAATCCAAATAATATGCCCTGGGTCCTTGAGCCAAGCACAAGATTGTCATGTCCAACAACCCAGTGCTGAGGAGACCTTACACAGGTTCAGGAACTCACACAGCACCACACCACAAACACATATAAGTCACAACCACCTCAAAATATCAACTGCCATGCTACATGACAAACCTGTTGCAAGCCTGAACAACAAGTTACTCCTTTCATTTTTTGCAGTGGATCAGGGTTATGGCATACAGCCATTGAAAATGACCCCATTTCCCAACGCAAGCACAGCAGCAGAGCAGTTCATATAATGAGGGACATCGGAAGACACAGACGATTGTGGAGAACACATTTGCCAACCTGAAAATTTGGTAAGACAGTAATGTTTGAACAGACCACTGTCACAACTCAGTGTAAGAGTTTCAATGGTTGCATGGAGCATGAGTGACAAGGGGGACATCATTGGTAACAATGGTCATCATGATTAGCCCATGTATGACAAGCAATGGAAGAATTTGAGCCTGTGCAGTACATCCATGGTAATCAGTCCTGCCACTGTCATGGGTCCCAATCCTGACACAGGGTACACATGAGCTCACACTTTGCACGGGCACATCCGGGGAATGCACATCAGAATCGATGAGAACATATGCAGCTAGGGCTGCAGGTCCACCACACACAAACAACAACCTTTGCTAATGTAATGAGTTTAATCAAACCTTTGTGGACAAAACATAAAATGCGTGGAATGTAGGCAGAGTGTGTCAATCACACTATGTACCAAATATGTACACATTTCAGACATATGTGTAGTCCACACACAAGTCACCATAAACTCAAGAACTACATATAGAGACAGTTGTCGGGTAACATTACCTAGGTAGCATTCTTCAGCCATCATCAACAATGCCGTCTTAAGTGTTATGCTACGTTATACAACTACACACATCACATAAGTAAACACAATTCACATTCACATACCAGAACTGTTGCATAGTACTGACTGCCATACATATGTGGATACACGATTGTCACACATGCATACATATGCATGACGTGCAAATATTTGCATGCTGTTGAGTCTGTAACACACACATCGGTGTGACAGACCAATCACACCCAAATCACAATCTTGCATGGACTACCACATGTGGGCATGCACAATATGCCACACTGCAGCACAGCCCATTCCATTTGTAAGTTCATACAGGGTGCATCCACAGACAATGCAACAAAATCACGCAATGATGAATAGAGTTAAAAAAATTGACCAAATGCGTCAAAAACATCCTCAAACACGAACTATATGACCCATAGGCTCTTAGCGTGAATTCCAATGTTGCACTCCTCTCAATGCTGATTTTCTGTTAATTCGACGATTGAAGGTAATGCCCCAAAAATAAGACGCACGTAGGTCATGCGTCTAAAATACTCACACAAATATCAAATGCGTCAAATAAATACACGTATTACAGAAAACGTGAAGCATGGGGACAGGAAGTAATGTAATAGTAAATCCTGTTTACAGGCATGGTACAGTGGCTATACTTTCACTTTCTCTTTACAGTCTGTACCTCTTTTGACTGTGTGGTTGTGTCCAGGAGTTGGTGGCCACAACGAGCACCGGCTCAAGCATCGCTGGGCAGATCTGGTGGCCAGGGAGCAGGATCTACTTGACCACCTTGGTGTGGTGATCGGTGGCCCTGTTGGTGAGTCTCCCATTGGCATACTATTTACTGTTCACCGCTCTTGAATGACAGAAGCAAATGTGTTAGAGTACTGCATGCAATGCTTGTGGACAGGTTGCATGCAACCAGAACAAAGTGTAACTGTGCCAGTTTAGACATGGAGGCCCATATTTATACTTTTTGACGCACAACTGCGCCAACGCAGTTGAGCGTCAAAAGTTTTACCGCCGGCTAACGCCATTCCAAAGCGCCATGCGGGCGCCTTATTTATTGAATGACGTTAGCCGGCGCTGCGGACTGGTGTGCGTAAAAAAAAATGACTCACACCAGGCAGCGCCGGCGTAGGGGAAAATGGAGGTTGGGCGTCAAAAAATGGGGCAAGTCAGGTCTGAGGCAAAATTCAGGCCTCAACCCGATTTGCGCCATTTTTTTTGACACCCAACCCCCATTGAAATGGCTCCTGTCTTAACAAAGACAGGAGTCATGCCCCCTTGCCCAATGGCCATGCCCAGGGGACTTATGTCCCCTGGGCATGGTCATTGGGCATAGTGGCATGTAGGGGGGCCCAAATCAGGCCCCCCTATGCCACAAAAAAAATAGGAAAAAGAATACTTATCCCAACTTACCTTTACTTCCCTGGGATGGGTCCCTGCATCCTTGGGTGTCCTCCTGGGGTGGGCAAGGGTGGCAGGGGGTGTCCCTGGGGGCATGGGAGGGCACCTCTGGGCTCCTTCCGAGCCCACAGGTCCCTTAACGCCTGCCCTGACCCAGGCGTTAAGAAACGGCGCCCATCAGGCTGGGCGCCGTTTTTTAAGGCCTGCCCCCTCCTGTGTGTCAAAATGACGTCACTGTATAAATATGGGGCACAGGCCTTAAAGTCATTTTTTGGAAGGGAACGCCTACCTTGCATATAATTAACGCAAGGCTGGTTCCCCCTTCCAAAAAATGACGCACATGGTGGAACTTTGACGCCCGCGGGGTCAGACGTCAAAGTATAAATATGGGGCAGGGTTTGCGGCGATTGTGCGTCAACAATTTTGACGCACATTCGGCGCAAACAGAGTATAAATATGCCCCGGAGTTCACATGTCCTACCATTTTACCAATGCAGGTCAGATGTTTGGTGAGTCATACACAACCATCACTAAGTCACACATTTCAGGGGCCATGAAAACACCTGTGCCCCGGCATAGTGTCATGTATGATACACCAACACTATGGCAGCATACCATATTCAACTGGATTGTGTCAACAAAGTAGGGCAATCCATGTATAACGCCACATTGTCATCATTTCACACACATGATCCCTGCCTTTATGTTAGCAAAGGGGGCTTACCCTCCTTAGAGGGCACTGACAAGGGGGCATTTGATACCATCAGACAAGTTTGCCCCATCAGTCATGGATTACTCAACGCATGATCATTGCAGACTAATAATTGAGCTACAAGTCCATCACAAAGTGCCTCTGGGTGCTTTGCAGGACAAGGCAGAATACCTGAGTCAATTGTCTTGCAGAGCACCACGGTATTTGTCACCCAAATCCCCCTCCTACTACGGAGTTCCACCTTCTATAGATTGGTCACATATAGATGTTGCAGGGTGTAGCTCTACATAAGTCCCAGGCCTAGTGTAAGTGTGAAGTTGTGTGGCTCTCACTCACCTGAGTGTCAGTGTCATCGTGAGTTTGCAGTAGTGTGTCTGTTGCACTGTTTTACACCAGGATAACTAGCTCACTCCTCTAAATAGTACACACTGTAATATGTTGTCCACTAGTAGTGACAGTGATATGACACCAAGCATGGTATTTCATCCATATTTTGCAGGTGTACCCGCCCCCTACACCATCGACGAAGTGGCAAGATTTGAGGACCCAGAAGTATCCAGTAAGTGTGAGAATGTCTGTCCTGTGTAGTAATTGAGGGTTTGGTGTGAGAAAGTCATGTGTGTTGCACACAATGCAGAAAGTTATGAGCTGTCAAATGATCAGATATCAAAATAAGCTGGATGGTGACATTGTGGCCCATTTAAGGGTTCCTCATGCATGAGCAGAGAGTCATATCTTGTGTGGCTTGTGATGCTCCATGGGCAGCATTGTGTAAACAGGGTGATGACAAGCCACATGTAGCCCCATATGTGACTAAGGAGTGCACCACTGTGAGAATATTGGCACTGGGACACATTGTCATTCTCACAACAAAGTGATGCACCATTTTGAATACAATTTGGTGCATCCCTGTATTGTAATGTATACGTAGAACTGGGTGGGCAATTGTCCCCCTGCATGGTCGTCCATATTTTGTACTCCATTTACGTGACACTTATGTGGAATGTAATAGGCATGCATCAGGTCACGGCCAGATGTGTGCTGGCATGGATATGGGTTTGTAAGGAATAGTATTGGCAGATCAGGTATTGATGGGTGTCTACAACTGGACACATTAATGTAGATGTGATAGACCAATGGTAACCAGCGTTCTAGTTGGCAGCCCTCCTAACATATGGCCCACTCCCTGACTATGTATGAGTGGGCATGCCTTGGTGGATTACCTAAACAGTTGAGATGATGGAATGCATGGCCATTCCCCCCTGAAGCACAGGGAGAGAGGAACAACAAATTTGTGGGTACATGTGATGCTCACAGTATAGGTGACAGCCATATTGATCAGACTTGCATGTGTACCTATCAACACTACCCCTTATGGTTACCAACTGCATCCCATACTCCCACTAACATATTCAAGTTACTGGTGATGTATGGTTGAAAATTGACTCAGGTGGTGAGGAATATTGGCCCTGATCTAGGTGAAGTTGACGCTGCCTTTGTATTGTTGCACATGGCACAAAATCAATGCACACTTAATTTAGTTTGTTTCCAAATCTTGTGCGTCGCTTTGGTGTCAATGAAATGATGCTAACGCAGCGTTGTTGTTGTATTTATCTGGGCCATTGTTTTATCCGGAATGTGAGTTGGAGTGCATGTGCCTTTAGAAGTAGACTGTGAGCTAATAATCTGAACAAACGCCACACAATGCTGACACTGATGGTTGCAGGTCTCAATTTAAAAGCTGCCAACATGAACAATGATGAGCTGCGGGCATTTCAGAAGAGGGCAGTCTGCTATCGGCACATCCTGGCAGGGGAATCTGGGTTCTGGAGGTTGGCATGCCACTATTGCAAGGAGCGATTCACCTGGGAATGGCGGGCATTCACCCCAAGGGGACCCACCAAGCTCCACAGCCGTTCAGGGAGGACAGCTGCCACCATCACTACAGCCCCAGCTGCTACAGCATCAACATCTGTGCCACAGCCCACCCCACCCCACCTGCTGCCATCGACATGAATGTTATAAAGGAGCTACCGAGGGATGTAACACTGGTCCTCAGAAAGTTGGACAGCCTGGAGAAGGAGGAAGAGAAAAACAATAAGAGACTGAAGTTCATCAAAAAAACTCTCAAGAGGGCTAATCTGTAATTCGCTTGATGACAGTCAACCCCAGTTCTGTCCCTTCTCTCCTCAATTGTTTAAAATGTTTTAGAGTGGGTTTTAGGGAGTCAGTGTCAGGATAGATTAGTTTAGTAGTTTAGTCAGGATAAGTAGGTTTGGGTGGATATGTTTTCTACTTTTTACATGTTACTTTGCGGGTGGGTGGATGGGGAGTAATGTTGGGGCATTTATATGTTGTATTAAAAAAAAAATATATATATATATATATATATTTGTTTAGATAAAGGTGATATTTGTGTAGTTTAGTATATGTTGCCCTACATGTGTCTCATAATATAATTGGAGTGGAGGGGGCCAATGTGTTAGGTAAGTGTAGCATAGGGTAGTTCGGGTCAGATGTTGGTTATGTATAGTTAGCATAGGTTAGGTTAGGATAGGTGTCCTTCATTCTTTTTAGCTTAGTTTACTTCTAATTTAAACTGTTTGGGTACTCCCTCACTTCAGGTGTCATATGCTTGGGTCTTTGGGTCTTCCCATGAGTGTACAGTGAAAATGGTGTGTTGCCCTAGGGATTCCGTCATGCCTCCAAATCCCTCTCTTGACATGTCCATCACCTTCTCACAACTGAGCTGTCACATTGGCAGCTACAACACATCTGCTTGTCTATGCATCTGCCATCCAGTGAACACCACCACTCAAGGTGACTATGTTAACTTTGTATTGGACAGGAAGGTGTGGTAATTCAGCTGTCATTTTTGAGCACTGTGTAGGAATGTTGGGCACTGTGGTACATCTGACAGCCTTCATTTCATAACTATCCTTCTAAACTGACCAGTGCCAATTACAGAAGAGGTTAAGTACCTCTGTTTCACCCCAATGTGCTCTACTGGTACTTCCTGCTGACGATATTGCCCAAGAACTGTTTCACAGCCATTCCTGCCATATGTAGTGGGTGAAGCATACATATGTTCAACATTTTTAATATACTCAGTGAATTGCTTGTAGGGGATGGCACCAGCATTGACGTTCATCATGTAGGTATCTTGTGCGTAGATGTGGGCCCCCATATTGCTGCACTCTTGAACTGGCACTCTATGACTTCAGACATGTTACACACATCACAATTTCTAAGCATAGTAGATGTGTCACAATACACAAACACATGCTGGTTGTGTAGGTGGTGTTTATTTACAAGTGCCATAGTGTAATTTTTACAATGTCCAGGTCTGTGAACCCATCAATGAAATCCATCCAAATGTGACACAACACAAGTCCAGGGTTGGGGACATGTCATGGGACATGCTTGGGTAAAGTGTTGTTCAGTGCAGAGGAACATGAATTACCAATTGTCAAGTGAGAGAAAATTGCAGTCCATAGCAGAAAGGTCAACAGTGTGTCGCAGAAGAGTGCATATCTCTGACTGTGCTAACAATGGCTTGATGTAAAGCACAGGACAAAGGAAAATCACTGTCCATGTGGCATGGGCTGGTGCTACCAGGAACTCCTACGGGTGAAAATGATCTGTTCCACGTCTTAATCCTCCGAAGTGTGTGGTGTCTCCCCTGCCCTTGATGGTGGTGGTGGGGAGCTACATGGGGCCACAAACACTTCAGTGGTTGGAGATGTGGACTCCCAATTCCTGGCAGCTGCCATCTGGGGAATTACATATGGCATCACTGCAGCAAGGAGGAGCTGCTGATTTTTGAGGATGGCAGCAACATCCCGCTTGTCCTCAATCGTGCTGCTGCCAGTTTGGGTGGGCAGTTGTTGTGGCCTCTCCCTCATGGGAGCAGCTATGTCCCTCAGACGCTGCTGGACTCCATGCATTGGGGAGTGTGTGCCTTGTTTGGCTGCTGTCTGTTCAGTGTCTGTAACGATGCACGTGCGCATACCCTCTAGGCTGGCTGCCATAGTTTGTATCCCCACCGGCACATCCTTGGCCAGGTTCCACTGGACTCCTACCACTGTCCTCTCAAAGTTGGTCCCTGAGTCCTTGGAGTCCTCAGAGTCCTCAGCTGTGTCAGTGCTGGCAGGTCGTACTATTGGGGTGTTGGGTGGGGCGTCTGGGATGGCTGCTACATGAATATTCCTCCTTGCGACTGGAGGTGGTCTATGGAGGGATACGAGGGCTTCTTGGAGGGTCTCTTGGCTGATGGTTGTCAGCTAGTCATCCAGGTCATCGGGGTACTCCAGGACAGGCAGATCCGCAGGAGAGCCATCATCCTCTGCAATGAGATGTTGTAAAATTAGTCTATCTGTGTTGTGGCAGTTGATATGTCACACCACTGTCTTGGTATTGGAGGCTCATTGTCATCTTTGTACCCAAACATTGTTCCTGTACATAATGGTTGCAGTCTATCAGCCATATGCCCCATCAGCGTGTCACATGAAGGGAAGCCCAGTTTGTGCTATTGGCTGCGTCATATCTTCTAGGTGTGATGTACATCATTTTTAGCGGTTTGACACTATCTTGTCGTTGTCAACCCTCAC